>NW_006921636.1:8021231-8070008 GCF_000298275.1 Orycteropus afer afer
CAGCCACTCCTCGGAAGGAAGGTTGGGCAATCCTACTTCCGTAGTGATACTGCCTCGGAAACCCAAGGAGGGGTCGCTATGAGTCGGGGCCGACACGGCAAGTAACAACAACAACAACAACAACAGAAGTTAGTTGAGAATTTTTGCACCAAATTCATGACAGAGAATGGTCTGTAATTTTCTTTTTTGTGGCATGTTTGCCTGGTTTTGATATCAGGGTGTTGCTGGTGTCATAGAATGAGCTGAAGAGTGTTCTTTCTTTACTGTGTTTTGGAACAGTTTGAGTAGAATTAGTGTTCGCACTTCTCTAAATGTTTGGTAAAATTCTCCAGTAAAGCCATCTGGGCCGGGACTTTTTTTTGTCTGGAGTTTCCATCTGTGATTCTTGAAGAAAATATTGACTGGCTGAGGTGCTGGTCTGGCTGCCAAGAAGCCTTAGAGCAAGAGAGTGATGGAGAAGATGTAGGAGGGTGAGGAGAAAACTATAATGTGTGTGGATGCAGTCACCAAGGGCAGGGCAGTGGTTCCGGTTAATTGAGGGCCCTGGTGGCATGCCTTCTGGTTAATTGCAGTTTTTCCAGATATTTGGAAACTAGAAAGTCTGATGCTGCTACTATTTTGGGTTGGATTTTCCAAAAGTCTCTGAGGCAAGGGACTCCCCATGGTGGTCCCCTGGGGCTGTTGAGAGAGATGCTACTTTTTCTTACGGTTTTTCCCCTGCTGCTTCTGCCTGTGCAGGGTCATCAAAGTACCCGATCAGCCAGAGGCACTGTGCTTCCAGATCCGTGGGGCTGACCCGCCATACATCTACGCTGTGGGCAGAGGTAAGTGGGAAAGAGACAAGGGAGCTTTGGAGGACCCATCTGGCTTCCATCTCCCAGTAGGAGTCCAGAGAACCCAAACCATTACTACCAAGTTTCTGCCCGATAGTGCACCATTAGCACTTTATTTCCTTTGCTTGAAGCCAGGGCTTGCAAGTGCAGTCCTTTAAGCAAAGAAAATAATGGGTAACATGATTTGAATGGAATACAGTAGGGAGTGGGGAGGTCTGTGGTAATGTGAAAAAGCGCATGTTTTCTTTAAAGGATTGGTTGCTCTTTAGCTCAAGCTCATTTGTGCCAGGCAGGAATGTGGGCCCACTCTTCCTAGATTTAATTTTCCAAGAGAAGCCAGAAATGTCCATTTTAGGGTCCCCCAAAAACAACATCTGTGGCCAGATCCAGCACAAGAGCCACCAGTTTGAGACCTCTTATTTTCTGCATTCCCTTTTTCTCACCTGTTGTTTGAAGTGCCAGTCTCTCTCAGAGATGAAACCAAGTAGGTTTGCTACAATGGGCTCCCAGCCCTTTTGCTTCTGAGCGTCCTTTTTAAATTTTAAACATTAATTGTACACTTCTGTGGTCATAGTTTTACTATTAATATCTATTGATTAAGCAAATGTATGTCATGATAAAAAGCTACTGAAAGTTTGGTAACATTTTAAAGTGGGTTTTAATTTGGTTTCTCCTTAAAGCCTTGGTTCTCATCCAGGGGTCATTTTATACCCTTCTACACCCAGAAGCAATATCTGGAGACATGTTTGGCCATCACAGCTAGGGGAGGACTGCTACCAGAGTCTAGCAGGTAGAGGCCAGGGATGTTGTTAAATGTCCTGCACTGCCCAGGACAGTGCTCTTTACAGCAAAGAATCATCTGTCCCAAAATGTCAGTCGTGCCAAGCTGAAAAACCCTGCCTTCATGCATCTATAGACGAGAATAGCTGTCTATAGGAGAACAGGCAAGAAAAATGAAAGAGCTGATGTTTAATGAGCACTTACTAAGTACCAGACATGGTGCTAAATGCTTTACATGTTTTAACTCACCAAATCTCTCAAGAACCCTGCAAGTAGATGTTACTGTTGTTGGTAGGTGCTCTCAGGTCAGTTCTGACTCACAGCGACCTTACACACAACAGAACGAAACACTGTCCAGTCCTGTGCCAGCCTCACAGTCATTGTCACATTTGAGCGCATTGTTGCAGCCACTGTGTCAATGCATCTCATTGAGGATCTTCCTCTTTTTCACGGGTGCTGTACTTTTCTAAGCGTGATGTCTTTCTCCAGGGACTGGTCCCTCCTGATAACATTTTCAAAGTATGTGAGACAAAGGCTTGCCGCCCTCACTCTAAGGAGCATTCTGGCTGTACTTCTTCCAGGACAGATTTGCTTGTTCTTCTGGCAGTCCATGGTATATTCAACATTCTTGGCCAACACCGTCATTCAAAGGCATTAATTCTCCAGTCTTCCTTATTCATCATCCAGCTATCACATGCATATGAAGTGATTGAAAATACCATGGTTTTATTAGTATCCTCATTCCATGGATGAGGAAACTGAAGTGCAGAGAGGTTAAGGAACTTGACACAGGTCACATAGTTGGGTTTGAACCCAAGCCTCTGGGCTCCAGGGTTTGTAACTGTCACCACCACACTACACAGCCTGATGTTCTCTTAATACAGATGAAGGCTGACATTTATTTGCATTTCCAGATCATTGGCATGAGCCACACAAACCCTGGGGTCCAGGGCCCGCGTTGAGTATCGTAGTGCCCCTGAAGAACATGCACTGGACTCTGTATGCTTGGGGTCAGTGTGGGCTTCTCCTGCCACGTGACCTTAGGGGAGTCACTTTGCCTCTTTGATGCTCCATTTCCTTCTCTGTAAAATGGTGCTTATGGATCCTGGTCCCAGCATCTCCGTTGTTGTGGGACTTTTCAGGGGATGAAGGTCTAGAATTAGATGTGTTCTTATTGTTGGATGTTGTTGAGTTAATTCCGACTCACATAGACATCATGTGACAGAGCAGAGCCGAACTGCCCATAGTGTTTCCTTGGTTGTCATCTTTACAGAAGCTAATTGCTCAGTCTGTCTCCTTAGAGCCGTTGGGTAGGTTTCAACTGCCAGCCTTTCAGTTGGTGGCCAAGCACTTAACTGGTGCATCACCAGGTTAGATATCGTAGATATCTGAGTTCAGATCCAGCCTCTTCTGTTTCTTTGGACCAGCTGTTAACTTCTCTGAACCTCAGTTTGTTCTTTGGCAAAATGGGAATGACAATCCCTGATCTGTCTGTTGAGTGGGTTTGTGGGAGGGGTGGGGGTAGTTTTTGAGTGTGTTTATGGAAATAGGACCAGGGGTCTGGTGGGGGGGCCCAGTGTTCATCTTTTTACTACCAGTTCTTGCCTGTTGCTGCCCCAGGTCTTCACCTTGGGCCCAGCTGTAAGCTCTCCCATCTTCTCAGGTTCGGAGGCTGCGGCCACAGGGCTCTGTGCTGGCCAGTGCATCCTGAAGGTTAACGGCAACAGCCTGATGGGCGACGGTGCCTCAGAGGTCCTGGAGCACTTCCAAGCATTCCGGAATCATCGAGAGGAGGCCCTGGTAAGTCGCTCAGCTGCCAAAGGGATCAGAGAAACCCCGCTTGGTGGGGTGAGGGGTCCTGGGCCATTCTCCCTTTCCTGGGAATTAGTCTGAGGGACTGCAGGGTTGTGGATAGGGTGTGGCTGCCTACCTAGCAAGACTGGTCTTGCTGGGTCTGTCCTAGCTCTGCCTCCCTGAGCTGGAGGAGCTGGGCTGTGATACCTTCTGGCCTCAGTTTCCATCCTGTGAATGGGAGTGATAAGACCACTTTTCTTATTACGTAGACCTTTGAGCAAATAGTCATGTTGATGAAAGCGAAAGGACTTGGATGGTGGCAATCAATATTAGCCTTGGCTTTGGGGGACAGGGTTCTGGTGGAAGGTGATACTCATTCATTCCTTAAATGTTTGTTGATCACCTGCTGTGTGCCAGGCATGTTTCTCACCCTGGGGACACAGGAGAGGCAGTTTCTCCTGCCAAGCTGTCTGATCTTATTATCAAAGATTCCCCTGCCCTTGGCTTCTGTGTGGAGCACAGACTCTAGGTGGTGTGAGCAAAGTATAACTTAGGGTCCTTCTGGAAGGTTCTAGAGTAACATCTCAGACCAAAAAAACCAAACTCACTGCCATCAAGTTGGATCTGACTCATAGTGACCCCTCTTTGAGTTTCCAAGGCAGTATCACTACGGAAGTAGATTGCCCACCCTTCCTTCCGAGGAGTGGCTGGTGGGTTTGAACTGCCAGCCTTCTGGTTAGCAGTCAAGTGCCTTAGGCACTACAGAGACAGGCTAAAGCCTGAGCTTTGGAGCCAGAGTACAGTTTGAATCTTGGCTCCCCCACTTCTTGTGGGGCCTGTTGGGTTGTGACCACCCCTCTCACTCATCTCCCCTCCCAGGGCTTGTACCAGTGGATCTACCACACGCATGAGGATGCCCAGGAAGCACGAGCCAGCCAAGAGGACCCCAGTGGTGAGGGGCCCCAGGAGGAAGACCAGCATGACTCAGGTGACAGGACCAGCGGGTGTTTTGGGAGCATGACGAAAGCAGAGAGACCACAAGGGGGTCTGGGTTCCCCTCTGTGTCTCTGTCCCCTTGGTGCCCTCCCTGGTTGTGTCATCTGGTTCCTCTTGTGCCATTAGCTCTGTATCAGCTTCCTGCTGCTGCTGTAACAAACACCACACGTTTAGTGACACAATGCAGCACATGTTTTCTCTCTTACAGAATTCTGAAATGGATCTGAGTGCTCTAAAATCAAGGTGTTGGCAGGGTTGCATTCCTTTCTGGAGGTTGTAGGGGAGAATCTGTTTCCTCAACTGTTTCAGCTTCTAAAAACAAAAAAAAAAATCCACTGCTATCAAGTTGATTCAGTCTCCTAGCAACCCCACAGGACAGAGTAGAAATGCCCCATAGGGTTTTAAAGCTATAAATCATTAAGGAAACAGACTGCCTCATCTTTCTCCTGCAGAGTGGCTAGTGGTTTTGAACCGCCTACTCAGCTGAATGCTCTAACCACTGCACCACCAGAGCTCCCTCAGTTTTTAGAGGCTGCCCTCATTTCTTGGCTGGTGGCCTCTTCCTCCGCCTTCCAAACCAGCCATGTTGGCCTGAGTCCTCACATGGCCCTCTCTCTGACTCTGACTCTTCTTCTTCCATCTTCTCCATCTAAAGACTCTTAAGATTGCAGTAAGTTGGTCCAGGGCCACAGCAGTTAAAGCACTTACCTGTGAAGTGAGAGGTCACTTAGCTTGATGGCAATGTACTTTTTTGTTGTTGTTGTTTTGTATTTTTAATGATTAAGTGAGCCCACCTAATTCTTGATCGTAAGCTCATCTAATTGGCAACTTTAATTCCGTCTGCAGCCTAAATTCTTCCTTGCTATATGATGTAATGAGTTTCAGGGGTTAGGATGTGGGCATCTTGTGGGGACCATTCTATTGCCTCTTACAAGCTCCCACCTGACTTCAGCCTTAAAGTCTGTCCAGTCTGACATCAGTTCCACACTCCTAGTGTTCTCTCAAAACCTCCTTCCCAGTTCCCCAGGCTTCCCAGCTCTGTCCTTCCAGCATCTCAGGCCCCTGCATGGCGGCAAACCCCTAATGTTAATGGAACGCACACCGAGAAGGCCAGCAGCAAATAGGAGCACCTACTAAGTGCCAGGCCCTATTGTAGGAGCTGGGGATCTGTAGGTGAACAGGTGGACATGGCCCCTGTGTTCTTGGAGCTGACTTGAGAACAAGAACAAAAAAATTCATAAGTGGTGACATGGAGGGGTGATGTGGGTGGAGAGTGGCTCTTTGGCACAGGGGTGAAGGAAGGCCCTTCATGCTGATGAAGTGGCTGCTTTATCTCCCATGTATGCCATGACTGGGCTGTGTGGCCTCTGAGAAGTCACTTATCCTCTCTGGGCCCTAACCTGTTAATCAGGACTGAAACTGGGCTGTATGAAAAAGGGAGTTTATTGCTGAGCAAACTAAAAAGTATGAGTGAGGAGTCACGCTTCAGGTCAGGTTTGATCTAGTGCCTTGTACAATATCATGAGGACTCTCTTTCCTTTTCCCCAGTTCTCAGCTCTGGTTTCCCCTTAGGTGGGAGTTTCTCTGTGTGGTGGCTCTGGCAGGGTAGAAGCCATTTAAAGCAGAGAACGTCTCTTTGTCTGTCTAACAAAAGTCCCAGACGTGAGTCTCACTGGCCCAGCTTGGGTCCCATGCTCATTCCTGAACCAGTCACCTTGAATAGGGGGAACAGGATATGCTGATTGGCTAGGCCTGTGTCTCCTGCCCATCTCTGGGAGGTGGAGGTGGGAGTCAACCTCTCTCCTAAACCACATGGACTCAAGGGTTGATTTCTAAAGGATATTTGGGGTGTTGTTATCAGAACAGGAGTGAGCTATCGAGAGCCCGTGAAAATAAACAGAACTGCCTCCCAAGGCTTTGGTCCCCACCCATCACAGGGGAGCTCGCAGTCTGCTGAGGCCCGAGGTCCTGGGCTGATATGGGAGTGATGCAACCACTTCAGTGTCTCCTATCTCTTTGGCTTCTAGATTTCCCTCTGCAGTCCCTGGGTCCCCAGCTGACCCTCCACGAGGACAGCCCCACGGTTAGCGTGACGGTGGACAACGTGCATCTGGAGCACGGCGTGGTCTATGAGTATGTGAGCACAGCAGGCGTCAAGTGCCATGTTCTGGAGAAGATTGTGGAGCCCCGTGGCTGCTTCAGCCTCACTGCCAAGGTCTCCCTGGGTGCTGCCCTGACGTGGGGGCAGGTGTCACACTTTCTCTTATCAGGGGTGGGGAAAGGGGCAGGGTGAGGGCGGCCCAATTCCCTTTGCTCAGCGTTAGCCTAGATCCCTGACTTCTAGTTCCTGCTCCACCACTTGATAGCCATAAGTCTTAGTGAAGTGACTTACTGGTCTTTTAGCCTCAAGTTTACCCATCTGTAAATTGGGCTAGTCTTAGGCCTGACCTCAGAGGAGCATATGGAGGCATAAAGGAGTCACTGCATGTAAACTAGGAGCTCTGATAGCATAGTGCCTAAGACACTTGACTACTACCCAGAAGGCTGGTGGTTTAAACCCACCAGCCACTCCTCAGAAGGAAGGTTGGGCAATCTACTTCCATAGTGATACTGCCTTGGAAACCCAAGGAGGAGTCGCTATGAGTCAAGTCCGACTCAACGGCAAATAACAACCACCACAAGCATGAAAACTGATTAGGGCCCTCCCTCTCTCCTTGGCACTCAGTAGCTGTTGATGTTTCCATAGATCCTCGAGGCCTTTGCTGCTGACGACAGTGTCTTCGTGCAGAACTGTGGGCGGCTCATGGCCCTGAGCAGTGTCATCATGACCATGCCCCACTACGAGTTCCGCAACATCTGTGACACCAAGCTGGAGAGCATCACCCAGAGGATCGCCCACTACCAGGAGGTACCCGCTCCTTCCGGGAGGGAGCTCTACCAGGCACGCTCAGACACAGTGCGTCTCGGCCTGAAGTATGTGGTTGTTAATGTCAAAACCCAACCCAGCTCAGCTTAAGCATACAAGAAGATTTATTGGCTTACATAATGGAAGGTGCAGGGGTGAACTTTAGGCATGGCTGTATCCAGGTACTTAAACAGAAATCACCAGACCTTGGCCTCTCTCCACCTCTTGACTTGGTTTTCTTTTGTTTGGGTTTCACTTTCAGGCAGGCCTCCCTTCCTCATGGTGACATGTCATCACTATGGTGACATCGTGACTCCCAGTAGCCCCAGCCTTAGCAACCCCAGTGTTAAAGCAGAAGTCCCAGGGAGGCTCTGGTAGGCCTGATGTGGGTTACTTGCTGAGCTCTGTACCAATCAGTGTGGCCTGGCCCAGGCCTGAGTCATGTGTCTGCCCCTGGAGTTGGAGACATGGGAGGGACCAGCCTTGCATGGACTTCAGGGTGGGGAGATGTGGTCCCAGGGGCAGCTCAGGTGCAACTGAAAGGGAGAAATGAATGTTAGGTGGTGGTCAGAGGCCTGATTCCTCTGGATCTTCTCTGAAATCTGGATTCACCCAAAGGCAGTGCAGGGGATCCACATTTCCATTTGGAGCCATGAGCAGCCTGTCCGGTTTTGGGGTGTCTGGCCTAGGCCAGGATAGGGTGGTCAGAATTCCCAGAGCGTGACTCATGACCTCATGGCCCCTGTCTTTCTCAGTTTGCAGCCCAGCTGAAGAGCAGGGTCAGCCCGCCCTTCAAACAAGCATCCCTGGAGCCCCACCTACTGTGTGGCCTGGACTTCTGCCCCACTAATTGTCACATCAACCTCATGGAAGTATCCTACCCCAAGACCACTCCCTCGGTTGGCAGGTCCTTCAGCATCCGCTTTGGTCGCAAACCCTCCCTCATTGGCCTTGACCCAGAGCAAGGTATCTGCATGCATTCGTTAGAAACTGTGTTTAGGACTTACGTGACAGATAATTAAGGAGAAAGATGTCTGGAGGTTAGCAGTCCAGGCAGAGCTGGGGCTCTGTAGTCGTCAGGGAGGAGTCCCTGGGGGCTGGCAGATGTTTAAGTGCTTGACTACTAGCCTAAAGGTTGGCAGTTCAAACCCACCCAGAGGTTTAAGTGCTTGATTACTGGGCTAAAGGTTGCCAATTCAAACCCACCCAGGGGTTTCTTGGAAGATGAACCTGGTTATCTGCTTCCCAGAGATCACAGCCCTGAAGACCCGGTGGGACAGTTCTGCTCTAGGGGTCACCAGGAGTCAGAACTGATTTTGATGACAACTAACAACAACAAAGCAGGGATCCAGGCTCTTGTTATCTTCCTGGGCCACCACCATTGCCATGTAGCTTCCATCCTCAGGGATTATTCTTGGTCTCGTGTGACTGCCAGAGTACCAGCCATCATGTCTGCATTCTAGGCAAGAAAAAGATCACAGATGTAAAAAAACATATTAGCACCAAATTGTAACTCTCTCCTTGAAGGACCTCGTAGATTAAAACAATATTAAAAAGGGAGCCATCTTCTCTTTCACTGGGATTCCTAAAAGGGTTTGTGTGTCTTTGTTTAAGGGGCTTGTGGGTGTCCTGGGGCTGTTTTCCGAGTGAGCTCTTCCTACCCCCTGCAGGCCACCTGAACCCCATGTCTTACACCCAGCACTGTATTACCACCATGGCTGCCCCGTCCTGGAAGTGCCTGCCTGCTGTGGATGGGGACTCCCAAGGTCTTAACGATAGCATCTTCGGGCTGGCCAGCAGAGCCCTCGGCCAGGAGGACCGGGGCCTGAGCTTCCTGCTCAAACAGGAAGACCGTGAGATCCAGGACGCCTACTTGCAGCTCTTTACAAAACTGGATGTGGCCCTGAAGGAGATGAAGCAGTACGTCACCCAGATCAACAGGTGAGCCCTGGACCCCAGAGTGTAGAGTGAGATGGACTGGTCTTGTCAGCCGTGGCACACTTGGCATTTTGGGGTGGATCATCCTTTGTGTGGGGGCTGCCCTGTATGTCAAAGAATATTAAGCAGCATCCCTAGCCTCTACTCAGTAGTTGCCATGGTACCACCCCCTGCCCTGTGTGACAACCAAAAATGTCTCCAGACACTGTTCATTGTCCCCTGGGTGGGAGAACTGCCTGGAGTTGAGAAACACTGCTCTAATGAGTGAATGGAGCTAGGCAGTGATATCAATAGAGGGTAAAACTGTGAGGTTAAGGGTTTTGGGAGACCGTGATGATTTGAACATCACAGAAGACAGCCAACCCAACATGCCGCCTGGCATGATGCGCCACCAGGACATGCACAGAGCACCACCTGCGAAGTGTTCTTGCTAACTGAAATTGAGCCATAGTCTTGTCAAGGCTCTAGTTCTCACTACTAGGTCATGGAATCAGGGCCTTGGTAGTGGGAGCACCCTGTGCATTGTAGGGTATTTAGCAGCGTCCTTGGTTCCTACCAGCTGGATGTCAGGAGTCACCCCTTCCCCAGTCATGACAATCAGAACTGTTCCAGACATCACCAAATGTCCCCTGTGGAGGCAAGAAGGAAGTTGTCCCCAGATTAGAGCTATTGGTTAAAAGGAAGTTTTATGTGTTAGAGGTGCATATGGAAGTATTTATAGGAGAAATTATATGATACCTTAGATTTGTTTTAAATACCCCAGAAAAAGAATAAGTGGCAGGAAGGCTGAGGAAACAGGATGGGCCCTGGGTTCTCATTGATGAAGCTCATTGCTGGGTGGCTGGGGCTCATGACACTGTTCTCTCTACTTTTGTGTCTGATGGAAGTTGTCCATGATAAAGAAGAAAAGAATGTAGGCTCTGGAGCCAGGAGGCCTGGGTTTGAATCCCGGCCCTGCCATTTACTGGTTATGTGACCTTAGACAAATCACATCACCTCTCTGAGCCTCGGTTTCCCCATCTGTACAGTGGGGCTAACTCTAATACTGGCCTCACTGAGATGTCGTGGGATTTTGTCTAGCTGGGGTTTATCAATTGCTTACAAGGCTTCTGACACTGTTCTAAGCACTTTACATATTTCAACTCCCTGAATCTTAACAGCAGCCTCCAAGATGGATACTGTCATCACCCCATTTTACAGATGAGGAAACCGCAAGACAAGTTGCAGAGAGGTTAAGTCATTCTGAGGCAGGAAGTAGCAGGATCAGGATTTGAACCTGGCTCTGTCTGGCTTCAAAACGTGTGATCTTAACCATCACACTCTATACAGATGCAGGAGTTGACAAATCTGGCCCCCCAGACAAATCTGGCCCACTGCATTGTATTTTAGATAAAGTTTTATTGGAACACAGTCATGCACATTCAGTACATGTTGCCTGTGGCTGCTTTGTGCTAAAAGGTAAAGTTGTATAGTTGCCGCAGAAACTTAGTGGCCTGCAAAGCCAAAACTAACTGCTGTGTGGTCCTTTATGGAAAGAGTTTGCCAAGCTCTGCTGTATGCTGTAGACAGAGCCTTCTGCAGATTGGCCGTGGAATAGAGAACCTCCACATCTCTCTTCGCGCACACACATGCACACACCCACGCCTGCCCTCAACAGGAGGGAAAATGTGATGCATTTGCAAAGGAGTTGCCAGGATTGTCAAGGAAAGGACCACACCTTTCCTACACCAGTGTGAGAAGTAACAGCTCCTACTTGGGCAGCGACGAGATGGGTCTGGTGAGTCCAGTGGCACGGGCCACCCTCGAGAGGTTTAGTTTTGTTTCCATCTTCCAGCATTTGCTGGCTCCCCTCTGCTTAGGGTGCAAGGTGAAGCCCAAAGCAAGCGCTTTGCCTGGGGCCTCCAGGAGGCCAGTAAAGCACGGGTCAGACTTTAACTCTGAATCTCTGCTCCCCACAGGCTGCTGTCCACCATCACGGAGCCCACCTCGGGCGGGTCCTGCCATCCACCCTCGTCTGAGGAGCCCTCATCCTCCCCACTGGTCAGTGAAGAGAGCGAGATGGACAGGGCGGACCATGGCGGCATCAAGAAAGTGTGCTTCAAGGTGTCTGAGGAAGATCAGGAGGACTCAGGCCATGACACCATGAGCTACCGTGACTCCTACAGGTGGGCGGCGTGGCATTGGGTGCACATGGCCAGCTGGACAGTTAAAGTCACTGACGCCTGGCAAAAGTCAGCATCAGTGTACTTAACGGGGAGCAGAGGGTTCAGGGCGCTGTTGCTCAGCACTGTGGTCTTAGGGGTTAGCTGAACCCCCAGAGCGTACCCCAGAATACTCAACTCCACTCCCCTGCCCCAAGGCTAATGTTTCAGGACCTGTGCCCTGGTGGATACCGTCCATTTTGTTCTGGTTTCACTCCATACCGTCAACGGAATGTTGTCTGTCAAGACTCCATTATTTGTGTTGAAACTCAGTTTAAGACAGATGGCTTCAGGGCCGAGGGGGTAGGCAGGATCACCATTTATTTTTACTTGATCCAAGAAGGAAAACAGTATTTTTTCCTTCCTTCTCCTAATTGAATTGTTTTTGAACTGGTTAAGTTAATTATAAAAAGGTCAGTAGATTAAGTAGACCCAATTTCCCATAATAAACAATGTCTGTCAGTATAATTTCCTATCACAGAGGTCATATGACATTTGACCGTGGTAGGTAAGTGAACTGTTGAGGGGAGCTTCAACTTTATGGGTGCAAAATACAGAAATGATGTGAATTCGGTGAGAAGACCTTCACCCCGGTCTTCAAGGGAGCTGACTGGCTGGCATTTTCCAGCCTTTGGGGCATGTGTGTTACACAGTGTCCTGGTAACTCATCACTCTGTGTTCTCAGGGCCTCGAGTCAGTAGGCCAAAGTTTTTGCATCTCTCCAGGTTTCCATTCTGACATTTTAGGGTCTTCCAGTATTCACTTTCATTGTCAAGAAGGCCAAATGAAAAAAATGTCGGGACTGTGGCTTTTAACTCCCCACTACCGTCCGAGTTCCTGGGACATAAGCTAATAAGATATGCTCCCTGTCCTTGTGAAGTGAGTGTCCAGCAAGCTGGGGAGACAGGTGGTATGTGGAAGATGGTATGTGCAGGTGTGTCCAGGGACCAGGCTGTCCCATGAGAGGAACGACGTCCTTGAGAGAGCTAGGGGACATCTGCACAAGTCACGCCAGAACGGAAGTGACTCACGGTCCTCCCATGCTTCCTGGGTCTCTCACCGTCGAACATGGAAGAACGACTTGCCCTATCTTCCCCGTCTCGGGGCTGTTGGTCAGCATGTGCCACCCTCTCTGGGCCAGTTGTCCACACAAGGGGCCAAAGTTTTGTCTGGGCTCCAGAACGTGGGTTCCAGTCCCTGGGACCAGGGGCTGTGAGCCAGAGGGTGACTGCCCCCTTCTCTTGGCCCCTTGCAGTGAATGTAACAGTAACCGGGACTCCGTCCTTTCCTACACCAGTGTGAGAAGTAACAGCTCCTACTTGGGCAGCGACGAGATGGGGTCTGGTGAGTCCAGTGGCACGGGCCACCCTCGAGAAGTTTAGTTTTGTTTCCATCTTCCAGTATTTTAGTCTAGTTTATTTTGTTTGGTTCTACATCTCCTTTCATTCACTGAAATGAATGAATCTCTTAAGGATTAGTGAGTCCTCTCATTCATGAAAACTCGGACATTTATTGAGCATCTACTATGGGCCAGGCCCTGTGCTGGGCGCTGGTAGCACAGCTGTGGCTGAAACTGACGAAGCTCCCACCCTCATGGGGCTGACGTTCTCCAAGCATGTTGTGGGCTGCCATTTTATGGAAGCACACTGTCACACCTTTCTCCCATGGAGTGGCTGGTGGGTTTGAACCACCAACCTTGGTTAGCAGCCAAGTGCTTTACCACTGCACTCCCAAAACCCAAATCCGTTGCTGTTGAGTCTGTTCTGATCATAGTGACCCTGTAAGATAGAGGAGAACTGCTCCATAGGGTTTCCGAGGCTTTTTCTTTTCTTTTAATTTTTATTGTGATTTGGGTGAAAGTTTACAGAGCAAATTCACTTTCCATACAGCAGTTCATGTACACTTTGTCTCATGACATTGACTGCAATTTCCCACAATGTAACAGCTCCCCTCCCACTTCCTCCCCATAGTTACCTCTTTCCTGTGTCCTTCTCTCCCATGCACTCCCACCCCCCTGAGCTGTCTCCCTGCATACACACAGCCCTTCTATTCTCCCATGATTGATCTCTCCAAGGAGTATATTTATCTAATGTAAATGTTCAGCTCATATGCCTATCTTTTGTTTGGCTGGAAGCCACAGAAGTGGGTTCAATTCCAGACTTGAAGGGCAGCTGGGGCCTTAGTCTCAGGGGTTCCACCAGGCTCTATCAGACCAGCAAACCTGTTTTTTTTTTTTTTTTTTTTAATGATTTTGAGTTTTGTTCCACATTGTTCTCCGACTCTATCCAGGATCTCCCACATAGATCCACCTCCGAGTGGTTGACAGTGTAGCCGGGCACCATCTAGTTCTTCTGGTCTCATGGTCCTGTAGATTCTTCTGGTCATATTGTTACTGGAATAATTGTTTCCATGGATCTTTGTCTTTTTTCTCTTTTGCTGTGGATGAGGGGAAGACCCATCATTGCATCTATATGGCTGCTTGCAAGCTTTTAAGATCCCAGTCACTACTCACCAAAGTAGGATGTGGACAATGTTTTTGTGTAATGTGTTATGCCAGTTGAGCATGGTCCCAAGCCCACAGGTCCATCTACTTGCTCCCTCCGGGTAGCTGGCTGTGGCCAAGAAGTGACTACAACCTTGTCCCTTGTCTGCTCTACGAAATGCCTGGGAATTCTTACAGAACATACAAATACACTTGTAGAAACATTGTCTGCCAACCCTATACATGGTCATGGGCACACTCCCCGCTGCATAGACATACATACCTGATCATTCAGCCTGTCCAGCCATCTGTCCACCCATAGATCAGTGTTTGCCAAGGCTGTAAATCCATATATAGAAGCAGACTGCCACATCTTTCTCCCACGGAGTGGCTAGCGGGTTCCAACCACCTACCCTTTGGTTAGCAGCAAAGCACATAACCACTGTGGCACCAGGGCTCCTCCTGTAAAGAGTTACAGCCTTGGAAACCCTATGTGGCAATTCTGCTCTGTCCTATAGGGTCTCTGTGAGTTGGAATTGACTCAATGACAACAACTAGCTTTTTTTTTTTTTTCTGGCAATCTGTAATGGAAGCCTGAAATTTGTTTGGATTTGCTTTGTTCTTTGTTGTTGTTTTCTTTTAGTGTTTTGTTTGTTTCAGCCTGTAAAAAGTTTTAATTTATTTAAACTTACTGCTTCTGTGACTGGGCCACACATGCACATGGTTCATGGTTCACAAGGCTCGAAAGGGTGGACAAGGACAGGTCCTCCTCCCCTCTTTGTCCCTCAGCCTCCCGGTTCCCCCACTGCCACTGTTCCTGTCGTGTGTACCCTTCCAGAAGTGGTCTGTGCATGAACGTTTCCTTTTAATTAAACTTCAATTTAACAGAAGTGAAAGAAGCTGAAGCTAAATTGAAGATATCGTGGAACATTAGATAAACTTCACATCACATAAGACATTCACCTGCCAAACACTGTCCCTGGGAGGTTTCAGGAAGGAACTTATGTGAAGCAGCTGACTACACTGAAAAGGCTGGGGGTGAATTGGGCACTTGAGATCCTTCTCTCTCTCCTCATTTGCAGAATGGAAGTAATAACAATATCTTACAATTGTGTAATGATTTAGAGCCTGTTGCCCATTTTGCAGCTGAAGAAACTGAAGCTCAGAGAGGTTAAGTGGTTTGTTCATTGACACACAGCCAGGACTCGGATCCGTTGGACTTAGAATCTCACCTGAGTTTTAGAATTCTCTGGCCACTTTGTCTGTCTGGGAAAAAGACTGGTAAGGTGTAAGGTGGGGCAGCAATGACTTATGGCTGGGGCATTTTCCTTTGGCCAGGGGACGAGCTGCCCTGTGACATGCGGATCCCGTCAGACAAGCAGGACAAGCTTCATGGTTGCCTGGAACATCTCTTTAACCAGGTAAGACCTTGGCCCTACCCCTCGCATGGCCTGCGGTGAGAACCCAGGGACCAGGACACGGTCTGTCTTTGTCAAGAAGGCAGGAAAGGGGCTGTAGGTCCCTGACTTTGGAGGGCCACCAGGGCCGGACTCACCAGAGCTCCTTGCCACCCAGGTGGACTCCATCAACGCACTCCTCAAGGGGCCAGTCATGAGCAAGGCTTTTGAAGAGACCAAGCATTTCCCCATGGACCACAGCTTGCAAGGTGAGCAGACAAGAGTTCCCAGGCAGGGCCAGGAGAAGTTCTAGCATCCAGCAAGGAGACACCCACAACTGGGAAGAGGATGCCAGACCCAGGCAGGACACCTGGCCGCAACCTTAGCTGGGTCCCATCCTGCTGTGCGGCTGTAGGTTACTCCAGGTGTCAGCAAACTTTGGCCTGGGGGCCGTGTCTGGCTCCATGGCCAGTGTTTATATGACCTGCGAGCTAAGAATGCATTTTAAAAATTTTAAAGGGTTGTAAAAAAACCTCACAAAAATGAAGACTAATGTGTAGCAGAAACCACATGCCCTGCTAAGTCTGAAATATTTACCCTCTGGCTTTCTACAAAACGTGTTTGCCAGGTCCTAGGCTGGTCCCTGAGCCCTCCTGGGCCTTGGTCATCCCGTCTATAACTTGAGAGGAGGAGCAGGAGCAGAGTTTGCCAAGGTTCACTCGTTCACATGTCCCCCTTTGGGAGTTCAGCATATTCATGGGCTCTGTTAACATCCTCACATTTTTAAAAAAGCACTTTCACTGGCCACTTATATCATTTGCGACATGACATTTTCTAAAGAAAGAAATTCCCTTTAGAAAAATTAATTTAAAAGAAACTTAGAAAGCTTCCTATGTATGGAAACCAGGAGCTCTGGTAGCGTAGTGCCTAAGGCACTTGACTGCTAATGAGAAGGTTGGCAGTTCAAACCCACCAGACGTTCCTCGGAAGGAAGATTGGGCAATCTACTTTTGTAGTGATACTGCCTTGGCAACCCAAGGAGGGGTCACTATGAGTCTGGTCTGACTCAACGGCACATAACAACAACAACATATACGGAAACCAGTATAATGTGCCACAAATTGATGATCACAGTAAGTCCATGGAAATAAGGGAATGTTGTTGCACTCTTGTTAAACACTGCTCCCTACCCAGGGCTTCTTTGCTTGAGGGATGAGTTACAAAGTGTTAACTGACCTGCCAGCACCACATTGAGACTTTCCTTCTTGAAATGTTTAGGAGAAAAAAATTGAATTTTCTTGTGTCCTCCCTCCCACCTGTCTTTCTTCCCATTTACCTGTCTACTCACCTTCCTGCTCATCCATCCATCCACGTACTCCTCACTTACTCATTCATCAATTCACCTGCCAATGATCATTTCTTCATCTATTCCTTCTACCTACCCACCCATCCACCTGCTCATTGATCCATCCATATGTACATCCAGTAAAAAATTCCCAAGAACCAGTTGTGCCAGTCCTGGTACTGGGTACTGGAGGCTCTAAAATGAACTTGACATTGCCTCTGATCTCAGGGGGTGCCCAGTGGGTGCAGGAGCAAAGAAGTCAGGCAGGCAGTTAGCCTTCAGTGAGGATAGGAAGAGGGGGTGAGGAGTTGGGGTGCTCTACTTCAAGTGTCCCCTGCTGTCTCAGCAGCATCTCTTTCCAAGGAGTGGACCTCAGAGGGCCCATCACTTGTTAACATCATAACATTAAACTCTGAGGAGCCAAACCCACAAATACCTCAGAAACCAGGGGCCTGTAGTGGGGCAGAGGCCAAAGGCACAGGGCTCTGCATCTGTGTGGCTTTGAATGATCCTGCTGGGGCCAGATTCAGGCCCCAGCTTTGTCACTAGCCAGCTGAGTGACTTTAGGCAAGTCACTTTCCCTCTCTGTGCCTTGACTTCCTCCTCTGTAATGAGAAGGTTAGACTAGAATACAACTTATGTTCCTACTCTATTGGTAGTGGCTAAAAGGGGGTAATACCCTAGAAACCTATGGGTACATTCAGACTTAAGAGAAAACAATGCTGTGACTGATTAATAATGCCTGCAGATTGGTTGAAGATGTGGAGAGTCATGGTCTCACTAGCCAGAAGGAGTGCTGAGATTGATTAGTGATGTCTGCCATGGGTGTGGAACTAGGAATCAGAAGCATGCTTACCATACTTTTGCCCTCCATGGACCAGATAATACTCAAGAGTCCTGCCAGCGCCCTTGATCTTGGAGTCTGAGCTTTGGGGTTTGGTGATGGGACATACAGACCTTTGTGCCATCCTTCCCCAAAGCTACCTCCGTCCCTTCCCTGGCCCTCATGCCACTTTCCTACCCCAGAGTTCAAACAGAAAGAAGAGTGTACAATTCGTGGCCGGAGCTTAATCCAGATCAGCATCCAGGAAGACCCCTGGAACCTCCCCAACTCCATCAAGACCCTAGTGGACAACATTCAACGATACGTGGAAGGTCAGTGTGGCTGGAAAGGATGTAGCATGTGGGATTTTTGTAGCTTTTGGCTCTTACTGTGGAGGAAAAAGGAACGATTCCATCTTCACGCTCTTTTCACTCCAGTCCCCACCACTCCCCACAGCCTGGTGTCTGCTTCATGCATGTTATATTATCTGCCTGCCCTCGTCAGCCTTTGAGTTCTGGGCTCTTCGTTTGATTAGGACACCTGAGTTAGAAGGACCCCAGGCCAGGAGACATTCAGCTAGGATAGCAGGAAGTACAAGTTCTCTGAGCCATTCTCCCAGGGAACAGCAGCTTCTGAGCTGGAAGTCAGTGTAGACTTGGAACTATCCTGTTTTCTGAACCGGAACTCTGGTGGTGCAGTGGTTAAAGCATTCAGCTGCTAAGCAAAAGGTCAGCAGTTCAAACCCACTAGGCACTATGCGGGAGAAGGGTGAGGCAGTGTGCTTCTATAAACCCTATGGGGCAGTTCTCCTCTGTCCTATAAGGTTGCTATGGGTCAGAATTGACTCAATGGCAGTGGGTTGTTTTGGTTTTGTTTTCTAAGAGTTTGGTTGGTCAAGAGGATGGACTTTGGAGGCAGAATGCCAGGTTTTGAATCCCAGCTCTGCCGCTTGTTGGCTGTGTGAGCTTGTCAAGTTCCTCTGTGCCTTGGTTTCTTCATCTGTAAAATGGGCTGGTGGTGCTACCTCACTCACAGGTATTAGGAGGATTAAATGAATTGATACAAATAAAGCTCTCAGGAGGCCCATAGTCCACCCTCAGGAAGTATATGCTGCTGCTGCTGCTGCTGGTCCCACCACTGCCCAGCCCTCAGTTCTCTGTGTCTCTCCAGGACATCCAAGGGGCTAAAGAGGCCAAATCCAAAGGACCTTTCACATTTTTCTTTTAAACCCCTAGTGGGTCCAGAGCATCTTTCCGAAGGAAAGAGGTCAGGATGTTTGGCTTCTACCTGGAAGAAATGGGAGTTTTTCTACATAATGGCTATGTAGGATTTGTGTACATACATGAGTGTGCGTATGAGTATGTGTGTCTGAGTATATGTGTATATGAGTGTGTATGCGTGTGGGTGTCCAGCGCTGGGTGGGTGTACCTGTCTGTGTCTGTAAACGTGTATGTAGCTGTGTGTGTTTATACCTGTGTATGTGTGTGCCCACACGTGTGTGCACAAGGCGCAGGGCAGGAGGCCTTGGCCCAGGAGTTGAAGGTACTTGTCTTAGCTGCTGTTTGACTTGTGCATGTAGATAGATATGGCTAACAGTTGGGGCTCTGTTCCCTGGATGTCCAGAGGGTTCTGGAATTCACTCAACGTTCAACAGAAGCTTCTAGAGCACAGCTGTACAGTCTGGGGCTTCCCTGCAAAGGGATCAGAACACATGGGCTTTGTGGGCCCTGGCTTGGCTCTCACCCCTCTGGTTGCCCTCTCAGCCCATCTCTGTTCTCTGTCTCTTCTCCTTCCAGATGGGAAGAACCAGCTACTCCTGGCCTTGTTGAAGTGCACAGGTGAGGCTTTGCAGGGACGACTGTCTGAGTGAGTCACACCTGCCCCAGGTGTCCAGGAAGCCATCCTGGCAGTGGATCCTCATAACCATTAGCCCCAGGAAGCCCTCTTTGCTGGCCACATGGCCTAGAGGTTGACTTCTCCATGGTCCATCAGGGCCTGCTCTTGAGGGAACCAACGTTTTGGCCTCTAGACCCTCCAAGAATGACTCGAACCTCCCTTCCTCCTTTTGAGTCCAGAGGACAGGTTCCAGGCCCCTAGAGCCATAAGTCTTGTCTCTGCCACCTCCTAGGCCTGGGCAGATCTTGCCAAGGGCCAGGGGTAGAGGACTGATGACTCAGAAGACTTGTTGCTGTAGGAAGGTGGTGTGGTCAAGCACTCAGATATAACCAGAAGGAGGGAAGACTTGGTGACCTGCTCCTGTGAAGATCACAGCCTAGGAAACCCTGTGGGGCAGTTCTGCTCTGTCCCGTGGGGTCTCTCTGAGTCTCAATTGGCTCAATGGCAAACAACGGCAATAACAACAACACTGTCAGCAGAGCCCTGGCCTGGGGACTGTCAAGTCACCAGATCATGGGAAATAGAAGAGGACTGACGTGGGGCTGGGGACGTCTTGGAGACATGTCTGGTCCTTCCCTTCCCAGTCTGGGGATGCCAAAAGGGGCTCTAGGTCAGAATTCGTCACTGAAAACCTGTTTGCCAGAGCCAGTCATAATTATTTCTAGAAATTGGCACCCTGAATGACCGACCACACCAGCCAGTTCTATACCCAGGGTCAAGAGCAGAGGAAAGAAGAGAGCATGTGTTCTCACAAACAGAGGAAACAGTGAGCGGCAGTTCTTAAAATGCCTCCTCATCCATGTCTGGGCTTGGCATCCAGCCAGCAAAGGCCAGGACACCCTTAACAAACAGGACCACTGAGGGCAGAGGGTTTGGGGAAAGCCTTCAGAGAGCAACCACAAGCTGTTTTGTCTTTTTTTTTCCCCCATGATAGGAGAATGGGTCATTGAGAGAATTGTGCTTTTAGGCATGTTAGCTTTTGGAGAATTACATTTTATGGGATTGGCTTTTGGTGCTTGAGATGTCCAGGGAATTACCTTTTGGCAAAAGTGGTGCTTGATGGGTGGTCCATGGGAGGTGGGCTCTGGCCCAGGCTCTGAGGCCTTTGGGGGCGGGCCTGCTCCATGGCTCCACTGAGCGCACAGCCAGCGAGGCCCCTGCCCACTCTGCTTCCAGACACAGAGCTGCAGCTGCGGAGGGATGCCATCTTCTGCCAGGCCCTGGTGGCGGCCCTGTGTACCTTCTCTGAGCAGCTCCTGGCAGCCCTGAGCTACCGCTACAACAACAACGGCGAGTACGAGGAGAGCAGCCGTGATGCCAGCCGCAAGTGGCTGGAGCAGGTGGCGGCCACGGGTGTCCTGCTGCACTGCCAGTCCCTGCTTTCCCCGGCCACAGAGGTGAGTGAGGACGGGGGAAGGGAGAGAGGAGTGGGGGTCCTCGCTGGCCCAGCTGCTGTGCCTGCCGCAGGCAAGGCACACACAGGAGGCTCTCCTCCTCACTCGGGCAGTCACTCACTCCAGCAGTCATTCACTCATTCATTCATTCAGCTGCTATTTATTCAGCACCTACTGTGTGCCTCTGTGCTAGGCACTGGGATCCACAGTGAACAAAACAGAGGCCCTGTGCCCAGGAGTCTGTATCCTAGTCGGGGGAGACAAACATAAACATAACAACATAAACAAACAGAACAACATAAGACAAACAACCAAATAACTGAAACGTAGCATATTAACCAAGGAGCCCTGGTGGTGCGGAGGTTAAAGCACTCAGCTGAGAAAGAAAAGGTTGATGGTTCAAACCCACCAGCCACTCTGTGGAATAAAGAAGTGGCAGTCTGCTTTCGTAACAATTTACAGCCTTGGAATCCCTATGGACAGTTTTACTGTCTCCTGTGTAGTTGCTATGAGTCGGAATTGACTCGGTGGCACTGGGGTCCTTTGGTTTTAGTTTATGGTATTAACCAGTGGTTCTCAACCAGGGGCACTTTGCCCCCAGGGGACACCTGGCAGTGTCTGAGGATAGTTTTGATAGTGGGTAGAGGCCAGGGGTGCTGCTTGCAGTGCACACACAGGATGGCCCCACGGTAAAGAAAGACAGCTCCAAATACCAGCAGTGCCATGGCCGAGAAACGGTGGTGTGTAGTGACCAGAGGTGAGGGGAAGAATAAAGCAGGGCAGAACCAGGAAGTTCTGGGGTGGGGTGGGGTTGGATAATGAAGGCCTCACTGAGAAGATGACCTGAGGCTTGAAAGGAGAGAGAGAGTGAACCATGAGGGTACTGGAGGAGGAGGCTTCCTGGCAGAGAAGACAGAGGGTGCAAAGGCCCTGAGGTGGGAGCTTGCTTGTAGTGTTTGGGAACAGCATGGCTGGAACAGAGTGAGTGAGGGGAGATGAGGGCTGAGAATGAATCTGCCTTTGATACTTAAGAAGGAACTCTGGTAGCGCAGTGGGTAAGGCTTTTGGCTGCTAACCAGAAAGTTGGTGGTTCAAACCCACCAGTTGCTCCATGGGAGGAAGATGAGGCAATCTGCTTCCATAAAGATTTATGGCCTTGAGAACCCTATGGGGGTCGCTATGAGTCAAAATCAACTCGATGGCTATGGGTTTTTTGGTTGATACTTAAAGAACCACTTGGCTGCTGGGAGGGTAAGAGGCTGCAGAGGGCGTGTGAGGTGGTTTTTGTATATGCTAGGCAAAACGTTCAAACCCACCAGCCACTCCCTGGAAGGAAGATGGGGCAATCTACTTCTGTAGTGTTATGCCTTGGAAACCCAAGGAGGGGGGTCGCTATGAGTCGGGTCCGACTCGACGGCACGTAACAACAACAACAGGCAAAATGTGGGAGCTCTGGTAGCATAGTGCCTAAGGCACTTGACTGCTAACCAGAAGGCTGGCCGACTCGACGGCACATAACAACAACAAGGCAAAACGTGATATTCAGAGCATCCCATCTTGTACTTAAGAGTCCTGAGGCAGGTCCTTCATCACCCACATTCCAAGGATGTGAAAACTCCGGCTCCCGGAGCCAGGATTTGAACCCTGGCAGTCTGCCCCAAGGGCCTGGTCACCTCTAGACTGCTCTGCTTCCTCTGCCCCTCCTGTTTTCTCCCTTGACAGCCCTACCCAGGGCTCAGACAGGCAGGGTCTGCTGGCCCTGGGGAACGAGGCATTTTGGGGGTACCGATACCACAGCTGATGTCCCCCAGAAGTGGAGGCTGCAGAGGCACCTGCTTGTCTGTGTTGTCTCCTCTGCCACCCTGTGAGCCCAGGTCTGCTTCTGGAAGCCACAGCACCTGTCTGGTGGCCTTGGCGCCCTCTGCTGGCAGATGTTGTGCACAGGCACTTGCCTGGTGGGTGAGATTTGCTCACTGGCTTCCTGGAAAGCACAGCCCTGGCTTGGCCTTGCTCTGCATACTCGGCTGCTGGTGGCCTGGACAGGCAGCCGGCACACCACACCCTCCACCCTCCCTTTACCAAATGAGAACCCCAGGGAGGGGTGACATCTGAGACCCCTCCTCTCTGTTTTCTTCCTACAGAAGGAGGAGCAGACCATGCTAGAGGATCTCTGGGTGACCTTGTCAGAACTGGACAACGTCACCATCTCCTTTAAGCAGCTGGATGAGAACTACGTGGCCAGTGAGTGATTGCTCTCACCCTCACCGTGAAGGCCAGGGGTCCTGGGATGGAAGGGATCGCTCTGGGACCACCTGCCCTTCCCTTGCCTCCAGGCCAGCTGCCCACGGTGAACCTGCCCCCAGGGCCCTGGAACCCAGAGATTCAAGCCTCATGCTCCCAACATAAGTCTCAAAGCTGAACCCTGTGGGCACATTAGGAAAAGAGGGGTAATAAACCCAGCCATCTCCAACATCCTTTAAAAGAGAACAGCCTGTACCCAATTCCTTATAAAATTCCTCTCTAGAGACAGACATCCTTCTTTGGGGTAAAGACTTGATATACGTGTGTGTGTATATATATATGTATTTTTTTTTTTTTTTTTTTTAAATTTTGGTGAAAATATACACAGCCAAAGATAGACATGGTTTCTACATGGGCAGTTCGGTGATGCTGGTTCCGGTCTTCAAGTAGTGCTACTGTTCCCACTGTCCTTTTCCTCCACCATTATCTTAAACTCACTTCCCCCTAAGCTTCCCTTACAACCTTTTGAGTTGCCGTTGTCAGTTTGGTCAACATAGATTTTTGTAGGGACTTACACTGTAATCAATGAAGTTTTTCTTCCCTCATTTCTCCCTTCCTTCCTTCCCTTCTCCTTCCTTCCTTCCACTTACTCATCTGTCTGAATATCTATCTGTCCTCTGTCCATCCACCCATTCATTCATCTGTCCATCCACTCATCCATCCATGCATCCACCTACCCACTCATTCATCCACCCACCCACCCACTCATCTGTCCACCCACCCATCCACCCACCCATCCATCCATCCATCCATCCACCCATTCACCCATCCACCCACTGATCCACACATGCATAATTATGAGCATGTAATCTGTTCCAGGCACAGTGCTGGGCTCTGGGGCTGTGGTCTATACTCTCCTGGAGCTCACGGTCTAGTCCAGCGGGTTTTAGCCCTAGTTGCGTATTGGATTCATCTGGGTAGCTGTTCAGATACTGACGTCCAGCCCCTAAGATTCTGATTTAGTTTATGGAGTGGGGCCTGGGCATTGAAATTCTAGAAAAGACTTCCCAGTGATTCCTGGTTTGAGCACCACTGCTGTAACCAGGGTTTTGTCAGAGGTGGTATTTTCATTATAACTTCTTAAGGAGCCTTGTCAGACATTGTTTCCTTATCACCGTGTGCCCCATGAGGTTCACTATGTCTCTGCTCCTGTCCTTTATGTGCATCAGCACTTCATCTACAAAATGATGAAGGCTCCTCCACCCCCTCCTTAGAGCTCCTCTTCGTCTTCATGGGGCCCCGTTGCCCTGCTGAGAATGCACTCTTGTCTCAGAGGGATAGCCTCAGACCTTGCCCCTGGCCCTAGAGGGGTAACCTGAGACCTCCTTGTCCTCCTCCTCTCAGGTAGCATCCTGGACTAGACTCTGGAGGGACATTGGGTTTCTTTTCAGGAGCCAATTCCAGTTGATGGGAGTGGCTGCCCGTCTGCAGGACTGGTTGAGGTTGTCGGGTGCAGGGCTGTTCGAGGCTGTCTAGGTGCAGGCTGGTCGAGGCTTCCCATCTGCAGGGCTGTTCGAGGCTGTCTGGGTGCAGGGTTGATTGAGGCTGCCTATCTGCAGGCCTGGTCGAGGCTGTCTGGGTGCAGGGCTGGTTGAGGCTGTCGGTGCAGGGCTGGTCGAAGCTGCCTGTCTGCAGGACTGGTTGAGGCTGTCTGGGTGCAGGGCCGGTTGAGACTGTCTTGGGTGCAGGGTTGGTTGAGGCTGCCTGTCTGCAGGCCTGGTCGAGGCTGTCTGGGTTCAGGGCTGGTTGAGGCTGCCTGTCTGCAGGCCTGGTCGAGACTGTCCGGCTGCAGGGAAACTTGTTTGAGAGGAGTCACAGGGGCAGGAAGGCATTTTACCAGCCCTGCCCTAAGCTCGTCCTTCTCTTGGGTGTGAATAAGGTGTCAGTCTTGCTTGGAGGGCAGCTTTTTCCAGGTAGAGGCCCTGGGCCTCCAGCTGAGAGGCAGTAAAGCACAGGGGAAGCCCTGAAGACTGCCCACTCTCCCCTGGGTGGGACCCACATCAGGTCCAGAGTTAAGTCGTGGAAAATGAAGTAGGCGGGAAAGAGCTCAGAGCCTGCTCTGCCGAGGGTGGGAAGACAGGGCTGGCTGAGGCTACCCCATAAGGGTGGGAGGACAGGGAGGTCTGAGGCTGCCTCTCAGGTAAGAGGACATGGACGTTCCCGGATGCCCCCTGAGGGTGGGCACAGGGGTCTGAGGCTACCCCTTTGGGGCAAGAGTGCAAGGTCTAAGCCTGTCCCTCTGGGATGAAGAGGGCAAGGGCTTTGGGGTAGGTGGACGTGGAAGTCCCAGGTTGCCCCCTGAGGATGGGAAGACAAGGGGGTCCGAGGCTACCCCTCTAGGGTGGGGAGAACAGGCAGGTCCCAGGAAGGTGCTGTGGAGCCCCAGGGAAGGGAGTCAAACTGCCCCAGCAGCGGTGGGCAGGGCTCCCTCTGGCCTCCGTGGCGAGCCGCCCAGCTGCTCCTTGTCCGCCCACAGACACCAACGTCTCCTACCACATCGAGGGTGGCCGGCAGGCACTGAAGGTCATCTTCTACCTCGACAGCTACCACTTCTCCAAGTTGCCCTCCCGCCTGGAGAGTGGGGCCAGCCTTCGGCTGCACACGGTGCTCTTCACGAAAGGTGAGCCCCCGGGGGGCTGGGCGAGCCCCCGGGGCAGGGACCGCTGAGCACACCAGGACATCATCCCTGTCCTCCTGCGTCTCCCCTCATAGCTCTGGAGAATGTGGAGGTGCTGCCTCCTCCAGGCAGCCCAGCCGTGGAAGATTTGCAGCAGGAGATCAACAGTCAGTCCCTGGAGAAGGTTCAGCAGTATTACCGAAAACTCAGGTATCTGCCTGGGATGTGTGTAGGAGCAGGAATCCGGAAACCGCCTTGGGGAGTGGCCGTTAGCTTGGAAGGTCCCCAGTGTGGGAGCCGCCAGTCATTCTTGAGCACCTGCTGTGTGCAGCCCCTTTGCTTACAGGGGCTCACCAGCTCTTCCCAGCAGCCCTGCACCATTGGCCGTTCTAGCCTACCCTACAGATGAGGAAACTAGGGCTTCCAACTGGTTCACTCCTATTTGATCCCATGCTGAGAATTTCCGTTTTACCGCAAGATAGACTGAGTCAGACCTGCATTTTAACAGGCTCCCCAGGTGATTCTTACAGATTTTCTTGAAATGTAGATTCTGGTTCAGTCTGTCTGGGGGTGTTGTTGTTGTTGTGTGCCGTGGAGTTCAGACCGACTCATAGGGACCCCTCCCTGGGTTGCTGAGGCGGTATCACTATGGAAGTAGATTGCCCCATCTTCCTTCCGAGGAGTGGCTGGTGGGTTTGAACCGCCAGCCTTCTGGTTAGCAATCAAGTGCCTTAGGCACTATGCTACCAGAGCTCCTCTATCTGGGGTAGAAATGCAAATTCACAGAGGGGGTCTACCCAGAATGAACCAGTTCAAATTGCCAGAGGAAACAGGCCAGACAGCTTGCCCAGGGTCACATAGCCAGACAGTGGCAGAGCTGAGGTTTGGACCTGGGTCTGTTTGGCTTCAAAGCAGGCCCTCCCATCTGGAGTGACCTACCTGTTTCTTCCTGCAAGGGGGTGGGAGCCAGGGCAGGACCTTGGGATTCTTGGACCCTGTGAGTCAGGTATGAGCTCCCAGGGCTTCGGCCCATCAGAAGCGACCAGGAGAAGTTGAGAGAGCGGGGATCAGATAGCCCCCTGATACCACCTTGGAAACCCAAGGAGGGGTCGCTATGAGTCAGGTCTGACTCGAGGGCACAAAACAACAGCAGCAACATTCTTTAGCAGGAGTTGGCAAAATCCTACCCAGTCCTTGGTTTTGTAAATAAAGTTTTAATGAAACACAAGCACACTCATTCATTTACATATCGCCAGTGGCTCCTCTCATGATACAAGGATGGAGTTGAGCAGTTGCAATACTGACCATCTGGCCCATCTGCAAAGCCAAACATATTTGGTGTTTGGCTCTTTACAGAAAAAGTTTGCTGAGCCTTATACTGTAGGGGTAGATGAACAGTAAGCCAGTAAGCACAGAGCGTTGTAAAGGGGACGTGGTGAGAGGTGCTGGGAAGAGTATAAAGCAGCACAAAGGATGGAGAGTGAGTGGTGTGAGTGCTCTTTTGGATAGGGCAATCCAGAAAGGCTTCTTGGAGGAGGTGACATTAGGAGAGGACTGGAGGCCCCTTCTTGCTTTTCCCATGGGTCTGTTGGAGAAACAGGTGACCTTGGGTGTGGAAAGCTGTGCAAGGTGCTCTGGTGGATTTCTTTCAGAGAGTGAAGTGGGTGTGGAACAGCTGTGGCTGCAGAAGCTGGGCCGGTGGGAGGGCAGTGGGAGGATGGTAGGCGTTGGGGCCCACCCTCAGCACCGCTTTTCTCTCTCAGGGCGTTTTATCTGGAACGGTCTAACTTGCCCACAGACGCCAGCACCACTGCCGTGAAGATTGACCAGGTGTGTCCACCCTTCTCCACCCCTGTGTGAAACTTGACCGGGCCTGGGAGTTCTGGAGGTCAGGACTCAGCAGACAGGGCCGGGCAGAACCCCAGCTCCAATTCTGGCTGAGAAGCCCCTGAGGCCTTTCTACTGCCTCCTCCAAGAAGTCTCCCAGGATTACTCTCTCCCCATTCTAGGAATTCCAGCTTCTTTCTCACCTGCTTTGGAATTCCACAGATAACCTATTTAAGCTTGCGCCACTCATCATACTCTCTCATCTCCCTTACTCAGCTCAGGATTTCTCTTGAGTCTGGGGCTGCATGTGGGTCCAAGTAGGGAGCCCAGGCCAGATACAGCCAATGCAGTGTTGTTTTGAATTAGTTGCCATCGATTAAATCAAAAGGCTTCTCATAAAAACGGAAGTTTCCAGGTTGTCTTGAGAAATTGAGAGGTCTGGCTGCCTTGGACTCACATAGCCGCATGAGCAGTGCTGGGGGCCACTGGGGGAGGGGTGGCGTGTGCCTCCTCCTGACTCATTTGTGTTCCCTGCCTCTTACCCAGTGTTTCTCTCTTGACATCCTGGTTTCCCAGGCTCAGGCAGGGCCTAGAATTTGACACTTGTTTTGGGGTGCTGGACCTGGGGCTCCCAGGGAAGTGGTGGACCTGGCCCTGTGGGAGTTCGTGGTCTGGCTGACAAGTACCACTGTGAGGCAGAAAGTGTTAGCGAATCATGCCTCTGCATGGTGGTCAGGAAAAGCTGGGGCAGGAAGGCTCCTTCGGGGGACAGGCTGCTTGCGCTCATCACAGTGCATTTGGAGAAGATGGCAGAGGGTGCTGTGTTTGGGATTAGCTGGGAGCACACCTGGGCAAGTGAAGAGAATGAGGTTGGAAGCTTAGGCCTCAGGTCGATGGTGGGCATTGAGTGGCAGCTTACAGGGCAGTGGGGAGTGACAGATAGATGGTCCCTGAACAGGGGTTGTGGAGGGTAATTGGCCATAACCTTCTGAGAAGTCAGCTGGGAGGACACCTGCAGTAACAGAGCCAGATGGAGGGAGACATGGAAGAGGGGCCAGGGGGTAGGCTGGGAGGCATGCGGTCCTTCTCGCTGTGTCTGAGGGGTGTGCTCTCTCTTCCCTGTGTCTGGGGGTGTGGGGGGCCCCCCTCACTGTGTGTGGGGATGTGTGCCCTCCCTTCACTGTGTCTGGGGATGTGGGGCACCCCCCTCACTGTGCCTTGGGGTGTGGGGCCTCCCTCACTGTGTCTGGGGTGTGGGGCCTCCCTCACTGTGTTGGGGTGTGGGCCCCCCTCACTGTGTCTGGGGGTCTGGGCCCCCTTCACTGTGTCTCGGGTGCGGGGCCCCCCTCACTGTGTTGGGGGTGTATCACTGTGTCTGTGGGCCCTCCTCACTGTGTTGGGGTATGTGGGGCGCCCCCCTCACTGTGTCTGGGGTGTGGGGCCCTCCTCACTGTGTTGGGGTGTGGGCCCCCCTCACTGTGTCTGGGGTGTGGGGCCCTCCTCACTGTGTTGGGGTGTGGGCCCCCCTCACTGTGTCTGGGGTGTGGGCCCTCCTCACTGTGTTGGGGTGTGGGCCCCCCTCACTGTGTCTGGGGTGTGGGCCCTCCTCACTGTGTTGGGGGTGTATCACTGTGTCTGTGGGCCCCCCTCACTGTGTCGGGGGTGTGCCTCGCAGCTGATCCGCCCCATCAATGCTCTGGATGAGCTGTGCCGCCTCATGAAGTCCCTCGTCCACCCCAAACCTGGGGCCGGCGGGAGCCTGGGTGCCAGCCTCATCCCCATCTCCTCTGAGCTCTGCTACCGCCTGGGGGCCTGCCAGATTGTCATGTGTGGCACGGGCATGCAGCGGTGAGCACCTGGGACCCCAGGCCCCAAGTGGGAGAGAGGGGCGGTTGGAGGGGTAGGGCAGGGAGGCAGGGAGGTAGGTTCAAATTCTGGTTCTCCAGCTGTCCTTTGAGCCAGGGGAGCTTGCCCTCCTGGACCTCAGTTTGTCTACCTGTGACATGGGCACAGGAGGTGCTAGCAGGGCTCTGTGTTAGGGTGAGTGGGAGTTTGTGCAGCCTGGGTCTGTGAGCATGTGTTCAGCAGTGACAGTCGCTGGTCTTTCTTGGGGCAGAGCTGGCCCCTTGCTGTTCTGGAGCTCACTGGATAGACGCTGTCCCCTATCTGTCCTTGCCCCTGCTGTTCCCCAGGGGCGTGGATCGCACCTCCTCTGTGAGGTCACCCCTGTTTCGGTTTGCCCTGCCTCTGCCCAGCACCCGCCCTCTCTGCCTGTTACCGTGGCGCATACATGGTGCTTCACTTGTCTACTGTGTAATCTCTGCCACCCTTTGAAGTGCCAGGTCTGGGCATACCTGTCCTCTGCTCTCCCAGCAAGCAGAACAGTGCCTGGCACACAGCAGGCACTCAATAAGCGTTTGTTGATCAGCGTCTGAAGGAGGCGAGTGCTCACTGTGGACCAGCCCCCTTTGTTAATATTCCTCTCTGTTAACTCATTTTGTTCCTGAGGCAAGCCAGTGCTGTGAGGGGCTATTACGGGGTTCTCAGCTGGGGCTGCTACTTTACCCCCAGGGGAGATTTGATAATGTGCGGAGACATTTTTGGTTGTCACAACTGTGGGGAGGGGGTGTGCTCCTGGCATCTAGTGGGTGCAGGCCAGAATCACTGCTAAACATCCCACAGTGCACAGAACGGCCCCCATCACTGGTCCCAAATGCCATTTGTTAGTTGCATCCAACTCAGGACCTCATGTGGTCCTATGGGACCACTGCCCCATAGGGTTTCCTTGTCGTAACCTTTGCAGAGCAGATTGGCAGGTCTCTCTCCTGTGGAGCCCCTGGGTGGGTTTGAACTGCCAATCTTCCGGTTAGCAGCCAACCACTTAAGGCCACCGGGGCAATGTGCTAATATTATCCCTATTTTATAGTTAGGGAAACAGACATGGAGGCTAACTCACCTGTCCAGGCTCACAGGATAGTCATATGGAGAGACAGGATTTGACTCTACGGAGCCCAATTAGGATGCTCAGAAACAGATGTGAAGAGATGAACAGATGTGTCCGTCAGAAACCCAGCTGACAAGTTGTGAGACATGAACAGGGTCACTCCAGTCATTCACTCATTCATTCATTCAACAAATCCTGACAGAGCACTACAAGTACTAGACTCTGGGAATGTCAAAGAGAACCAAAGACAGAGGTCCCTGGTTGTGGTCCAGATATTAAGTCAGGGAAACACCTACTATCTGAGGTAATGGTGACGGCTGAGAGAAGAGCCAGGGAAGGGACCAAGAGGAGCAGGATGAGGTAGTTAGGGGAGGCCTCCCTGAGAGAAGACACCTGAGGGGAGGAGGGTAAGCTGGAGGCCCTGAGGCAGGAGTGCGGCCGAGGAGAGTGGGGGAGACGAGGCCGTGGGGCCTGTGAGGCTCTGGGGGGTGGGGGGTGGGGTCACGGAGGGCACCCCCCCAGGGATCTGCCTCCAGCCGTGCCAGCCATGCCATTCCTTCTGCAGGAGCACCCTGAGCGTCTCCCTGGAGCAGGCGGCCATCTTGGCACGGAGCCATGGGCTGCTGCCCAAGTGCATCATGCAGGCCACAGACATCATGCGGAAGCAGGTGAGGGGCTGCAGGTGCTGTGGGGGCACCCAGGCTGGGGTGCTCTGAGGGAGGGGCGGGATGACAGGACGCCAGGCTGGGACGCCGTGGGGGGGGGGGATGACTGCCCACCTTGGGGCTGGCAGTGCCACACATTGACCCTCTGTCGAGGGGGCCAAGGATGCCAGCATCAGGGCATTCTAGTTCCCTCCCCTGTCCCCACCTCACACACCCTTGAGTGCCCTGAACTGACGAAGCAGGCCCTGGCCTCACGGTTCTCTTTCCAGGGCCCCAGGGTGGAGATTCTGGCCAAGAACCTCCGGGTCAAGGATCAGATGCCCCCGGGTGCACCACGGTGAGTGGCCGGGCCCCTCCTGCCCCTCTCCTCCAGGAAGGCTGGGATCCCTCCTCCCCCACCCCTCCCCTCCAGGAAGGCTGGGATCCCTCCTCCCCCACCCCTCCCCTCCAGGAAGGCTGGGATCCCTCCTCCCCTCCAGGAAGGCTGGGATCCCTCCTCCCCTCCAGGAAGGCTGGGATCCCTCCTCCCCCACCCCTCCCCTCCAGGAAGGCTGGATCCCTCCTCCCCCATCCTTCCCTTCCAGGAAGGCTGGGATCCAGGTCCCAACCTCCTCATTGGTCCATCCCCCTGGCCAAGCATCTGGTGCCCAGCTGGGGCTTCACCTCTCATTTGCGGGGTCCCTGCTCTGGGGAAGGACAGACAAGACTCAGGCATTGTCTCCCCACGGAGCTCCTACTGAGGCTGGGAAGATGGGACGGCCCCCCGAAGTGAGCCATGTGGCGCTGATTGGTGTGATCACTGCCCGCCCACTGCCGCTGTCAGGCCCTTCAGTCCATCGGCTTCTGTCATCCCCGTGACTTCTCCACATTTTGCTTTGAACCCTTCTTAGGGTCCTCACCATGTGCTGGGCCCCTGTATGAACATGAACTCGTTTTCTGTCTCCTCTGTCCCCACTGCCCCAGTTTGACATCATATCTGCTCATGATTTTTAAATAACTTCTGTATCAAAATAGTTGGACTTACAAGAAGTTGCTAAAATAGTAACGAGGGTCCCTGTGTACCCTTCCTCAGCTGCCCCCAAAGATAACATCTTCTGTAACTGCTGTGCGTTGGCAAAACCAGCGGTACGATTCTGGTAACTTGCCCATAGACCTCTCTTCTGCTTTACTGGTTATTACATGCTCTGTTTTTTCATGTGCTTTTGAGTTCTTGTATGGCACTTAACTCGGTTCTAGGCACTGTTCCAGTCTCTTTACTTATGCTAATTCATTTAATCCAAACTGCCTCGGAAACCCAAGGAGAGGTCGCTATGAGTCGGGTCCGACTCGATGGCACATAACCACCAAACAACAACTGGGGCAAAGGCAGTATCACTACGGAAGTAGATTGCCCCATCTTCCTTCCAAGGAGTGGCTGGAGGATTTGAACCGCTAGCCTTCTGGTTAGCAGTCAAGTGCCTTAGGCACTGTGCTAACAACAACAGAGGCAAAGGACTGTTATCCCCAGTGGGCAGATAGGGGAGACTGAGGAACAGAGAGGTTACGTGTCTTGCCCAAGGTCACACAACTAGTAAATGGCAGAGGTGAGATCTGAACACAGGCAGCCTGGACCTAGAAGCCAAGCTTCTAACCCCTGGGCCACGTTGCCTGTTGTCTCCTGTTACCACGCAGCCACCTGTCTAGTCCCCCAGCCACTGAAATCACCATTCTCCCCACAGCAGGTCAGATACTCCCTTCCCTGCTTGAGAGCCATCAATGACCCCTTAGGGCTTGAAGGGAGTGCCCTGAACACTCCCCGTGCCGCCCTGACGGAACCTAGGCTGGCTCCCCTTGTGCTGCAGGCAAGCAGCCCTAAGGTCTACAAAGTGAGACAGCAAGGGGCAGACACCGAGTCTAGTTCACTGACGTTGTTGTTAGGTACCACGGAGCTGGTCCAGTGCATAGTGACCTGTGTACAGCAGGACACAACGCTGCCTGGTCCTGCCACCCTCATAGTCGCTGTCATGTGCGAGCCCATCATTGCAGCCACTGTGTCAGTCCATCTCGTTGCGGGTCTTCTCCTTTTTCGCTGACCCTCTGCTTTGCCAAGCATGTCTTTCTCCTGATAACACAGCCAAAGTCCATGGGACTCACCATCCGTACTTCTGAGGAGCATTCTGGCTGTACATCTTCCAAAACAGATTTGTTTGTTCCTCTGACAGCCCGTGGTATTTTCAGCATTCTTTGCCAACACTATAATTCAAAGGCATCAGTTCTTCAGTCTTCCTTATTCTTTGTCCAGCTTTCGTGTGCATATTAGACAGTTGAAAATACCATGGCTTGGGTCAGGGGCACCTTTGTGACATCATTGCTTTTGAACACTTTAAAGAGGTATTTTACTGCCATGAGTGTGGAAAAATGCATACACCTATATACATGTAAATAGTAGCCACAGAAACACACACACCTGCATGTGTATGTTTGCAAATGCTGCAGCCAGCTCTAGAAGGAGCAGAAGAAACGGGTTCCAGGGGCTGCTCCCAGGAAAGTGTGGGTAGAGCAAGTATTTTCCACTCCGTTTCTTTCTGTTGTTGATCTGTGATTTAGGAGACCCCATATGTTACAGAAAGGAACTCTGGTGGCATAGTGCCTAAGGTACTTGACTGCTAACCAGAAGGTTGGCGGTTCAAACCCACCAGCCACTCCACGGAAGGAAGATGGGGCAATCAACTTCCATAAAGATTTACTGCCTTGGAAACCCACAGGGGGTGGCTGTGACTCGAATGGACTTGGTGGCAGTGAGTTTGTTTTTTGGTTTTTGTGTTGCAGAGTGGAAGGGCTCCGTGGGGTCTTCCCGCCTGTGCTCTTTGTAACAGCAGGTTTTCAGGCCTTTCTTCTGTGCTGCTGCTGCTGGGTTTAAACCGCCGGCTCGTGGGGTGCCAGCTGCGCGCAAACCCTTTGCATCACCCAGGGACGTGTGTCTTTTTGTATCTATTGAGTTTATCTTTTTGTACCTATTGAGTTTTGTTTTCTGGGCATGAATTAAGTGGATAAAAGTTGAAATAATACTAAATACTAAGAGCCTTATGCCAGCCGCCAGGCACTTCCTTACTGTTTGCCCCCGTCCCCCAGGCTCTACCGCCTCTGCCAGCCGCCGGTGGATGGAGACCTCTGAGCCCCGAGCTGCCCCATGTTGGCCTGCGTGCTCTGGAGCCGGGATCTGGGGGTCAGGCAGCCACTCAGCCTCCTCAGGAGATGGTCCAGGCCTCTGCTGCCGCTGGCCCGGAAGCTGCCCCAGCCTCCTCCCCTGCTTCTGCGAGACCGAGCCTGTGCCCACTCGGGGATGAGCCAGCTGTTCGGCCCCTGGCTGGCACGTGCTGCCCACTTCTACCAGAAGAAGGGGTGCTGGGTGCCCACAGAGCTGATGGGTGCAGCCAGGGTCTCGCTTCTGCCCGCAAGCCTCCAGAGTACAGGGCGAACTCGTGGGCTCAGCTGGAGCCCTGCAGACACGGCGCTTGAGAGGATCAACCTGCACTTTTTGAAGCCACTGGTTTCTTTCTACAACCACATTCCAGGCCCCTGTCTCCTCATCTTAGCTTCCAGATCGACCCCTAACCCCGTACTAACCTGCTTGGTGGACCCTGAAGAGCCGGGCCTCTCTCGGAGAGGCCGAGGGGCAGGACACAGCACGTGTCCCCAAGAGGACACTCAAAAGCCACCAGCCTTGGACATCACTGTTGTCGGAACAGGAGCTGTTCAGCCCTGGGTGCCAGAATTGCTCCGACTTTAAATAGGGGACTTGAAATCTCTGTGGTTTATTCGGGAATTGTTGATGTTGTCAATTTTTTTTTTTTTCTGGGTTGTGTGAGTCATGTATTTGACATTTTAAATTTCACAGAAAGGTGTATTGTCTAACAAGGGACCAAAATAAGGTAGTAGTGACGACATTTCCCATTTCTACTAAAAAAAAAAATGAGAAACTAAATTATTGAAAATTCAAAAAATGTCAGTATTTCATCCTTTTTTTTCATATTAGGGTCTTCCTGGATCACTTAAGACCCCTTTCCGGCCCACCCTCAGTGCTCCTGCACGGGTCATAGTAAAATGAATTACTCAGCTCTCTTCGGGGGACTGGCTGCAAGGGTTTGAGACGTAGCCTGGTAGGGAGGGGGAGTTTGGACCACCCACTTGAGGTGCTGGCACTCCACCGCACTCAGGTGCCTGTCACACAGGCAGAAGAGGGTCACTGGGAAACATCAGTTCTGTCTTTTGTAATTTATTTGTTTTTCATGTTAATTTCTCAGAGCAGGGCATTCAGACTTCCCAGTCAGCCCAGGAGGCAGGAAGCCACCCAGGCCGCCTTCTGGGCAGTGGGCCCACACAGGGACCCCTCAGCAGTGTCCCTCCCAGTTTCAGTACGCCTAGGGGGATGTGCCATGGCTGAGGAGGAAGGGAGGCTTGCCACCTCTTGACTGGTGTGTACGGTCAGGCAGGGGCCAGAGGACTTGAAGCCCTGCATCTGGGCCCCAGGAACTGCCTTCCCTCTTTTGCCACTGGGCACTGGATTGCAAGAGGCAGCCTTGTCACCGGACACACGTGAATCAATAGAAGCACAGCCCTGCCCCACTGCAGGGAAGGGAGTGGCTGGCCCCAAAGCCCAGGGCGCTGTGCACTGATTTACTTTACAATGTACAGATTGTCCTCCTTAAATCCATGATAGATTTTTTTATTATTATTAAAAGTCAGTTTATAATACAAAGAAGGAAGCTCTGGTTTTCTTGATCCGTTGGGTTCCTTTGTTTGGGGCTGACCCTGGGTGGTGTGTGTGTGGGGCAGCATCAAGGGTGGAATGATCTTGCACCTTGAGGGTCACACGGAGGACAATGCTGGGCTCAGTACTGTCAGGGTCCTTCAGCCAGTTGTCCCTAAGCCAGTGATGTTACCACCTTGCACGTCAGTTTTCCCCTGTAACGTGGGGGACAGGATTGCTTCCCTTGTAGGGGAGTTGTGAGGACTGCCTGAGAGGGCCCGGGAGACTCGGTATTCCAGGAAAGGGACAGAACTGATACCGTATTTCTACTTCAGTTTGGGTTCTGAGCCCCATTTCACTGGGATGGCTGGAAGACGTAACTGCTGTTTCCCCAGGCGTTCCCTGCCTCCCCTGGGTGCCATGCAGGGTTCCTGGGTCTTGCAGGTGCCAAGGGGTCGGGGTAGGATGCCTCTGAGTTGCCTTCCATCCTCACCTGCAAGGCCTCTTGGATCTGGACCAGAGTGATGTTCAAAATACTCACCCAGTGGGTGGGCTTGGTTCTCAGCCAATCAGAATCAAGGCTAGCACTAAACTGGTCAATCAGAGCAGAGCCAGTGACAGACACCCTCCATATCACAGGGTCTGCACCTGCCTGGCTGGGCTTAGCAGCCCCACGGAAGCTGCCCAGCCAGAGCCACCTCATTCTGTGGCTGGATTTCTCCTTGACTTTCAGGCCTGTTTCATTAGGCCTGCCCCCTGCCTGCCTGCCTCCTTTCCCCTGTCTGCCCTTCCTCCTTTTCTGTTCTCTTTCCTCCCTCCCTCTCTCTCAGTTGCACTCCTTCTCTCTCCCCAGCCACTCCTCCCATCCTTTCTTTCCCTCTTTGCCCACACCTTGGGAAGCACTGAAACATGAAAGCTTCCCTCAGGGGGCCTTTTGGCGGCCCCTCATTGGTCCTGGGCCACCTTCAAGACCCCCACTGAGCCACAATGCACCCCTACCCCAGTCCTCCGTTCCAGGCCGAGCCGCTTAACCACTTCCCCTCCAAACTCCCCTGGCCCAAGTGCCCCTCTCTCCAGCCCCTGGTTGGTCCCTCCCTGAGATATGTATCTTTCAGTGACAGGTTTCCAAAGCCTCAGTGCTGTAGGGGACGAGGGTGAGTCCTGGTGGGACCTTGAGGGCACCAACAGACTGGTGGTTTGGAATGATTTGCAGCCAGGCTTTGGATCCGGGGAGAAATCGAGTGCTGGCACCTTGGTCTCTGTTTGAGGTCACAGGGGGACTTGGGGTCTTCTTCAGGCAGGCACCTCTGTGTCTGTGTTGGTGGCCATTAAGCTGATTCCGACCCATGGCGAACCCGTGTGCAGAATAAACCGGTCCATAGGGTTTGCAGAACCAGATTGCCAGGCCCGTCTTCCTACCCCCAACCTTTCAGCTCATAGTCAAGCACTGAATGGATGGCGCCACCCAGGGGCTCCTGGACACTTTGATGGGAAGCACCCGTTCCCACCTGTCCTCCACCCTGGGGGTCGCAGAGAAAAGTGAACCCCCTACAGAGATGGAGGGGCAGCTTTGGTTGGAACTGAAAAGTCAGGTCTCTAGCCTTGAGCAGATCACACCCCTTCTCAGAGAAAAGTAGGTGAGAGCTGAGCCTGCTTCCCTCAGGGATGTGAAATGTTCAACATGCAAAACGGGGCCTGGAGGGCTGCTCAGAGCAAGAGAGCGTTAAGGTGACGAGAGGGCCTCAACCGGCGGCCCGCGGGCTGCAGCATGCCCAGCTGGGGTTGTGTTTTTGTTTTTCCCAATAAAGTGTTTTTAAATTTGCGGATAAAGCGCACTTAAGAACCAGCAGATTGCCTCTCCGATTTCCAAGTTCTGGTTTCTCCTGAAAAACCAGGAGTTCTGGTCACATAGGCCCCAACTCCCACCTGGCCACATGTGGGCTGGAGTTGGGGAGTGGCTGTCACCTTTAGGTGGCCACCTACGCTCCTGTTCTCTGCACCCCTCGCAGGCCCAGCGTACTCTTTTACCAGACCTGCCTGGCTCCCACAGGCATCTGAGTTAGCAAACTCGGGGGGTGTCCCTGTCTAGGTAAGGGTGGCCTCTTGAATGTCCAGATCATGAATCTGGGGTTTCCATGGTGACGACAGCTGAGAGAGAACCGGTGATGGAGTCACTGTGCCAGCCAGGGGAGCCCCAAAGGGCAGACACAGTCCTTCATCTGACGAATATCAGAACCTCCAAGGTGATAGCAGTGGTCAGGTCCTGTTTGTCCCCAGGCACCTCTGAGCCTCGGTGTTGTCAACTAGCAAATGGAGCTGATGCAGGTACAGCTGCTTGGTGTGGATTGGGTCCGGGGTCACTCAGGAAGCTACAGGTGAGTGGGGTGTGCTGGCCCCTATGATTTTATCTGAATTCAAGTGTGTGTGCGTTTATCATTCTTCCGACCAGTGAGAGTGCCCTGGGAGCAGGGGGCCGTGTCCATCACTGAATGGCAATTACATACAAGAAAGAAGGATTACAAATGCCACAGCGTGCTGCAGCCAAAGTTCCCCTAAGCCCTTGCTCTGCACCCTGGTTTGTTCCAGGCCACAGAGCTGCTCAGCGCTCTGAGAGCCTTCAGCAGTCTTGAGCCTGCCCTATGCCCTTTGGCAGTCTTCTGGACTAGCTTAGTGACCTTGGGAAGCCACCAGCTCTCTCAGAGCTTCAATTTCCTCCTTTGAGGAATGGGAACTTTACACCCACCTGGCTGTGTGGCTGGGATAGCAGGAGTCTCCAGGACCCCAAGGGAGCTCTGGTGACATAATGCCTAAGGCATTTGACTGCTAACCAGAAGGCTGATGGTTCAAACCCAACAGCCACTCCTCAGAAGGGAGACTGGGCAACTCAGAAACTCAAGGAGGGGTTGCTAGTGAGTTTGTTTTTTTGGGTTTCCAGGACCTGGAAGTGGAATTTCCAGGGCATAACTGCAGTGCCCGATCTGTCCAGCAGGTGACGACAGGGACCGTACAGTGTCCAGACACTGGTTCCCTCTACTCAGGTGAGGCCCTCCTGCCTTCCGGCTTCGGACCCAAAGGCTGGCGCCTGGGTTCCATGTTTGGGACCGAGACAGCCCGGAAGCAGGGCTGGGACCGTGTGTACAGCAGGCAGACGCTCCTGCCTCTTTGAGGCTGGGCGCCACCTGGCTTGGCAAAGAGATTTTCTCGTTTCCGTTTTTCTTTATTTCTATTTTCTTATGTTTTGTCTCTTTTCCTCTCCATTTCCTTTCTTTCCTAGATCTGTGTTGTTTGTCCCATCACGTATGTCTGTGAGTCTGACTCTGTTTTTCGATTCTTTCCTTTTTTTGTTTCTTTTGCTCTTTTTTTCTTTTTCCTCTCTCTCTTCCACCTTCCTTCTTCTCTTCCAATTTGATCTAAGAGAAGGGCGTGAAGGATCCTTGTAAACGGTAAAGTGTGGTGCTCATGAGGATGTGACCAGAAATCTACAGTTACCGCTGGGCCCCCAGTCCTCACCCTGGAAACCCTGAGGCCACCAGGACCTGCATGGGAGCTCCCCACCACCAGGTGGCACTGTGGGCCAGGCTGTCGGGGCCTGAAGCCCAGTGTCTTGGGGCTCATTCAGGTTCTAAGTTTTCGGAGTTTGGGGGAGCTCTGGTGGCGTCGTGCCTAAGGCATTTGACTGCTAACCAGAGGCTGGCGGTTCACATCCACCAGCCACTCCTTGGAAAGAAGATTGGACAATCTACTTCTGTAGAGATGTTGTTGTTGTTTGCCGTCCAGTCGGCCCAGACTCATAGCGTCCCCTCCTTGGGTTTCCAAGGCAGTATCACTGCGGAAGTAGGATTGCCCAACCTTCCTTCCGGGGAGTGGCTGGTGGGTTTGAACCGCCAGCCTTCTGGTGAGCAGTCAAGTGCTTTAGGCACTATGCTGTAGAGATAGCGCCTGGGAAACCCAAGGAGGGTGGCTACTGACTCGATGGCAGTGAGTTTTTTGGGGTTTTTTTTGGGGGGGGAGGGGTCATGAATCAGAAAGTCCAGCTGAAGGCTGCTTCCCTCTGGGAACTCGAGGACCCCTCTCTCCCCTCTATTTTGTTTTCTTTCATAGCCTTACGATCACCACCTGGGTGAGTCTATCATTTATCCCCTTCTTCATTGTTTCATGCCCTAGAATTTAAGCTACACAAGGCCAGAGATTCTTGTCTGTCTTGTTCATGAGTGACCCTCAGCTCATCAGAATGAGGTGGGAAGAGCCTTCAAGTGACAGAACAGTCTCCTGCGGGTCCCCAGTTAGTCTCCTGTCTGGAGATGGAGGCTAAACATGCCATGGGGAGGGTGCTACCAACATCAGTGCCAATGCCTCTACCATGTATCCTGTTGCCACTCAGACCTGGTGGTCCCAGATGTGCAGGAGGGAAACTGGCCCCTGTAGATACCAACAAGCTGTGCCTTGAGCACTTACTATGTGCTGGGTGCCACACTGGGCACGTTAACGTTCTATCGCCAATTCTCCCAATAACTCTGAGAGGAAGACCCAAGTATCAGTCCCATTTTACAGGTGAGAAAACAGACGCTGAGAGATGAAGTAGTCTGCTCTAAGTGATGTGGACGTGGATTCAAGCCAAGCTCATCTGACTCGAATGCCCCAGTGTTCTAGCCACCAGTGCGGCCTCCTTGGATTCGGAGCTGGACAGCCCTGGGAGCTCCAGCCTTTCTAGAATCTTCTGTTCAGTCTCCTTGCCTCCTGGTCTCAGCTTCTCTAACGTCATTCCTTATTCCTACCTCAGGGTCTTTGCACTTGCTGTTCTCCTCTTCCCATGGCTGGCTCCTTCGTGTCATTCAGGTCTCAGTTGGAATGTCACTTCCTCCAAGAAGCCTTCCTGATTGAGCAGAGATGGCGTTGCTTATTGACTCTAACTTCACACACTGTTTCCTTTGCCTGTGTCATGGATCCAGTCTCTGGTTGGTTGGCCTTTGTGTTTGCTTACTTACACACTGTCCATCTCCAACCCCGCAGGCTCCATGAGGGCGGGGGCCAGGCCTGCCTCCTTCATTGCTATGTCCTCAGCTCCTGGCACAGTGCCTAGAGCATAGTAGGTGCTCAATCAACACTTGTTGACCTTAATCAATGACTGAGTGACTGGCAGGGAGGGTTCTGATCGCCAAAGTGCCGCCCCGAGTGTGAGGTGTTTACCCGACTGCTGTGTCTCTGCCCCCAGCTGTGGCAGTTCTGGCTCTGGTGCAGCTCTCTTGTGGCCTTTTGCTCAGTTTCCCTCACCAGCAGCTGAAGGCCAAGCTTCCGCCCTCACCAGGGGCTCAGGCTCCTAGCGGGCAGCTGAGTGGACCCACCAAGCTTGGTCCGAGTTGCTGGGTGCAGTGGCAGGAGGGCACAGCTGGTGAAGCAGAGGGAATGTGAGCAGAGCAGGCCCGTCCTGTCCAAAGGTGTCCTCGTGCTGTTTCCATCATCATTGTTGTTGTTGTTGTTATGTGCCGTCGATTCAGACCCAACTCATAGCGACCCCTCCTTGGGTTTCTGAGGCAGTATCACTATGGAAGTAGATTGCCCAACCTTCCTTCCAACGAGTGGCTAGTGGGTTTGAACCTTCAGCCTTCTGGTTAGCAGTCAAGTGCCTTAAGCACTAGACTTGCAGAAACCCACATGTGATTCTAAGTCTGGTTCGGCGACCCACTGGACCTCACCCCTTGTCCTCACTGGTCTTACCCAACACATTTTCACTGAGGGTCAACCATGTGCCAGGCCCTCTTGTTGGCATTGCATCAGTGACATGGAGCTTGTATTCTGCTGGAGAGAGACAGCTGAAGAAGGCAATAGACCACGGGCCTATATTACAGTAAGGTCACTGAGAAGGGCAAATGGTCCGTACTCAACTGCTGATCATTCCCTGAAGAAGGATATCATGCTTGGTAAAGTGGAGGCTCAGTGAAAAAGGGAAAGGCCCTCAACGAGATGGACTGACACAGTGACTGCAACGATGGGCTCAGGCCTAGCGAGCGTTGTGCGGTTGGTGCAGGAGCGGGCAGCTGTACACAGGGTCACTTGAGTCGGAGCTGGCCTGACGGCACCTAGCGACAAGCACTAGCTATAACTATCTGGAGTCACCCCAGCAGCCCCACGGAAGAAATACCTGGTGATCTGCTTCTGCCAAGATTACAACCAAGAAAACCCTGTGGAGCAGCTCCACTCTAACATATGGGATCATCATGACTTGGAATTGACTTGGCGGCAACAGGCTTGGTTTGGTTTTTAAATCATATGGTAGACAGCCTAAGTGCCAATGAGATACATAAGAGAGAGTCCAGGGACAGACGCAGGAGCTTTTTATTGTTTTTTTTTATTGTGATTTGGGTGAAAGTTTACAGAGCAAATTCATTTTCCATACAGCCGTTCACACACATTTTGTTTCATGACATTGACTGCAATTCCACACAATGGAACAGCTCTCTTCCTACTTGCTCCCCACAGTTACCTCTTCACTGTGTCCTTCCATCCCACGCACTCCTGCCACCCCCTAGCTGTCTTCCTGTGCAGACACTGCCCTTCTGTTCTCTCATGATTGATCACTCCAAGGAGTGTATCTACCTGATGTAAATGTTCACTCCATATGCCTGTCTGTTATTTGGCTGGAAGCCACAGGAGTGAGTTTAATTCCAGAGATGAAAGGTAAGTAGGGGCCATAGTCTCACCAGACTCTATCAGACCAGCAGAGTGGTGTTTTTTTTTTTTTTTTTTTTTTTTTTAGTTGTGTAACACATTGTTCTCCCACTCTATCCAGGATCTCCTGCACTGATCTCCCTTCAAGTGATTAACAGTGGTAGCCGGGCACCATGTAGTTCTTCTGGTCTCATAGTTGTATAGGCTGAGGATTGTGTGGTGTACCAGTCCCTTGGACTAATTGTTTCCATGCATCTTTGGTTTTCTTCATTCTTCTTTGCTGTGGATGAAGAGAGACCCATTGTTGCATCTAGATGGCTGTTTGCAAGCTTTTAAGACCTCAGTCAGTAGTCACCATGGTAGGATGTAGAACAATGTTTTTGTGTAGTATGTTATGTCAATAGAGCTGGACATTCTCAGCTACCATGGTCCTGAGCCCACAGGTCCAACTACTCACTCCTTCAGGGTAGTTGGCTGTGGCCAAGAAGCCACCATAATGTCGTCCCTTGTTACTTCTACTATATACCCAGACATTCTTACAGCACCTACAAATAAATATGCTTGTAGAAGCATCGTCTACCAACCCTATACATGGTCATGGACACACTACCCAATACCTAGACATACCTGATCAGTCAGCCTGTCCACCCATCTATCTACTCATAGAGTAGTGCTTGCCATCACTGACAACACAGTAGTGTACATGCAAAAACATTCATAATTGTTGTCGTACCTCCCATGTTCCTCCACGAGAGCTATTCTAGCAAATGGCCAGGGAAGGCCTCTCTGGGGTAGACCCTTGAGTGGAGACCTGCAGGAGGAGAGACCCATGGACTGTTTGGTTCCAGACGGAAGAGACAGCAGGTGCAAAGGTCTTGGGGTAGGAACTTGCCTGGTGAGTTTATGGCGCAGTGAAGGAGCCTGGGGAGTGGATGATGTCAAGGGGAGGGGTCTGGGGAGCATGTGATGTCAGATGGGGCAGGAACTTTGGATTTATTTCAGCATCCAGAATCCATCGGCATGTTCTAAGCAGAGGACAGCAGTTTTCTCGTCTGTAAAAGTGATTCCAGCTCATCGCCCACCTTAAAACTTGTGAGTGTTCTCCAGAAGAGTACTGTCACATTTTGTATCTGTAGTAATGTTGTGCTTTTCCTATTGTGTTTTTATGAAACATGTGGCGTGATGATGATATGATGATATAATAACAATTACATCTGTCTTTTCTCTACAGGAGCTCTGGTAGCATAATGCCTAAGGCACTTGACTGCTAACCAGAAGGTTGGCAGTTCAAACCCACCAGCCACTCCTCGGAAGGTTGGGCGATCTACTTCCATAGTGATACCGCCTCAGAAACCCTAGTCGGGTCCGACTCGATGGCACATAATAACAATAACAACATTTCTCTGCAGTGGCCTCCCTTAAGAAGGCCAAAGCAGGGTTCCCAGGGTTCTTCTGGAGACAAGGGACTCCACGGATGGGGCCACCTCAGGCACGGGGACAGGATGAGGGGAGGGGAGCTTCTGCTGGAACATGGGGGTCCCAGCTGTGTGACTCCGATAGGCTGGGAAAGAGGTGGCTTGTCCCTGGAGGTAAGGAGAGACGACATTGATCTAAGCCTGTGATGTGTCTCACCCAAACCTTCCCATCAACAGTTAAAGGAGGAATAAACCAGCCTTGGTCACTCCTCAGTCCCATGCTGGTGTGCAGTGGTGTCAGGACTGGTGTTACCTCCCCACAGTGTGCCTTCCCTCTGGCTGCCCAACACCTGACTTCTCTCTGGATGGCCACGTGCTCAGCCCAGGGGTGAATCATGGGAACAAATCGGCTTCATGGGTGTGCAACCTGCACAGGGGCCACTTGCTGCCACAGTCTTACAGTTCTCAGTACCTTTTGAACATGTTAATATTGCACTGGGCCCCGGCAAAGGCAAGACAGGATCTGCAGGGGCATCTATCCTGTCACGAACTCCACCCCTTTACTGCGATTGGTGGATGTTGACCCACTTCTGACCAGTGAGGCGAAGGGGTGTGCTCTGGGGATTCTGGGAAAATCTTTTTCCCCTGAAGAGAAGGTTCGTGAGGAGCTTTCTCTACCCCCAAGCCTCATTCCTTCCTGCTTTGTGCACTGTGATCTGACCGCATCTCCGCACCTTGGCTGCCACCACCGCAGCCAAACTACCACCATCTTTTGTCTAAAATATTCCAGTCTTCTCTTGTCTCCTCCCTCACTCCTGCTATGTGCAACCAGAGGGCTCCTGTTAGAATCCATGAGTGGTAGTTAAGGTTGTGTGTCAACTTGGCTGGGCCTGGTTGAGTGGCTGGGCAGCTGGCTGTAGTTATTCCCCATGATAAGAGTGGTAGTTAACTCCATGGTGGAATGAATAGGAGCAGCTGAGTAGCTGCCTTTGGGTATGTGGTCTGCTTCCAATACATAAGAAGCAGCTTTGGGAATGGTCTCTAAATTATGGGACACTTGGACCCTGTGTGTAGCTGTGCTGTTGTTTAGCTGCCTGCCATGCTCTGCCGACCATGGGACTTACAACGGACTTGACTTAATGGCCTACCGTGTGGTTTGGTAACATCAGGACTGTGCCATTTTATTTGTTGACCTTGGGCTTGTTAGCCTCAGCAGCCAGTAGCTGCCTGAGTGAAGAGATGCCTCTAGCTTCATTGGGCCGGGAACAAGAGGCAGAGCTGAAGCCCAAGGTCAAGGGGCTTTCACCCAGCCCCTAGAGCCTGGCACTTTGAACTTGGATTTAAAGCCTCCAAACTGTGAGAGAATAAACTCCTGTTTGTTAAGGTCATCCCATTTGTGGTATGTTCTTGTTGGAGCAGCACTAGGTAACCAGAATACCATGTCAGGCCATAGCCCTCCTGTGCTCAGAACTCTCCAGGACCTCCCATCTCACTGTGAGTGAGAGCCCAGGCTCTCATCTCCAAAATGCTGCAGGGTCCTTGCCCCACCCCAATGGGATCTCAGCCCAAGCGTCTCTCCCCTCGTTCAGTCTGATCCAGCCTCTCTGGCCTCCTCCCTCCTCTGCAGACTCACAAGGTGGTGCTGGGCTCTCAGCCTTTGCACTGGCTGTTCCCTGTGTTGGGGATGCTGCTCTTCCCCCGGGAATCCCTATGGTCCCTCCTCCACCTCTTCCCAGCTTCTGTATGGCCTTCTCTGCTACCCCATTCAAAAACTCAAACTCCACACCTCAGGCATTCTACCCTTTCCTGTTTCATTTGACTACTAACCAGAAGGCTGGCAGATCAAACCCACCAGCCATCCTTGGAAGGTTGGGCAACCTACTTCCATAGTGATACCACCTTGGAAACCCCTGGGGGGGTCACTATGGGTCCAAATCAACTTGACAACAGTGAGTATATCATTAAAAAAACAAACCAAACTCATCACAATGGAGTTGTTTCTGACTCATAGCGACCCCCATTGGGTTTCCAAGGCTGTAAATCTTTATGGACGTAGATCACCCCATCTTCCTTCCACAGCAGCTGGTGGGTTTGAACCACAGACCTTCTGGTTAGCAGTCAAATGCCTTATCCACCATGCCACTAGAGCTCCTTTAACTGTATCACATACTAAGGTATTTGGTTGATTGCCTGCCTCACCCAATAGGAATGTCAGCTCCGTGGGTTTTTCCCAGGGCCTGGGTGCAGGGCAGTTGTTCAGTAAATAACGGGTGAAGGAGGGAATGACCGGATAGATAGTGGGGGCCTGGCAGAGTGGGACCATGGGGGGTCCTCAGGGACTGTACTGGGGCTGGCAGAGCAGAAGGAGGAGCCTGGGTGGGGACCTTGATGACTCAGCCTGGGCCTCCCGCCTCCAGAATTCTCGGTGAGGAGGTAACCGCCCTGGTCGTTGGCACCTTCATCAACTGTGTCTCCTGTCCCTGCTGCTGAAGTCACCTCACCAGGGACAGTGGCTGGGATTTGAGGCCTGGTCATCTGGCTCCAGACCCTGTGCTCAGGGTTGGTGGCTCTGGCCTGGGCTCCTTTGGCTGCTTCTGCCTTCCTGCCCAGACCCAGGAGGGGCTTCAGCGGAGGCCCAGCCTGATGCGACAGGTCAGTCCACTCCAGGTAGCATGTGCCCCCACTCCTCACTGTTCCCTCCCAGTGTGCACCCCAGGCCCCAGGCATAGTTCAGGGCTGCCCCAGAGTCCCCGCTGTGCGGCCTCCAGACCTTGCCTGCCATGCCATACTCTCCACTCAGAACCTACCCCTCTGTCCCACTGCCTCTGATACATTCCCTGCTAGGGACACATGTGTTCATCAGTGCCGGGGGCAGTGGGGAATGCAGGGACGGCACCCAGTCCTATTTGTACTTCACCTGGTCCTGGCATGTGGGGGTGACAAGCAGTGTGATGACAGACTCCTTGACAGGGCGGGAGGATGAGCTGTTCCTGGGACAGGTGCATGTGGGCGGGCGAGCTGGGGGAGGGCCAGCCCCGCGGGGCAGCACACACCAGCCGCTCTCTTCTCTGGCTTTGGTCCAAGCAGCTCTTTGGAGAGAACCTGGGAACAGGTGGGCCTGTCTCCATGGTGCTCAAGATGGGGCTTTAGGCTGGAGGGACAGCTCATCGAGAGGGGAGGGGGCTTAGTGAGCAGGAGTCCAGCTGCCTCTCCATCCATCACATTGCCTTGGTCAGGAAGCTGGCGGAGGGTCCTGGGTGCCCATGCCAGGGGGCCACGGGGAGGGCGATGCTAGATGGCAGCTTGTTTGCGGACACCCTGCTACTCTCACCCTCCATCCCCACCCTCCTCTCTTCCAGCTGGGTCCCCCTCTGCATACTGACCCTGTCCGATGGCAGAGGCTTGAATGTCTGAGCCAGAAAGGGCATCAAGGGGAATCCAGCCCCCTCCTCTGATTAAGGAGATGGATCCCAGTGCCTGGCCGGGACTGAAGAGACGATATGACAGGCAGTGTGTATTGAACACCTACTGTGTGCTGGGGGCCATGATCACTTGTACACATACATCACCCCACTGAATCCTGACAACAACCCAGTGAGGTGGGCACCGTCGCTACCTCTCTCCCATTGTAGAGGCTGCAGGGGGTGGGGCTCACCCCAGGTCGCCCAGTTAAGGAGTGTCAAGTGGGGTTAGTGCACTGGGCGTGGTCCCAACCTTGCTCCCACTCCTAAGGAACTGCTCAGGACACGGGAGCTCATAGAGGGGACCAGGACACTTCCCCTTTGGGGGGTCCTGGTATATTATATTAAAAATGAGGAGAAGCCAGATAGGAGTATGAAAACCATGGGCTGGCTGACATGTTAAGTGAACAAGGGCCCTTCACCATCGTGTTCGGTTTTTAAAATCTGTGGGCGTCAGCTGCACTCAGGCATGAGCACCAGGACGGCGAGTCGTGGAAGCAAATAGGGTTGGGCCTCAGGATTAAGTGCTGGAGCTTTGTGGCCAGACTTCCTGGGGCCAAGTTTGAGGGCAAGTCACTCGCCTGTCTGTGCCTCAGTTTCCCCCTTTGTAGCTCACTCCTGCTAGGGCTGCTGTGGGGGTTAAAGGAGTAGCAGACACCCAGCCTCTGATCTGTGCTGGGTGCACAGCCGCTGCTCCAGGGGCGCTGGTGCTGGTCATCGTCCACTCACTTTATGACGCAGCTGCATTTGCAGGTAACTGCAGACCTTCAGTGGCGGGGAGGCTCACCCTGCCCTTAGGCTCTGGCCCTGGGGCCGGATTGCATCAGTTTATTTTACAAAGAGGTGTGTTCTCTGCTTCTTCCCCTCAGGGCTCCAGGGAAACATTTGTGAGGAAGCTGCTCCCAAAATAACCTGATTCTACTTGAGGAGCTAATTAGGCGGAATTACTGTGGTTTAGTCAAAAGAAGGGCCTATTACAGATAGAGAATGGAGAGATTAAAAATGAGCCCTGCTCGCTGAGCGCAGAGCTGGGGAGGGTTTTGCCCACTGCACAGAACTCTGCCCAGGGGCACAATTTCCCCTCCAGCCTCCAGCACGGCACAACTGAATCCGTGCCAGGGTCTGACCCTAGCACTCCCCAAGGCCACCCTCAGAGTGGATGTGGCAGAGGACCTGCAACACAAAACCCTTGGGCATCCGTGCCCCACATCCCTGCCTCGGCCCTCAGCATCACCACCCATGGCCCATGGTGACTTCAGCATGAATGCAAAATTAGGAGTCAGTGGACTCAGTTCAAATTCCAGCTCTGCCACTTACAGGCTGTGTGGTCTCAGGCATATACACGACCACTCTGAGCCTCAGTTTCCT
>NW_006921636.1:8070923-8084745 GCF_000298275.1 Orycteropus afer afer
ACGAAAGAGGGGAAGGCCTTCAACGAGATGGATTGACATGGTGGCTGCGATGATGGGCTCAAGTATAGCAGGGATCATGGAGCTGGTGCGGGATCAGGCGGTGTTTCGTTCTGCTGTGCATGGGGTCGCTATGAGTCAGAAATGACTCGACGGCACCTAACAACAACAACATACACACATGTGTCATCTATGATACAGAAGTTAGATGAAAGAGCATAGTTCCTGGAACACTTGAAGTGCCCGTAAGCGGTTCCTGTCCTTTTCTTGGGGATGGGTCAGAACCAGGGCCCTTTGGGACACCAGGAGTGATGACCAGGTGGCCTGGATTAAGAGACAGTGAAAACATCCTGCAAGCCTTCGAGGCTTGTACCAATAAAGGCTTGTTTCTTGCTTGAGCTCCATGTGGGTCCCTGGGAACTTGGCTCAGTGTCTCCTCACTGATGACCAGGGTGGAGGACTGGCCGCCAGCTCCTGTGTCCCCAGTGCCTCAGCAGAAAGACAAAGAGCTTTGGGGGACGGTGGTCTCTCACTGGCCATGGAGCTCCCCAGCCTGTGGGCAGTTCACATACTTGTGCTCCCATCCCAGTGGCCAGAATTGGTCACATGGCCCCATCAACCCTAGGGGACCAGGAAGTCCCACCCTGTGCTGTGCCCATAGAACAGAGAGCTAGGAACCTGTGGGGAAAGACAGCATGAATCCCAGAGACTCCCCAGGAATTCTAAGTGTGTTGAGTCAATTCCATCTCTAGTGACCCATGTAACAGAGTACAACCGGCCCATAGGGTTTCTTAGGCTGTAATTGTTACGGGAGCAGATTGCCAGGCCTCTCTCCGAGAAGCCACGAGGTGTGTTTGAACTGCCATCATCTCGGTTAGCAGCCAAGTGCTTAACCTCCCATCACCAGGGCTCCTTCTCCTCAGAAACAAGAACTTGGTGATTGATTCTGTAACAAATGTGCATAGGTCCTAGCTGTTAGAAAGCGCATGACAATCAGAGAAGCCCTCATTGACTCCACTTTCTTTCCTTCTCATAAGTCAGTGTAATAAAATCCCAACAACGGACGACAGACCTTGCAGCTGGTTCTCTCTCAGATCTTTTCTCAGGGAAAATTCCCTTAATATTATAAAACGTCTGTGTGTGAGGAAGGTGAGATTGTTCTTTTGTTTATGTTTCAATTCCCAGAGAGAGACGTTTGCTGCAGAAAAGGGTTCTCTCTTAACTATAGCACTTAGTCAATAATAACCTCGTTCATGGATGTGTGAGTGTGTGTGCACGTGTGTGCACACCTGTGACTTCACAAGCCGTCACGTGACCCTCCCCATTGCTGCCCTGGCCCTAGAGGCCTGAACTAAGCAAACTCAGGACCAGCCCTCAGTAGGACATTTGAATCAGGGCTGCAAACCAGTTCATTCCACAGGTGGTCGTTATAGATCTGACATATACATGAGAATCACCTCTGGATCTTGTTAGTGTATCTATGGTGGCACTGGGAGCTCTGGTAGCACAGTGCCTAAGGCCCTTGAATGCTAACCAGAAGGCTGGCGGTTCAAACCCACCAGCCACTCCTTTGAAGGAAGGTTGGGCAATCTACTTCCGTAGCGATACTGCCTCAGCAACCCAAGGAGGGGTTGCTATGAGTCGGGGCCGACTGGATGGCACATAACGACAACAACATGGTGGAAATGCAAATTATCAACAGGGGTGTTCTGGTTACCTAGTGCCTCTCTGACAGGAATATACCACAGATGGGATGGCCTTAACAAACAGGAGTTTATTCTTACAATTTGGAGGCTCTAGAGGCTGAGTGAAAGCCCCTCAATCTTGGGGTCCAGCTCTGCCTCCTGCTCCTGGCCCACTGGAGCTAGAGGAATTTCTTCACTCAGACACCTCCTAGCTACTGAGGCTGAGAAGCCCCAAGGTTGACAAGTAACAAGGCACAGTCCCGATGTTACCAAACCACACGGCAAGCCATTAATTCAAGTCCTTTGTAAGTCCCAAGGTTGGCAGAGCATGGCAGGCTGCTGAACAATGACATGGCTACATGCAGGGTTCAAGGTGCCATAAGCTAGAGACCATTCCCAAGGCTTCTCCTTAAATACAGTAAGCAGACCACGTACCCAAATGCAGCTATTCAGCTGCTTGTGGTAGATCCCACCATGGAGTTGATTGCTAATCTCATCATGGGGAATAACTACCACCATCTGCCCAGCCACTCAACCAGGCCCAGCCAAGTTGATGCACAAACATAGCTATCACAAGGGGATTGAATCAGAAGGAATCAGTTAAAAGCCGTAGTGGGAATGGAGCCCTGTGTCGGTCTATGCCTTTTTCCTGCTGGCTCTGGACGCTGAACTCTGGAGTGTCCGTTCTGCACACCAGGGAAGGACAGCCTTGGCCTAGGAAGCTCAAGTGCATGGACGGTTCAGCCTGGGTCTGGTCTCTTTAGTGCTCCCTTCTGGCCGACGGTGCTCCCCAGATCTCCAGCTCCTGGCTCTGGTCTCCCTGGTGCTCTTGTCTGGTTGACACTACTCCCCAAATATAGCGCACCCCAGATCCCCATTTCCTGATTCAGATGTCCCTCATGCTCCCATCTGGCTGAGAGTTCTCCCCCGATCTCTGGCTCCTGGTTCTAAGACTATAGTCTTAGAAACCCCTTGAGGCAGTTCTACTCTGTCCTTTAGGGTCACTATGAGTTGGAATTGACTGGCAATGGGTTATGATGGTCTGAGCTGACCGGGTCAATGTACTTCTCCCCTGGGCTGTTCTCTCTAAGAATCCTATGTACTTGTTCATCTTGGTCTTCATGGGTTCCCCAGAGCACAAGCCAGGGCTAGTAACACAGAGAACACCCAACCAAAGTTCCTTCCAGGACTGTATTTACTCAACCACCTGGTCTGGCAGGCAGTGCCCTCCCCAGTGACAGGTGAGGAAACCAGAGCTCAGAAAGGTTAAGTAACTTCCCTGATGTCACAAAGCAGTTAACTGACAGAGCCAGGGTTCAAACCCAGATCTCTCACACTGGGCTCTTGCTATGCCCCTGAACATGCTACTTTTTGGGGCCTCCGAGTTCAGGGAGGGCCAGCCCCACCACAGACAACACAGAAGTCTGTTCAGAAGTCCACCGCGCCCTTCATTTTGATACCTGCGCCAAGGACATCCATCTCGCTATCTGTGTGTGGTCAGCTGCCCCGCTTTTCTCCTAAGAAGCAAATTTATGGGGTGTGCACACTCAGGGATGATTGTTTCCCGTGGTTTATGGCGATGGGGCTCCTTTCTTTCCCCCTGATAAATCTAATTTACACAGACCGATCACACACTGCATTTCCTGGCAGTGGAAAGCTCTGAGTAGTTCACACAGCTTTAGGAAACTTTGGGAGATTAAGATTTTGCATAATGCAAATCAGAACGAGATGTTTGCTCTGCCCTCTGTGGAGGCAATTAGAGCGTGAGCACCAGAAGAAATTCCCTTTTTCTGAAAAGAGAAAGGTCTGCTTGGTATGCAAAAGAGCACAGTTATTTGCAACCCAGGAGCCTGCAACACAGTTAGCAAAGCACCAGTGATGGTTTGATTTGCAGCTTTAAAGAATTCAAGGATGAATAAAACATTGAATTAATTTTCAAAGAACCCTTGTCGGACAGAGTAAGATCCAAGCATTGGGGAAGGAACAAAAACCAAGGCTGTACCTGGGATAGCCCTACTCCAGGCTCTGAGATTGGTTCTGAATCCTGAAATTTTCTCCCAGCAACTTTCTGCTTCTAGTTCTAGCAACTCAAATCCCCTCCTCCAGAAAGCCCTCCCTGATTGCGCCAGCCAGCCCACTGACCCCAGCTCCTTTGCCTGATCTCCAGGTTGCTCATTCATTCTGCAAATATTTACTGACCACCGGGAGCTCTGGTGGTGTAGTGCCTAAGGCATTTGACTACTAACCAGAAGGCTGGCGGTTGAAACCCACCAGCTACTCCTCAGAAGTAAGATTGGGCAATTTACTTCCTTAGGGATACAGCTTTGGAAACCCAAGGAGAGGTTGCTATGAGTCAGATTCGATTTGACAGCAGTGAGGTTTATTTATTTATTTATTTTTTATGGTTTTTTGAATTTGTGCCAGACCCTCACTGTTCTAGGCATGTGGGATACAGGAGTTAGCAAAACAGACAAGAGTCCCTGCTCTTGTGGAGCTGATGTTCCACAAGGAGAGAGACATAAATAGAACCGAGAAATTAATGGATTAGAAGATGCCCAAGTGCTATGGAGGAAACAAAGCCCAGAGACGGGGGAGAGTAAAGGAAGTGCTGTGGGGTTTAAGGCAGGGAGATCCGGAGGGCCTCCCTGAGACAGTAATGTTTACACAGAGACCTGAGGGAGGTGAGCCTGAGAGCCACCAGACACGTGGAAGGTGAGAGCTTCCAAGACAGAGTGAGGAGCAAGTGCAAAGGCCCTGAGGTAGAGGGCCCCTGAGTGTTTGAGAACCTGCAAAAGCCAGTGTGGCTGGAGTGGGCAAGGAGAGTGGTGAGCTGAGCAGTGAGTCCAGACAAGGGGCAGGGGCCAAGCTCATATAAAGCCCATTCACTCATTCACCTAATTCATGAATTCAGTTGGCAAATACTTTTGGAGCCCTCTAGATCCTGAGAACCCAGCAGTAGATGCCATTTGCTTCCTTGGGGTCACGTTCTGGTGGGAAACAGAAAATAAGCAAACAAGGGAATTTCAGAGAGTGATAAGGAGATACTGAGTGACACTCAGTATCTACTTGGTAGAGCAGGTGGGTTAGGATCAGGTGTCTCAGGGTGAGAAGACAGAGACCGACGGGCAGGTGGAGGTGGGTGGGGGGAAGCATGCAGGAAGCCCTGGCCCCGCAGACCACAGTCTGGAGGAACCCTCACTGTCTGCGCCTCAGTGACCATGTCTTCCCTCTAAGGACTTCTGCTCACGGGAAAACTGACTCTTCAAGGCAGGGCCCCTGCCTGGTGTTTTGAGCTCCCCAGTGTTTTTGTGGTTAGATGTCATTGAGTCGGTCCTGGCTCACAGTGACCCCGTGGACAACAGAATGAAACAGTGCCCCGTCCTGCACCGTCCTCACAATCACTGCTGTGTTTCAGCCCATTGTTGCAGCCACTGAGTCAATCCATCTCACGGAGGGTCTTCCTCTTTTTTGCTGACCCTCTATCAAGCATGATGTCCTTCTCCGGGGACTGTCCCTGCTGACAACATGTTCAGAATACATGAGATGAAGTCTCACCATCCTTGCCTCTAAGGAACATCCTGCCTGTGCTTCTAAGACTCATCTGTTCATTCTTCTGGCGCTCCATGCTACGTTCGCTCTTCTTCACCAACACTATGATTGAAAGGCATCAGTTCTTCCTCAGCCTTCCTTATTTACTGTCCAGCTTTTGCATACCTATGAGGCAACTGAGAGCTTACCATGGTTTGGGTAAGGCACATCCTAGTCCTCAAAGTGACACCTTAGCTTTTAAACTCTTTAAAGAGGTCTTTGGCAGGAGATCTGCCCAATTCAATGTTGTCTGATCTTTTGATTGCTGCGTCCATGGGCATTGATTATGGATCCAAGTAAAATGAAATCCTGGACAACTTCCATCTTTTCCCCATTTATCATGATGTTGCTTATTAGTTCAGTTGTGAGGATTTTTGTTTTCTTTATGTTGAGATGTAATCCATATGGAAAGCTGTAGTCTTTATCTTCATCAATAAGTGCTTCAAGTCTTCTTCACTTTCAGAAAGCAAACTTGTGTTCTCTGCATATCGCAGGTTGTTAATGAGTCTTCCTTCAATCCTGATGCCACACTCTTCTCCATATAATCCACCTTCTTGGATTATTTGCTCAACATACAGATTGAATAAATATGGTGAAAGGATACAACCCTGACACACTCCCTTCCTGATTTTAAACTATGCAGTGTTCCCTTCTTCTGTTTGAATTTGAACAACTGCCTCTTGGTCTATGTACATATTCCTCATGAGCATAATTAAGTGTTCAGGAATTCCCATTCTTCAAAACATTAACCATAATTTTCTATGATCTACACAGTTAAATGCCTTTGAATAGTTAAGAAAACACAGGTAAACATCTTTCTGGTATTCTCTACTTTCAGCCACGATACACTTGACATCTGCAATGACATCCCTTGTTCCATGTCCTCTTCCAAATCCAGCTTGAATTTCTGGCAGTTCTGTTGATGCACTACTGCAACAGTTTTTGAATTACCTTTAGCAAAAATTTACTTGCATATGATATTGATGATATTGCTGGATAATTTCCACATTCTATTATACCATCTTTCTTTGGAATGGTCTCAAATATGGATCTCTTCCAGTTGGCTGGCCAGGTACCTATCTTCCAAATTTCTTGACATAGACAAGTGAGTGCTTCCAGTGTGTAGCATCTGTTTGTTGAAACATCTTAACCTCAATTCCCGAAGTCTTGTTTTTCACCAACTCCATCGGTGCTGCTTGGATTCTTCCTTCAGTACCATCAATTCCTGACCATAAGCTACCTCCTGAAGTGGTTGAACATTGACCAGTTCTTTTTGGTACAGTGACGCTGTGTATTCCTTCCATTTTCTTTTGATGTTTCCAGTGCCGTTCAATATTTTGCCTATAGAATCCTTTAATATTGCAACTTGAGGCTTGAATTTTTGCTTCAGTTGTTTGAGCTTGAGAAACACCAAGCATGTTCTTCACTTTTGGTTTTCTAATGTCAGTCTTTGCACACTTCATTCTAATACTTTACTTTGTCTTCTCCAGCTGCCCTTTGGAATCTTCTGTTCAGCTCTTCTCTTTAGCTGGGAAATTGGGAGAGTGAAATAAATGTCCTCCTTCTTCTCCTGGAGCATACATGAGGCTTTGGGAAGGGTTTTAGATGGTACCTCCTGCCTGGGTATGCTTGACCAGACCTGGCCCTGTACTGGCCACACCTCAAGGTGGTAGCTGGATTCTTGAAGTGAAGAATCCCCAGCCTGAACAGGGGAGCCCCTGTCAACCCTCAACTTACTCTGAGGGCAAGAGTCTGAGGGCTCTCTGGGAAAATGAGACCAAGCCTCCTCTTCCGGCTCAAGTGGGCTGATGGTAGTACCGTTTGGATGGACCTGGAGACCAGCCTTGGTTCAGGAGGAAGGAAGCAAAAAGGCCTGGCTTCGGAGTCAAAGGTAGAACTAGGACTGCACCTGGCTCTGCCACCCGGCTCTAACTGAAGGCCTCCCTGGATTCTGAGCTCCTGCTCTCTGCCTGTGGGGCCTCCTGCACTCCTGCTCCATGCACCCCCGACTCTCACCACTTACTGTCTTGTCTCCAGGTAGCCACAGAGACCCACTGGGACCTGAATCTGACTGTGTCCTTCTGCACAAACCCCTCCCATGGCTCTCACTACACTGGAGAGAGCCAGTCCTCAGAGGACACCTGGTGGCAGTTCCTGGCCCGGCTGGACTAGGTGCCCAAACACATTATTCTATCCACCCTCCTACAGCTACAGCGGTGCCATCCCCATCTCTCTGACTGGGAAGTCCCACCCCCCAAGCATATGTTGAATGAATGAATGGATGCTGACCAGTGGGGTGGCCACACTGCCTGCTGCCCTGAGGTCTCGTGTGGTGCAGAGCAAGGGCTGGTGCAGGCTCACTGCTCCTTTAGGGCCTCTCCTCCCAGTCCCAGTAGCAGTGTCTGTCCTGCACCTCACAACAGGCATCTGGCTGTTGTTGTACGACTGCAGACTCTGTAGGCACTCACCAGGCTGTGGGACATCCCAACCCTGGGGTCTCCACCCCCATGGCCTCAGAAGGCTGGGAAGAAGATAGATGTGGTTTTTACGGGTAGAGGATGGACAGGGGTCTGGAGACAGAACCCCAGGGAGTGAGAGCCTGACCAGAGGCCATTTGTCACGGGGCTGCTCCAGCACCTGGTGTGGACACAGTCTTGGTCCCGCTGCCTGGCTAGGCCTGCGTGGTGGACCTCTGTCCAGCTGCCTCCCCTCCATTGTCATATGAAAGGCCAGTGGGATGTGACGTGGGGACAGGGGCTGCCATCTGCTCTGCGAGTGCATTGTGCTGAGTGCCACATGTCCTGTGACAGGGCTGATGCGTGGCTCTGGGTGGGGGGAGGAGGAGACAACAGGAGGTGGTTCTCAGGGCGGGTCACACAGAGGCAGACCTGATGGGTAGGGCTGCTCTGGGGAGGTCACCATCTGTGCCCATCCCTCCCAGGGCTCCTGGGCTCATTCCAGCTCAGATGTCCTCTAGTGTCCCTGCCCCAGGGCCAGGCCTCTGGGCTGTAGCTCACTCCTTCACAGCGGCTCCCCCAGGAGCAGGGTATGAACTCGGTTCCACTTGGTTCCAGAGCTGATGCTCGCCAGGCCATCCTGCTCAAAGTGCCAGAGTTGGGGATGGTCCCCAGGCCACCCTGGTCAGTGGTCATGGGGGTGGCATCCACTGGGCGGATTCCCTCTGACGCTCACTCTCTGGGTCCTGGATGCCAAATACTGCAGCCAGGGGAGGCCCAGGATGGACCACAAGGAGCCTTCCAGGGGAGAGAGGAGGGGGTGTGGTCAGCCGTCCTCTGACAGTGCTATGCTGATGCTCCTGAATGGATCCAGCTCCTGAAAAGGGAGGAGACAGCCTTGGTCCCTTTCTGCAGTGACCCTGCCATTCTCAGCCCCTCCACTGGTTCCAGAAGCCCCTCAGTCAGGTCCACCCGCAGCCTCCCTGCAGCCTGGATCTCAGGCCACGTGATAGCTGCTGTGCAGCATGACCTTGAATGACCCCTTTTCTTATTTTACTGGAAATTTCCTGGGTTGGTCTTTTGTGCCCCACCTTTTTGAGCAGTTTGTGGGGTTGGACTGTAGGCAGCTGTTGGGGAGCAGAACCAACAATTTCTGGGGGATTGTCTGGTGAGTGGGCAGGCGGGTCACCTGGACACCAGCTCACGGCCTTCAGATGTGACAAAGGAGGGACCGTGAGCACTGGGCCTCTGCAAGGCGCTGGGAACAGACAGGAAATCCAGGCCCATTGGGTCCTCCACACCCACCCTGCTCACTCAAAGGCAATCGCAGGCAGATACACTGTTTGTAATTAAAGAGTAATTTAATTATCCACTGAAAACGAGGTTCCAGAATCAATATTGAAATGAATTCTCGCTGTGCTGTACAATGTCGTTTTCCCTGCTTGTTAGAAAATTGGGAAGTTGGGGGAGAGAGGGCCCTGAGAGAAAGCACAGACTTTCCTTCCCTGGCAGCTGTCACGGCCCGACAGCTCTGTGGTGGGGGACACAGTCTGGGACTCCCAGGAGCCCCAGACCCAGAGCGTCTCCAGGGCCTGGGTGAGACAGGATAAGAGAACTACAGTGTGGTGAAGAGCAGACTGTGGGCTGGGAATTCTAACTCTGCCACTCAGTAGCTGTGTGGCCGGGGCAAGTCACATACTCTCTCTGAGCTGCACTTCTCAACAGGTGGGTAATAATGTGCCTGCCTCTAGTGTTGTTGGGAGGAGTGAATAACCCCATTCAGGTCTCCACTCCAGCGACACTTCTGAGTGCAGCTGTCCTGGGCCACCTTATTAAAGTCCCCACCCAGCCCCTTGCCACTTTTTCTCCCCGGTACCCTTTCAGATCACTTCACAGCACCTGTTTCCATGAAGCAAACATGGACCTTACTCCTCTCTCTTGCTCGTGGTCTGGCTTCCATCTTGTAAATGGAAAGTCTTGGAATACAGGAAGTTTTGTCTGGTTTCTCATTGCTTTATTCCTAGAACCCACTGTAGTTGCTGGGACATAGTAGGTGCTCAATTAATCTTTGTTTGGGTGAAATAAAAAAATGAACGGGTGAATGAATGAGTGTACAAGATACAGAACGCTCAGGGCAGTGAGTGCACTTAACTTGCTCCACTCAGGTGTCAGCCAAGGCTGCCCCAGGGGACTGCACCGGCTCTATTCCATCGCCTTCCAGTCATTTATCCATGGAGCCCAACTAAGCCCAAGTGCTCTTTTTGGCATCTTGTGAACATAGTGTGTGTGTGTGTGTGTGTGTGTGTGTAGGTATACACTCCTGCCCTTGTGAGTTTCTGTTTCAGCAAGACGAGGTAGACACCCAGCAAGTCAATGGTTAAATATAAAATATAAGGTCAGATTGGGATAAGCCTTAGGAAGAAAAAATACTTCAGGGGAAGAAGACAGTATTGGGAACCTACATCAGCAGAGGTTCGAGGTGGGGAGAACAGAGACCTGGAGGGAGTGAGGGAGGAAGCAGGCGGAAGAGGCAGGGGAAGGGACCAGGCAGAGGGAACAGAAGGGCACATGCAGCCCGGGGACTGCAAAGGGGGTTGTGTGGTGGACATAAAGCAGGCCGAGCAAGGGTAGGAGGACGCAGGTTCGCGCCTGCCGGCCGTGAGCCACTATGAGGGGTTTGGCTTTTACTCTGAGGGAGATGGAAGCTCCGAAGGGTTCCCAGCCAGGAGGAAGCGCAGGACATGGCCAGAGGAGGTTTGAAAGGCCTCCTTCGGGTCATGCAGGGAGACAGCTTGTGGGGCGAGGGGCAGACAGGCAGCCTGTGAGGACGCTGCTGCAGCGGCCCAGCGACGATGCAGCTAGACTAGGGCGGAGGCAGGGGAGTTGGGAGACGTGGTCGGAAGACGGTGCCCAAAGGAGGAAAGAAGGCCCTAGAGCTCCCCCTCCAAGAAAAAGTGTGCTTGCGACTCTTGTTTCGTTTCCTCTTCCTTCTCTCTTCTCAAGTCTCTAGTCAGCGAGACAAAGTCTCCCAGAATCCCCCAGAACACGGCCCTTAAATCTCATTGGTCAGAAGACGGTCACAGCTCACCAATCACAGGTAAGGAATGAGGTCCCGTGATTGGCTTAGCTTCCCAAATCCCCGGGCCAACAATGGTTCACTTCTTAGCTAGACATATGGCCGCAGCCAGAAGGGACTGCGGAGTGCAGGAGGACAGGCGAGGGCTGTGGGGAGGTGATCACCAATGTGGGCCGTATCCTCACCAGCATGGGGTCCAGGACAGCTGAGTCATTGGACCTGGGCTTGGTGGCTCTTAAAATAGGGATAATGCCCCAGAGAATGGCTAGGAAGGTGAAGCGCCAGTGTGAGCAGTGAGCTGAGCACAGGGCAGGGCAGACAGTGCACCGTCAGTAAGGAGGGGCTGTGGTTGCAGCAGGGAGCCAGGCGGAGCCCGGAAGAGGTAAGCCTACAGTGAAAACGGGCTCCGAATCCTGTAACGCTCTTTGGGGACAGAAATGGTGGCAGAGGGAGGACAAGGGATCCTCATTCTTCCCTAGGGTCCTCTTCTTCATATGCCCCACTGCCGGACGGACTTCCCACCTCCTGCGCAACCTTCTAGAATGCTCTACCCCTGCTCTGTTGCGACAGGCTCCTGAAGCTGAGGTTCAGGGAGGTCTTGCAGGAATGTCTTGCAGGAATCTCATGGAGTTGAAGGCCCCAATTTATTGACCAATGGGCTGATCAATACTATGATGGCTGACACTTCCTGGCAGAGGACCAGTTCCCAGAACTGGGTTCTGGAGGACAAAGGCTGTGATTGGCAGGGATGCCTCTGACCTAGCTTCCTGGATGCCCTGGGTCATTCTTGGATGCAGGCTTGCTAGATCAATGGCTGTCACTCACAAGAGATGGGTCCCAGGAGCTGCAGGCAAATGAGAGGAGTTAATTATTCACCCGGTGAGCACGGCCAGCAGTGCCACTTCTCTTACGAATGGGGTCAGCCCTGCCCGACCAGCTGCTGAATAATCTGAACCCCTTGCCCTCACTGTGAACTGGATCTGACCCTGGATGAACTGGATGCCCAATTGTGACCCCTGCAGTGGGCACTTGATAATGTCTGTTGAATTGGGTGATAGAACCCAGACTCGGTGAGAATTATCACCAGACGTTACGTGCTCCACCGCTGCTGAAAGCCATGGATTTTCCAGGGCCCCCACATATTTCCCTCTCACTTGTCTCTCCCCTTTCTCACTCTCCCCCTTCCTCTCCCACTTCCTTCTCTGACCAGGCAGGCACATGTTGTTGCCTTCACAGAAAACTGATACTAGAGCCCCTGAAGGTCTGGGAATTATGGCAGCCATGCAGACATGTGCCTGGGGCGGAGGGATTACCAGCAGCTGTTGGGTCTCAGGTTGCTAGGGCTTTGTCCAGCTCCCAGCCTTGGGGGGTGGGGGATGAGGATGTAGCCTGCAGACTCATCACCCGGTGTGTGCCACATAGAGAGATAGCACCCATTCAACCGTGGCTAGGCCTGTGCCTGGTATTAGGGGTACAGGGAAGAAACAGACCCCAGCCCCACCCTCTGGGATGTGCCAGGCTGGCATCTGTGACCATGCCTCACACTGTGGACTGAACCCATCTCCACATGCTCAGGTGAACAAGAAATCCATTTCTCTTTTTTCCCTCCACTTAATTTCTAATTTGACTGGAAGTGAGGGAGTTTTGTAGTTCTGTGTTTTAGATTTAGATCTCTGATCCTCTCTGAGTTAATTTTTGTGTCAGGTCTAGGGTTAGGTTGAGGTTCTTTGTGTGTGTGTGTGTGTGTGTGTGTGTGTATTGATGACCAGTTGTTCCCACATCATTTGTTGGCTATACTGTCTATTCTCCATTGACTTACTTCTGTACCTTTCTGAAAAGTCTGTTGGCCAGACCTGTGTGGGTCTGTTTCTGGATTCTCTCTTTTCCTTCACTGATCTGTGTGCCCGTTCTTTCATCAGTACCACACTCATTATCTTGAATACTTTAACTTTAAAGTGGGATCATGATTCTTCCTCCTTTAGTCTTCATTTTGAGAATTGTTTTAGCTATTCTGGTTCCTTTGTCTTCAACTGAACATTTTTAAATTAACTTTAGTTATAAAAAACCCTGTTGACATTTTGATTGATACAACATTAAATTCCCATTTTGGGGTTTAATGGCATCTTAACTATATCATCTTCCAATCCATGAACATAGTATGCCATCCCATTTATTTAGGTTTTCTGTAATTTCTTTCAAAGAGCCCTGGTGGTTCAGTGGTTAAGCACTTGGCTGCTAACCAGAAGGTTAGTAGTTTGAATGCACCAGCCACTCCATGGGAGAAAAATGAGGCAGTCTGTTTCCATAAAGATTCACAGCCTTGGAAGCCTTAGGGGACAGTGCTGTTCTGTCGTATAGGGTCACAATGAGTCAGAATGGACTCCATGGTGATAGGTTTATGATTTCTTTCATGAGTGTTTTGTAATTCTCAGGATACACATGCTGTATGTGTTTGCTAGATTTAGACTTAATTTTCTCATTTTTGAGGAGCTTCTGTAAAAGATATTTTTAAAAAGCTATTTTCTGATTATACGTTGTTACAGTACAGAAACATGGTTGCTTAATGTGCAGTGACCTTGTTAATCTCATTAATAAATTCTAGGTTGTTGTTGTTAGGTGCCGTAGAGTCATTTCCGACTCATAGCAACCCCATGCACATCAGAACGAAACACCACCTGATCCCGTGCCAGCTCGATGATCCCTGCTATACTTGAGTGCATCGTCACAGCCACCGTGTCAATCCATCTCATCAAAGGCCTTCCCCTCCTTCATCAACCCTCCACCTTACCAAGCATGACATCCTTCTCCAGGGAATGGTCCCTTCTCACAACATGACCAAAGTAGGTGAGGTGAAGTCTGGCCATTCTTGCTTCTAAGGAGGATTTCGGCCTCCAGGACAGATCTGTTAGTTCTTTTAGCAGTCCATGATACTCTCAGCATTCTTCGCCAGCACCACAACTCAAAAGCATCAACTCTTCTTCAGTCTTCCTTATTCATTGTCCAGCTCTCACATGCATATG
>NW_006921636.1:8085230-8087265 GCF_000298275.1 Orycteropus afer afer
CCCATGGCAACCACTTGAGCCAACACCCAAGATACAGGCAGAAGGAGGGATGTCTCAGCAAGTGATGGCTCAGAGGGATGGTGCCTGGAGACCACATTGGTCCCCACTGTCACTTGGTCCCAGAAGAAGCCTCAGAAAAGGGGGAGGCTATCCCCAAATTGTCTGAGGTCAAGTTCCACCATCTGTCCAGAGCAGAGGGTCAAACATAGATGACGCTAGCCCACGGGGCAGGCACTGTTCTAAGTGCTTTTATGGAAGAATGTGTTTCATCTTCTCCACCACATTAAGAAAAGACTCTGTTATCATCCCAGCTCATAGATGAGAAGGCTGTGGCACAGGGTGAACGTGACCAAGGTCACACTGTTGAGAGGAGGTGGCTGCAAACCAGGCATTCTGGATCCACATTGAGGCTTTAACCATTAAGCTCAGATGCTGCCAAGACTATGTTACATGTTAGGTTTTGAAAAATAACAAAAGTTACGTTTCTTCCACGCTTGAGTTGTAGGCTGATATGTGGCCTGTCTCCTCTCTAGATGTGACCTGTCTGCACCAGCTGCTTTCCTGGCCTCTCTGGGCAAGGGCTGTCCTGCTGGATAAGCCCCCTGGAGCAGCTCTGCATAGGAGGGGAGGGGGCTGTAGCTGAGCCCTGCTCTGGCCTCATCTTCCTTAGGGTTGGATTCATGGTCCAGCCAGGCCTGGTGAGCCACTCCCAGGAGCCACTCCCAGGGTCATGACTACTATCACCCACCTCACTAATGAAGGGAGCTCTGGTGGCGTAGTGCCTAACACATCTGACTGCCAACCAGAAGGCTGGTGGTTCAAACCCACTAGCCACTCAGAAGGAAGACTGGGCAATCTACTTCAGTAGTGATACCGCCTCGGAAACCCAAGGAGGGGTTTCCCACTCCCAGGGTCACTTGGGCGATCTGTTTCTGCTGAGGAAGGCTCCACTGGCAGGACGGACAGGGCCCACTGCTGCTTCTGAGGGTCTCCAGCAAATCACGGGAGCTGGGAAGGAAGTGCTCCACCGCAGCCACTGGATCCAGTCCCAGCAGAGAGCCCCTCAGCCCAGCGTGCCCTTCCAATGAGAACACTAACATCCTTCAGTGTTCGGAAGTGCAATTCATAAAATGATATAACCTAGCTGCACACACCACTTCATAAAAGTCAGTCAAATGTTCTAACCATGATTGTCTTGGTTCTCCAGTGCTCCCATCACAGACATACCACGAGTGGGTGGCTTTAACAAACAGAAACTTATTTTCTCACAGTTTCACCCACTGCCATCGAGTCGATTCTGACTCATAGCATCCCCCATTGGGGTTCCCAGGCTGTAAATATTTACAGAAGTAGGTTGTTTCATCTTCCTCCCAAGGAGCAGCTGGTGGGTTTGAACCCCAGACCTGGTTAGCAGCCAAATGTCTAACTCATTGTGCCACCAGAGCTCCGTTGAGGAGGCTAGAAGTCTGGATTCAGGTTCTGACTCTGGGGGGAGGCTCGCTCTGTCGTGTCTGGAGGACGGTCCTTGTCTCTTTGCTTCTGCTTCCTGGGTCCTTGCAGGTCTCCACGTGTCTTGGCATCTGTCTGACCCCCTATCTGCTTCTTGAGTCTCTTTTAATCTCAAAAAGGATCACTTGAAAACACACCCTACACTAATTCTGCCTTGACAAAAGACTGTCTTTTCTCAAATGAGGTTATAACCACGAGCATAGAGGTTAGGATTTACAACACATGTATTTTGGGGGCACAAGTCCTTCACAAAGGTCAACTAACAGTAAACTCTAATGAAATACGTTACGACATAGTACAACATCTCTCCATAGGCAAATCTTTGAGTGTGACTACCTAGAATGAAAGGAGCTCTAGTGGTCCAGTGCCTGAGGCATTTGACTGTTAACCAGAAAGTTGGCGGTTCAAACCCATCAGCTGCTCCATGGAAAGAAGATGGGGCAGTCTACTTCTGTAAAGATTTACACCTCGGAAACTCAATGAGGGTTGCTGTGTGTGTTGTGTTTTGTGCCCTCAGATCAGACCC
>NW_006921636.1:8088695-8089880 GCF_000298275.1 Orycteropus afer afer
CTTTGCACCTGCTGCTGCCTCTGCCTGGATGCTCCTCCCACACTAATGATGCAGCCAACAGCTGGGCTGGAGGAGACTGAGGGCAGGAGGGGAAACAGTGGCTCCCCTTTGGCCACATGGGCAGGATGGAGTTTGGGGGAGACCCGAGCTGGCGGCTAGAGCTCTAAGAAAGGATCTGAGCAGTTAGCAGACCTCTAAGGATGCGAGGGCTGATGTATGTCCTTCTCAGAGACACTTATACAGCCCTCCTCGCTGTAGTCAATGTCTCTGTCCCCCCATACACTGTCTCTTTATGTCTTTCATCCCACTTGCATGGTCATAAAATCATCTTTCTTGGTAGTTAGCATACTTGGAGTTTGTCTCTCCCATTCAACAAGAAGTCCCATGAGGACAGTGACTGTCATGTGAACTTGCCAAATCACAAGTGTGTAGCATGATCCAGGCACGTAATAGGTGCTCTGTAAACATCCTTGTGCTTACAGTCTTCTCAGTACACATACATATCCACATCGCTGTGTACATGCAGGAGTCCTGGTTGAGCAGTAGTTGAGTACATGACTGCTCACGAAAAAATCAGTGGTTCAAACCCACCAGCTGCTCCATGGGAGAAACATGAGGCTGTCTGTGTCTGTAAAAAGATTTATAGCCTTCGAAACCTCATGGGGTAGTTCTACTCTGTCTTTAGGGTCGCTATGAGTCGGAATCAACTCGACAGCAACGAACATGGACATGCATGGCCCATACTCAGTCATTCATTCAGTAATAGTGGTACTTAGTACCTGATGGGGAGTGTTATTACGTTGACTGGCATGGACGTGTCTATGTATGTGTACATAATACACCGAGGGGCCTTTATATGTGCAGACATGTATGCACAGCATGGCAGAGACTGGTGACTGATTCTCCAGTATTATTCTCTTTTCTCATGGAGAAGAGTGAGTTTCACTGGCACATGACTGTCCAAAATAATGACTGTGTTTTTCAGTAGTTAGATGTGGTTTTGTAATCGGTCATTGTCAAGGGAATGGGAGCAGAGGGCCATGTGTGACTTTCAGTACAGGTCTCAAAGTAAGAGAAGCCTAAGGTTTTGCCCCTTCCTCACCTGCTGACTGGCCTGTGAGTATGATGGCTGGACCTCAAGCAGTCATCTTGGATCATGAGGTTGAAAGCCTTGTGTTGTGGTTG
>NW_006921636.1:8091185-8092378 GCF_000298275.1 Orycteropus afer afer
TGCTGGGAGGGAGCTCCTGTGTGAGCCCACCCGGAGAGGGCGGCGGGCACCAAGTACGAGGAGGGGGAGGCCTGCTCTGTGCTGCTGTCTCACATGTCGGTGGTATTTGTAAAGCAGAAGAAACATGGTTGTCCCTCATGTTAGCGTGATGGCTGTGAGACATGGATGGCCCAGTGGTAGAATTTGCCCCTTCCACCTGAGTGACCTGGGTTTGGTTCCCAGCCAGTGCACCTCGGATGCAGCCATTGCCTGTCAGTCAGTGGAAGCGTGTGTGTAACTATGATCCTGAACAGGTGTCAGTGCAGCTTCCAGACTAAGGCAGACTAGGAAGAATGGCCTGGAGATCTTCTGAAAGTCGGCCAGTGAAAGCTCTGTGAGTCACAGTGGTCCGGTCTGCAACCAATCATAGGGATGCCGCAGGATTGGGCTGTGTTTTGTTTTGTTGTGCAAGGGGTTGCCATGACAACGGTCTTTGTACTGAATGGAAGGTTTTTGGGGTAGCGAAAGATTTAAACCCTCCAATTCAGACTGACTTAAGCAAAAAAAGGAAGTTACAGGCCATACAATGAGGAAGTCCGGTGGTTTCAGGAGGGGTTTGATCCAGGAGCTCAAATGTTACTATAAAGTAGCTGTCTCTGTCTTTCATTCCTGATGCCTTGATGTTGGCTTCAATCCCTGGAAACTTCTTCCCTTGTGGTGGCAGAGTTGGCTCCTGTCAGGTTTAGATTGATAGCCCACCAGCAAAGCAACCCCGGTAGAAAGATACTTTCTCCTTTCTGAGTTCCAGCTGTACCCAGGCTAACTCCTACTGGATGACAGTGAGAATCACTCACTATGGTGGGGGGATTGGCTGTTCTTATTGGCCGGGTCTGGGTCACACGCCCACCCTGAAGTAGGTTGTGTGGCTCATTCCCACACAAGCCACATGGATTGAGTGTGGGGGAGGAGCTATCCTTTCAGATTCTTTGGTTTCAAGCAACAGAAACTCAATGTGGCTCACTGAGGCAAATGGGAATTTACTGGAAGCCCAAGGGCAGCTCAGGTGACTGGGAAGCAGGAGGAGCTCCAGAACAGCTGCGGTAGAAGTTGCATAAAAGTGTAACTTCGAAATCAGTACATAATGGACCAAGCCCAGTAAATTCTTGTTGGTTGAATGAATGAATGAATTGAAAGGAGGAAGGAGGCTGGAAGCT
>NW_006921636.1:8093298-8119827 GCF_000298275.1 Orycteropus afer afer
TGGTCACTCTGCAAGTAGTCATAGCCAGGATCCAAACCCCAAAGCTTATAATCTCTCCTTGTCAACTTTCAGCTCAGCCAACCAAGTCTTAATCTTTACCCATTCTGGCGATGCCCATAGCATTCATTTAGATACATGGCCAAACTTTGGGAAACTGCCTCAATGCCTCCCTTTGTCCACGTGGCCACACAAACGTAGTCCTACGTTGTTGACCTTTGTGATCTCCTTCTTCCTAAAGCAATATTTAAAATTATGTTTCACAGCTGCGTTGTTATAAAAACCAAAAACCAAATCCACTGCCGTTGAGTCGATTTCCAACTCATAGCGACCCCTGTCGGGTTTCCGAGGCGGTAAATCTTTGTGGAAATAGATTGCCCAGTCTTGCTTCCGTGGAGTGGATGGTGGATTTGAACCACCAATGTTGTTATAAAGATGCATATAATAGGCTGAATTATATTAATTTTTTCCCTTTGATTTCAAAGAAAAGTACCGAAAGTATCACAGACCTTAGGCACATCACCCACAGTATTGAATGGAGATGTTGGCCCTGCCTTCTACCTCTCTCGACTGGCCAATGATGGAACCTACTGGCAGGGCAAGTCTTCTGCACTGAAACCTGTTGGTGGTGCTGGTCAAGTATCTATCCCTCCTCAGTCTTCTGGTAGTAGTGACCCAGGTTTCCTTTGGAGGGTCTCTGCTCCCCCTTGCTCAGGCTGATCATATGACCCAGGTCTGTCCAATCAGAGTATTGCATTTCCCAGCCTCAGTGATTGGTTCAGGAGGTGGTGCCCCAGGAACCAATCAGAAAAGAGACATTCTCTTTCTCTGAGGCTGCTGAGCTGGTCAGAGGCAGGCTAGGAGCTTCCAGGGCCACAGCACAGAGTGGGCCTAGCGGGTACAATGCCAAAAGGGAAGAAAATGGACCCAAGAGATGAAAGAGGGAGGGAGGGAGGAGGGAAAGAGAGAGACAGAGAGAGGGAGGGGGGAGAGAGCACAGAGAAGGAGAAGGAAGATCAAATTGGTGTGCCCAGATCCAGCCATGCCTGAAGAAGCACTATTCTTGAACTTTTCAGTTCCATAAGCCCCCAAATGACTCTTTGTGCTTGGGATTTTTGTGACTTGTAAGTGAATAATAGCACACTTCCTAACACACAGCTCTCACACCTCATCCCATTCTGTTTAAACCCTGCCCCACTGTAAGGTCAGCAGGATTGAGCCCCAAGATGGGAAATCTTGCACTTGGCTTCCTCACAGGCCCATCCTCCTTTACTCCTGATAGAGGTTAAACACCAATGAAATAGAAGCAACCCAGGTGTCCTTAATGGGTGAATGAGTACACAGAAGTCTAGTACGCCCATACCACAGACTCCTACCTGGCCAAACCAAATCCAGTGCCATCTAGTCAATTCTGACTCATAGCAACCCTATAGGACAGAGTAGAACTGCCCCATAGAGGTACCAAGACTGTAAATCTGCCACATCTTTCACTTGCAGAGTGGCTGGTGGGTTTGAACCTTTTGGTTGACAGCCAGTGCTTTAACCACTGCGCCACCAGGGCTTCTTGGAAAGGAGTGGACTATTGATACACCTGACAGCCTCCATGGATCTCAAGGGCATTGTGCTGGATGGAAAAAGCCAATGTCAAAAGGGTACATTCCGTATGACTCCATCACATAACATTCTTGAAACGACCAAACACAGAGGTGGAGAGTAGACCCACAGGTACCAGGCAGGGATGATGGGGCGGGTGGGAGCGCAGTGGGTGTAAATTCAGAGTGTTTGCATGAGGGGGTTTCTTTGTGGTTATGGGGCAATTCTAACCTTGTTGGCTGTAGTGGATGTATAGCCATGTATATAGACATGAGTCTATATGTAGGATAAGGTTGACCAGCACACACACACACAGTGATTGCATGTAGCTAATGATGAAGTGGGAGCAGGACCATGGTCTGGTTAACAGTGTTGCTCCAGTGTCAGTTTGCTGGTTCTGATGCAGCTATGGTTATATACAGTGTCACCCATGGGGAGGCTGGGGCAAGGTACATGGGACTCTGTACGATTTTTTTTCAAACTTTTTGTTGTGATTTGGGTAAAATTTTACAGAGCAGATTCCGTTTACACTCAGCAGTCCATACCCATTTCGTTCCGTGACACTGATCTCAATCCCCCTGTGTAATAGCGCTCTTCCCCCCTCCTCCCTGTGGCTACACCTTCCCTGTGTCCTTCTCACCTATGCATTCCTGCCTGCCTAGCTCTCTCCCTGTGAAAGGCTGCCCTTCCGATTCCCCGTGGTTGAGTGTCCTGAGGGCACCTCCCTGGTGTTCTGTGGACTCTTGTTATCCCTTCCACTGTTGCAGTGTCCTGTGGTCTCTAATGATCTTTAAGTAGCAAGTAAAAGCAGCCCAGTGAATGCAGCCCTTCCCACTCCGCAAGCATCCCATCCCCTTTCCTGAATCTTTGTCCTTATTCGTGTGTTTACGCTGTCTCATGGACCCTCATCACACTCTCCTGTAAGTTCCCAGAGGAGACCACGTGAGTGAAGTTCACAGCTTTGGATGGGTGACCAACAGGCCTGCCTTCTCTGGGACTAAGTGGGCTCCCAGGATGTCGGACTTTTCTGTTTTCGAACCTGGTAATCTCGGGTAGACCAGGCAAATTAATCACCCCAGCATTGGAGTCAGGCAGTTTGAAGATCTGATTCGAAGACCCGACTAGTAGTTAAGAGCTGTGTGACCCTGGAAAAACAATGGATCTCTCTGTTCTTTAGTTCATCTGTGAAATAGAAATCATAGCAGGAGCCTCTCCCATGGGGTGGTCCTGAGGAGTCAGTGAAATCACACACCTGGTGGCTAACGCAGTACCTGGCCCGGGGTGGCCAGCCGGTCGTCACTGAGTTGATCCCATGTGCATCAGAGTAGAGTCGTGCTCCATGGAGTTTTCAGTGGCTGATATTCCAGAGGAGGTTGCCAGGACTTTTCTCTGAGGTGCCTCTGGGTGGAATCAAACCTCCTACCTTTCTGTTAGCAGTGAGCCCATTAACCGTTCTCACCACCCAGGGACTCCCTGGCCCGGGGTAAATGCTCATTAACATTGGAAGACTTTTCCTTGTTGCTTGGTCCCACTGGCCCTCTCCTGCAGGGGGTGCCAGTGCCCCAGGCTCTGTGGACCTGTGGGGCAGAGATGCCATGCCACACTCCACAAATAGTGAAAACCATGAACGTACGCTCTGAGAATAATAAAACACACTGACTGCACAATGGGCCCAATGTAATAAGACTAGGCCTTCGAACTAGTTCTTCTTGGTTCAATCATGGCCCAAGAAGCAAAACTAGGATGGACCCAAATGTGGGTGAACTGAAATGGTAACAGGAACAGGAAAAAATGTGGGTCGACGCACTGCTAGAACTGTATCTCCCTCTTAGAAAACAAGGGCAGTGCTCATGTTGTAAAATATCTTGAGGCCGAGTGGGAAACAGTAGTGCCCAGCAAAGTGGCCAAGTGTGCCACTTTGAATGTGTGCTACTCTCCGTGGTCCTCACACTCCTTTAGCCTCCTGAATCGGGCTTCTAGGAGGGCCCAACGCCTCTTCCAAGTCTCCATTTCAGGGCTTTGACCATTTATTTTTCCCATTCCAGTTATCATTTCACTTCACCCACATTTAAAAAATCCAGGTCTATTCCAATTTCACTTCCTTGGCCATGACTGAACTGGTTCAAACCAGTTTGAAGCCCCCAATAAGACGTACACACAGCACTTTGATACACAGCTCTCTCTCGACTATACATTTGACTTGAAACTTGCCCATGGGCCCTAGCAGACACTAAACATTCCGTTAATGCTTGTTCCTTCATGCTCTTAGAACTGGAACAAGGTCTGGTGATGGGTGGCACTTTCTGCTGGGTGGTCCATTTCCCTCTACTTAGGATTGTTGCCCCCCCTTGACCTTTGTTTCTTTGACTTGGCATCTACCCCAGCCTCCAGCCGACCCTCAGAGCCACAGGATGCTTCTCATCTGCTCAGAACCCCAAGAAGTCATCAGGGTGATGGGCATTTGTGGGGCATCCACTCTGTGCCAAGCAAGGTTCTGGGCCCGGGATAGAACAGAGAAGAAAACCTGTAAAGACCACTGCCCTCATAGAGCTCGTGGTCTAAGGAGGAGCCAGACAGGAAAGCCGGGAGGGGAGGAGGGAGGAAGGCGAGGGATGCCCCTACTTACTGGGTGCTTGTTCCCCATGGTTGTGCACTGGGTCCCTGAAAATTTGATGGGTGTCAGCACATTTTCCTCAGTATGTTTGACCCCCCCCCATTATGCAGGTGGGAAAACTGAGGCCCAGAGAGGTTAAGATCCTTACCCAAAGTCACCAAGCTACAAAGTGATAGAGGCAATTTGAACCCAGTTCCATCTGGATCCAAACCCTCTGTTGGATCTGGCATGAATGAATGAATTCTGGAGCGAATGAATGCGTAATGCCTAAACAAACCCTACAAGCAGGAGTCCATGAGAGCCATGAAGAGCCCCAGGGAGTGGCGAGGACTCTGTTCCTCTCCTTTCCCACTCTCTCATTCTCAAGAATTACTCAAGACAAAGACAGGAAACACGACCTTCCGTCCACCATGCTGCTCCTCAGGCACCTGGCCCTTGTTCCAGAGTTCCTCCGGATGGTGGATTGTCCCTGGGTGCCCTCCTCACTCAAAGCAAGAGCCAGGGTCCTCGCCAGTTCTCTGGCGCCTCCTCTCTGCCCTCCCCCTCATCTGCACACACCAGGCACCATCCAACCTCTGGGCCTTTGCATGTGCTGTTCCCTCTGCCCTAAACGCCTCCCTCAGAGGGCGACGTGGCCCCTTGCTTACCTCTGTCAGGTCCTTTCACAAGTGTCTCCTTCTCTGTGAAGCCCACTCTGACCACTGGGTGTCTAATTTCAGTCTCGTCCCCCCCAACTTCTCCATTTTCTTCACAGAACTTCTCACTCTCTGACCTCTTTTTTAGTCTTCTTCACTGTGATGGCTGTTAGTCTTCCCCTGACTAGACTGTAGCTCCATGATACAAGGATTTTGTCTTTTTACTGCTGTGTCTCCAGGGCCTGGAAGGTGGCTGGCCCTCAACAACTGTTCAACAGACGTTTGTGGATTGAAAAGGTGTGTGTGGATGGACACACACTACGAGTATAGACTTGGCATTCCAGCCTGGCTGGGGGGCGTCTGTGTTACAGTTCAGGAGCCGAGTCCCAGCTGACAGTGAGGCGTGGCTGTGTTGGGTGAGCCTCTTGTTCCCTGGACATATTTCCCTCGGGGAGCTCATGAGAAGGAGAGAGGGAGGGCACAACCCCAGTCCACGTTGCTGTTGAGTTGATTGCGACTCACAGTGACCCCTTAGGACAGAGCACAACTGCTCATAGGATTCTCTTGGCTGTTGTTTTTTAAGGAAAAGGATCACCAGGCTTTGCCTCCACGGTGCCAGTATTTTGGTTAGTGTTGTTGTTAGGTGCCACGAGTTGTCTCTGACTCATAGTAACCCTGTTTATAAGAGAACGAAACACTGCCGGCTCTTGTGCCAGCCTTACAATCTTTGCTATAACTGAGCCCATCATTGTAGCCACTGTGTCAACCCATCTCTTTGAGGGCCTTCCCCTTTTTTGCTGACCCTCCACTTTACCAAGCATGACATCTCTCTCCAGGGATTGGTCCCTTCTGACAGCATGACCAAAGTAGGTGAGATGAAGTCTGGCCATTCTCACTTCCAAGGAGCATTCTGGCTGCACTTGTTCCAGGACAGATTTGTTAGTTCTTTTAGTAGTCCATGGTATTTTCAGTATTCTTCATCAACACCACAACTCAAAAGCATCAACTCTTCTTCTATCTTCCTTTTTCATTGTCCAGCTCTCACATGCACATGACGCAATTGAAAATACCATGGGTTAGGTGCACCTTAGTCTTTAAAGAGACATCTTTGCTCTTCAGCACAAAAAGGTCTTTTGCAACAGTTTGGGAGCTCTGGTGGCGTAGTGTCTAAGGCATTTGACTGCTAACCAGAAGACTGGCGGTTCAAACCCACCAGCTACTCCTCCGAAGGAAGACTGGGCAATCGACTTCCATAGTGATACCACCTCAGAAACCCAAGGAGGGGTCGCTATGAGTAGGATCTGACTCAACAGCAGTGAGTTTTGCAGCAGATTTGCCCAGTGTAATGCATCATCTGATGTCTTGACTGCTGTTTTCATTGGTGTTGATTGTGGAACCAAGTAAAATGAAATCTTTGGCAACTTCTGTCTTTTCTCCATTTATCATGATGCTGCTTATTGGTCCAATTGTGAGGATTTTTGTTTTCTTTATGTTGAGGTGTGATCCATACTGAAGGCTGTATGTAGTTTTTTATCTTCATCATCAGTAAGTGTTTCAAGTCATCTTCACTTCCAGCAAGCAAAGTTGTGTCATTTACATATCGCAAGTTGTTAATCAGTCTTCCTCCAATCCTGATGCTGCTTACCTCTTGTTACAGTTTACCTTCTCGGATTATTTGCTCAGCACACAGATTGACTAAGTATGGTGAAAGGACACAACTCTGATGCACTCCCTTCCTGATTTTAAACCATGTGGTATCCCTTTGTTCTGTTCAGAAGACAGCCTCCTGGTCTGTGTACAGGTTCCTCAAGAGCACAATTAAGTGTTCCGGTTAGTAGTTGAGTGCAAACCACTTGTGCAACCCAAAGGCCTCTGCTGTCCTAGTAGCACCCCAAATCCCTGTACCCTGTGAGGCTTCCTTAAGCCCTGGGCTTCCCCACTAGTCTTCAGATCTTCCAGGCCCTCCTCCATTGCGAGTTTGCACAAAGCTTATGTTTATTTTCACTAATTGATATAAATGGCTAGCCTTTCACAGCCATGCGTCCACGCTGAGCACTTCCATATTAATTGGGTTGGAGGAGAAAAATTAAGTGCTTCAATTTGCCATCTTTCAAGATGACAAAATAGGAAAGAAGAAAATCACTTGACTGAAAAAGAGGAGCTGAGTCTGAAACCTTCCTCCAGGAGAGGGGTGGCTGCCTGGTCAGGGGGCTGGGCTCCTGGAGGGGGAGCAGGCCTGGACAGAGGAGGGTGGTGACAAGCTCAGAGCCGCCAATACTTTCAGCAGTACTTAGCTTATGTGCATAAAGTGATTAGCAAGAACAAAGTGCACTTCAAGGGCAGGGGCTCATTGAACTACACCCTGTGTGTGTCACTACTCTGCCCTCTGGGTCAGATGGGGTGGAGAGTGATTGATAGCCCACTCTGATAGACGTCAGCAGAAAGGAATGCATGGGCTCAGGAGTTGAGAAGTCCTGGGAGTGGTTTAGGAGACCTGGTGGTGCAGTGATTAAAGAGCTACTAACTGAAAGTCTGGTGGTTTGAGCCCACTGGCCAGTCTGCAAGACAGCGATGTGGCAGCCTGCTTCCGTAAAGATTTACAGTCTTGGAGACCCTATGGGGCAGTTCTACTCTGCCCTATAGCTTTGCTATGAGTTAGAATTGACTTTGGTTTTGGTGGGTTTGGAAGTGGTCAGGTAGGGCTGGATCCAGGGACTCTAGTTACTTTCTCCTCAGTCTTGGAGCCCTTCTTGGTCCCTCTTCCCTTGCTGTGGGGGAGATACCACCTCCAGTGCAGTAACCCCAGGGGCAAGACCTTCTCTTCCTGGTGAGGCCTGCGGATTCCTCCTGGTTTACCTGATAGGGCCGTCGTGGGCCACGTACCCACACCTCTGACCCAACACTGGGGCCAGGATGGTGGAATTTGCTCATGGTCAGGGTTATCCCATGTGCTTCCGAGGTGTAATTAGAAAACACTGCCCCTTCCCGTGCAGTCTCGGCCACCAGGGATTCCAGCTCCCTCAGCCGGGCGCCTTTTATGGGACCCAACATGCCCAGGTAGACCTGGCAGTCCTGGATGGGGTGCCTCACTGCAGCTGGTGTAGGGTCCACTCCACCAAAAGCACAGGAACAGGGGGTGGAGGTTCCCCAAAGGGTGGTCAAGGTGCTGTGACAGAAGACTTCCTTCACCGAGCACACACTTAGGGCTCACTGTGTGCCCAGCACTGTGCGGTGAGAAAGTGGACAAGCCCTCTGACCTCATGGAGCTTGTAGCCCACGTGGGGGGTAGAGACTGAGAAGCCAGCTGATTGATTTTACAACAGTCATGACAATGGTGCCATGGAGAAAACAAGACAAGAGGACGGGGTGTCATGACAGATGAGATGACTGGGAAGGCCTCACGACCAGGTGACATTTGAGTAAGGATGGAATGTTCTGTTTGGCCACCGTTGGCTCACATGCCCACTCTTAGTATTGGGGGTTGGGGTCGGCCCCACTCAGTCCACCCAACCCCTCAGTGCAAGGGAGGGCTGAGTCCACCATGGAAAGTCAGAGGTGAACGAGGATGGGTCCATAAGGTCAGAAAGAACAGATGCCACTGTAGTCATTTGTACAGAGCAGGAAGCCAGTCTAGGGGGCTGGTCCTCACCCAAGGACAGAGCTCAACTGCTGAGAGCTGGGTCTTGGCTCAGGTCTTCACAGGCAGCTCCTGGGGGTGGAGTCTCTAGTCTTTCCACTTATACCACCCTGTGTGGTTCCCAGGAGGCCCTGGGTCATGGCAGCGGCCTCTTCCTGGTAATTGCGCCCCGGGTCTCCTTGGGGCAGACCTCATGGGTGCACCTCAAAAGGCAGTCTGGGAAATGAGCCTCCAGGAGGACCTTCTCCCACCAGTGTTTCCCGGGGCTGCCAGGACCCCCTCAGTGCTGCATCCTCCAGTTCAGAAAACACAAAAAAGCACATCCTAGCACAGCTCCATTTATCAGGCTGCCTTCCTGCCCTGACTCAGAAGACCTGCAGCGACACAGCCGGGGGGCGGGGCCGTGCACTGCTGGGGAACGGCAGCTGCCTTGAGAGGGCCCTGTGCACACATTCATACCCCTCCCCAAAAGTGCCTGGACACAAGCCGAGCTCAGGACCTCCAGAATACATGTACCATCCTGACATGGGCACACGTCATGGAGCCAGACAGACACTTACCCCCACCCGCATGCATACACGACCGTCCGTTACCTCCCACACAGGGCCGGGCACACCCCTCCCGAAGCAGCTGGGAGCACAAAGCCCTGCTCTACAAGGATACCCACACGCAGACCATGGACCCTGGGCCAGACCGCCTGGGTTCAGATCCCAGCTCGCCAACCCAAACTCGGCAATTCAACCCTCTGTGTCTCGGTTGCTTTATAATCTAAGACTCCAGCTCTGATCAAGCTGTTGGGAGGATTAAATGAGTTAATGTTCAGAAAGCACTTAGGAGGCCTGGCAAAGAGCAGGCAATTAACAAATGTCACCCATGATTATACAGTCCATGTCCACACACCTTGACACTTGCATGACCGTGTGGACACACATGATACCTCACAGCTGCACTGATAACCTGATTCATGTGCCACGTACATGTAGATGGAGTCATACATGTACAGACATGCATGTATCTACACACATGACTTATGTAGGCCAGCATACCCACACGCCTACAGAGTACACACATATCACATACCTGTATTGTTCCTCATGTTCGTGTGCACTTGGACATGTGCATGTATACACACACACACACACACACACACTATTCTTTTCCCCAGCAGGGCCCAGCACCTCTCTCCCCTCCCCCTGGAACTTAACATGGCTCCCTGCAGACCTGGGCCTCACCAGGAGTCCCAGGCAGAGGGAGGTGGCTGCTCCCAGCTGAGATCACATGAAGGAGATCCCGTCGCCCACCCCACCCCATCACCCCGTGGTACTCCCTTGGAAGCTCTGTGTGGAGACTCACAGACTCACAGAACATTTGTGCTGGAAGGTCCCTTAACCCGACCAGTCTCAAACCCCCGTCGTAAAGATGAGGAAGCAGGCCCAGGGAGGGGCACCCACTTGTCCGTGGTCACCCATGGAGCTAGTGACCAGATCAGGTCTAGAAACCCACCAGATAATCCCTGCAGCATGTCCACAGCAGGGGGAGGTGTGGTGCCGAGGCAAGGAGGTGGTAGGGGAGAGGCCAGGGCGGTCCCCAGGCCTGGGCGTTATGCTGGTGGATGAGCACATTAGGAGGCTGGAGTGAGCGTGCCAGGGAGGCCTCAAACCCAGGCCCCAGAGCCTGAAGGAGACCAAAACTCTTTGAGCAGGGCCTCTCTACAGCTGGGGTGCTGGGGTGGGGTGCTGGGATAATGCTGCAGGCCCCAGCATGAGATACAGGTAGACCCCAATTTAGGACATATTTGAGTTATGACTCTGTGGTTTTTTTAATGACTGTCTTTTTTTTTTTGTACAATTTATTGCTAGTAATATATACTACATACAGTGTTGCAGTGCATAATTTGATGATGTTTTCATTCTCAGATGTTCACTCCCAGATGTTCAAAGATTAATTTTTTGAAAAACTTTTTATTGTGATTTGGGTAAAATTTTACAAAGCAGATTTATTTTACATTCAACTGTTCATACATATTTTGTTTCCTGACCCGGACTGTAATCCCCACCATGTGACAGCCCTCCTCCCCCCTTCTCCCTGTGTCCTTCTTTCCTGTGCATCCCTGCCCCGTGAGCTTCTCCCTGTGCAAATGCTGCCCTTCTGACCTCTCAGGTTGACTGCTGTAAGGGGCACATCTTCCTGGTATAGTTGTTCACCAAAGTAGGATGCAGAATGTATTTGCGTACTGTGTTGTTCCAGTTGAGCTTGATGCCCCTCACAGTCATGGTCCTGAGCCCACAGGCCCAGCTGACTCCCTCAAGGTTCTTGGTTGTGGCTAAGAAGTTATCCTAACTCTGTCCCCTGTTAGCTCTGTAAAGTATATGGACATTTTTATAGCACATACAAATATGTGTGTAGGAATATTATCCACCAAACCCATGTATGGTCATGGGTATATTCCCATTCATCTTGGCTGTCTACCTATATATCTACCTGTAGACTCGGACAGGGATCAAAATTGGAGATCCTGGATAAAATGGGAGAAAAAATGTGGAACAGAATTCAAAAACATAAAAAAGACCAGAATTACTGGTCAGATAGAGACTGGTGAAACCCCTAAGACTATGGCCCCTACTCACCCTTCAATCCTGGAATAGGACTCACTCCAGTGGCTTAACTCTCAACCAAACAATGGACAGGATCGCAAGCCAACAACTATACGGCATGAGATACAGGCAGACCCCAACCTAGGACATACTCAAGTTACGACACTTCGGGGTCTTAAAAGCTTGTGAGCGGCCATGTAAGATGTAACTGTCGGTCTCTCCTCATCTGAAGCGAAGAAGAGGGAAGAAAATCAAAGCAGCAAAGAAACACTTAGTACAAGGAACCTCAGCCTCCACAACCCTGAGACCAGAAGAGCTAGATGGTGCCGGGCCAGCACTGTCAAAAACTGGATTTATAAAGGTACTGATGATGATAAAAGGTAATGATGAAAGCTGAAAAAAAAAAAAAGGTATTCAATTGACATCAAAACCAACTTACAATGGAGTTGTCGGAATGGAGTCCAGTCTAAGTCGGGGCTGCTGTACTCAAGGGCTGCATCATCAAGAGGGTGAGTGTGTGCCGGGCGTGCAAGGGTGTGCCGGGCGTGCAAGGGTGTGCCTGTGGAGGGTGTGCCTGGGCTGGTGTGGTCATGGGCTATGTTTCCTCTGTGTGTGTGTGTGTGTGTGTGTATGTATGTAGGGGTGCAGCGAGACCATGGCACCACGGTGTGTGCACAAGGATTGTCTGACGGGTTGAACGTTAAGATGCCATCTGTCTTCTGATCACCGTGCCCCTGTGGCACTAACTTTTTCAGACCTGCACAAGCTCCACCCCTCCAACGCTGCAGGAGTGCCACCAGGTAGATGTCACTGAGTTTCGCCAGGCCCTGGCCTCCTGGGGAGAGAGAAGGAATTCTTCATTTTCCTCTGCCACAGCTGTCCCAAGGAGAAGCAAGGACCAGGGTCTCCCGGAGAATGCAGATTGTCCTGCCCTGTCCCTCAGGGGGCCCTGGTTTAAGGAAAGATAGTAAACCACTGTGATGAGCAAATGGGGACCCTTAGTAACTGCTGGTAGGAGCACAGACTGGTGTAGTGTCTACAGATGACCGTTCGACATTACCTATAAAAATGTCAAATGAATGCATCTTATGACCCAGTTACCGTGCCCTTAGTGGCAGTTTGTCCTGGAGAAAATGGTACATGTGCAAACATGAGGCTGCATGTGGGAATGCTCACTACAGCAGAGCTTGTAATAGCAAAAGACTGGAATGGCCCTAAATATCTTTCAACAGGATAGCTAAACAAATGTGGTTGTCTTCCAACCAGAGAATGCTGTGCAGCGGTTTGAAAGCATTCTGTTTGAAAGATCTTTATGACCGCCGCGGAAAGATCTCTAAGGCGTGGTGTTGAATGACGAAAGTAAGTGGAAGAATGATGACACAGCCTGAGGCCATTTGCATTAAATAAGACCAAATATTATGTCTTTTTATTGGCCCTATGAGTGGGGGTGTGTGCACGACAAAGGACCTAGAATGACACATTCAGCAAATCACAGTGGTTCCTTCTAGGGAGGGGGCCAAGATTGGTTAAAAGGGACATTTGTCCTGAAGAATCAACAGAATACCTGACAAGGAGTAGTAAGTGAATTTAGAAAGATTGCAGGATAGAAGGTCAATAGAAAAAAATCCATTTAAATTCTGTCTGCTAGCAATAAATAACTGGGAGGTGAAATTTAAAAATGCCGTTTGCAATAGCATCAAACACTTTTACAATGCTTAGGGATATATTTAACGAAATATGCACAAGACCTGAACTCTAAACACTACAAGAAATGACACACCTCAATAAATGGAGGGATATTGCAGCGTGTCTGGTCTCCTAATGCTTCTGTCACAGAGGCACCACAAGTAGGGGGTTTTAAAGGACAGAAATGCATTTTCTTAAATTCTGGATGCTGAAAGTCCAAATCAGGGTCTCAGCCTGTCCATTCCTTCCTTGTCAGCAGCCCTGGGCGTTCCTTGGTTCCTTGGCTTGTAGACCATCCTCACAGGGTGTCTGTCTGCCCCTATGTGGGTGTCTGTGTCTGTTCTGGTCTTTTTATAGCTCAGGAGTGATTAGGGCTTGGATCCACCCTCACTGTGTTTCCTCGTTAACACCAAAGAAAAACCCTGTTTCCAACAGGGTCAGATCCATAGGTACAGACAAGGGCCAGGGACTCAGCACATGCTTTGTGGGGATACAATTCCATCCATAGCACAGGTTCTGGGACTCAAAGACTCAATATCATGATTAAGATGACAGTTCCCTCCAAACTTTTACCCAGGTTCAATATAATCTAACAAAGCACTGTAGACAATGAATGGCACATAGTAGACACTCAGTAAACATTGATTTTTCCTTTTCCTTGTCTTCTTCCTGTCAGATAGGACACTTGCCCTACACTATCTGTCATGACACTTTTGGTTACACGTGATGGGAAACGCGACTGAAGGCTTAAGCACACAGGGGCACTTATTGGCTTCTATGAAGCTTGGCTCAGTCTCCATGCTGACAATGTCATCTGGACTTTTCTCTGTGCTTCTCTGAGGTGGCTTCACCCCAACACAGACCTTCTCCTGGAGGCAGCAGGGATGGCCTCTCAAAGTTCTGGACTAAATCTCCTCCTTGCTCAGCCACTCCAGCAGAAGGAGGACACTTCTTTCCCAACATTGATGAAAAGTCCCAGGTCCAACTGAATCTGGAGCAACTAGGGTCGTTGCACAGCTTTGAGTCAATCACCATGGCCAGGAGACCAGGATGCTTTGATTGGTCAGATCATGATCATGTGATAACCTGGACCTGCCATTGGCCCAGCTCTTCTCCCAGGAGTCACTCACTGATAAGTTGGTTGCTTAGCAATCAGTACCCAGCTCCTTTCTGTATTCAGGACCAGCAAAGCTCCTTTAGGATCCTGCCTATTGAATTGTAGGGTTTTTCAGTATCTGGTTTTCAGCCACTGTACTCCTTGGAGGAGAGGCACGCGGGAGAGTGATAAAACAGAGGCCGTGCAGTTCAGTGACCTGTGGTTCAAATTCCGGCTGTGACATTAACTCACTGGGTAAATTACTTCACCTCAATGGGACTCAGTTTCCTTGCCTACAACACGGAGTTAGTAATGGGATTTTCATTATGGGGTTGTTGTGAGGGCTAATCAGCTGATTCATACAGGTAGGTTAGAATTGTGCCCCACCTGCAGTCCGTGCTCTCTTCAGGTGAGCTACGTAACATCAGAGGGTCCTCCATCACCATATCTGGCCACGTCCGACCCCATCTCCACTCAGCTCCCACCATCACCTGGGACCACTCTGTAGCTGGGGAGTATTTCTAATATGCAAAATAGTCTACCTCACTCCCCCACTGAAAGCCCCGTAGTGTCTTTGTCAATATAGTGCTTCGCATGTAGTAAACCAAACCAAACCAAACTCACTGCCATGGAGTCGATTCGACTCATAGCGACCCCTCCTTGGGTTTCCAAGGTGGTATGTCTATGGATGTAGATCGCCCAGTCTTCTGAGGAGTGGCATGTGGGTTTGAACCACCAGCCTTCTGGTTAGCAGTCAGATGCCTTGGGCACTATGCCACCTGAGCTCCCTGGCATGTAGTAGGTGCCCCATAAATGTATGTTGGATGCCTGAGTCCAGGACCCCCTAGGCAGAACCAGCACTGTGTGTGCTCTTCAGAAACCTTGATGAGCAGTTGGCTGTGAGCGAGGCTTTGAACCATTCATTCGGGTTCTACCCCCTGCTGAGAACACACATTTCCATCCCCAGACAGATTGGATCAGAGTCTGCATTTGTGTACTTAAGAATCACCTGGGGATCTTGTCAGAACATAGATTCTGACTCAGATTATCTGGGGGTGGAAATGCAAATTCTCAGCAGGGGATCAAACCAGAGTGAACCGGTTCAAAGTCCTGATTGAGCAAATTCGTCCTCTTTTGGGCTCTAGAGACTGTCCTAGAAGCAGAGAGCAGGGAAAGCTGGCTGTGCACCTGACCTGTGACCTGTGAGACCCTTGTCCTTGAGCTCACGCAGGGGGGGGATGGCACCTGGTGAATAACCCACCTGCAGTCCGCAGCTCCAAGCACCGCAATGCCGAAAAGCCAACAACCCACCTGTGGAACCGTGTTTTATTATTTTTACTGGAAAATCAGGACCTTGAGCCCTTATGTTTCCATCCTACTAATTTCAGAGGCAGTTAGCTGTTGGGAGCACTTGCCTGTCTGCTCCTTTGGATGTCAACTCGCTTGCCCAAGGAAGTCAGCCAGAGAAGACTTGTCAATTCACCACTAAAGTACAATTTTAATATCTTGAAAGACAGCAGCGTAAGTAGCACTACGTGTTAAGTCTCCCCTTGGGGACAGTCACCTGCTTCATTAACACGGTCATAATGAAGAGACTCTATAAATCAGCATCTTTTATGCAAAAACATATGATTTAATCTCCTCCTGCAGCCCAGCCCTAATGCCGGTGGACGGCTCAGAAGGGAGGTAGGAACCTGGGAGAACCTGGGAGACAGTGCGCTGAAGGGTGGAAGGAGCCAGTCTTAAATATTTTAAGTGAACACAGGCTAGCCAACCCATATGTGTTTTCCCCACTGTTAACTTGGGGTTTCTTTCCATGATCAGACTTCCCCACCGAGCTGGGCTGGGGGTGAGATCACCCTGACAACTCTCTCTGTGACTTTGATGGGCTGACGGGACCCCATGCCCACCCCAGTTGATGGGACTATAAATTCTGGTGCCCGGACCACCCGGTGAGTCAGTACGTCCCAAGTGCCACCCATTCGCAAACCCTCAGGATTGTTGTTCTTGGCCATCTCAATGCAGCCCCGGGGTGTTGAATATTTTTCTTTCAATGGGCTCACTCTTGTAATTAAGCCTCAACCCATGCAATTAACCCGTGAAACCATAGAGCTCATGTCCTTTATTTTTGCACAAACCACTGCTGTTAAGGGGATTCTGACTCATAGCAACCCTGTAGGACAGAGCAGAACTGCCCCATAGGCTGGGCCCCATAGGCTCTCCTAGGCTGTAATCTTTACAGATACAGACTGCCATGTTTTTCTCCTGTGGAGTGGCTGGTGGCTTTGGATCACTGACCTTTTGGTTGGCAGGCAAGCACTTAGCCATTGCACTAGTAGGCCTCCTTATGTTTCACCTAATGTATATGAAAATAAACACATAATTGGCACACCAGATAAGCTCCTCTCGTGTACTCTGGTGTTGCGAGAGGGCATGCACTTTTGGGGAAGTGCTGAATTAGCTCAGCATTCCATAGGAACAGCTCCAAACATCTACTGCTGACTGAGACTTCATATTTGCCAGGTCCCTGGTGGTGCAAGGAGCTCTGGTGGTGCAGTGGTTAAGGCATTTTGCTGCTAACCAGAGGTTGGTGGTTCAAACCCACCAGCTACTCTGTGACAGAAAGATGAGGTGATCTGTTTCCATAAAGATTGACAGCCTTAGAAAGCCTAGGGGCAGTTCTACTCTGTCCTCTAGGGGCACTATTGAGTTGCCGTCTACTCGGCAGCAGTGGATTTGGTTTGGGTTTTGTTTTGGTAAAGACTGCAGCCTTGGAAACCCTGTGGGGCAGTTCTAGTCTGTCCAGGGTCACTATGAGCCAGAATAGACTTGATGGCAGTGGGTTTATTGGGTGGGTGGTGTAAGTGGTTTGTGATCAACTGCTAATGAAATAGGACCAAACGTGGGTCCCTGAGTGATTGAGAGGAGAGAAAATTATTTATTGCAAAGTGGCAATACAAGGGGGCAGGGGTCTGTACCCAGATCTGACTCCCCAAATCTCCATCAAATTACAGTTTCTGTGGGTTTCAGAGGAGAGGGTTATACATATTCATAAAAATTTCAGGAATTTGGGTGTGACATGGTTGATGATTGGCTGAAATTTCCTTTGCTTCGGTTTAAAGGGACTGTAGGTTTTTAATTGAGTGCGCCTGCATACCGGATGAGTTACACTGGCTTCCTGTCATCAGCTGATCAGGGCTTAGGTAGAGGGGAGAGTGTTAGTTCCCAGCAACTTTGTTCCTCTTTGTCATACTGCACATATCCGTGGGCCAGAGTCAATTTTCAAGTTGTTTTCTAAGGCACATTAACGTGTTTATCACCTGTGTGTAAGGAAATAGCAAGAAAGAATGTTTTTTGTTCCATTCAGTTCTTAAGGAACTGAGCCTATTGTGTTTACTCATCTGTCTTAACCACGGTGGGGAAATAGTTGAGGGTAATTAAGTTTACTTTTCTATTCCCATCTGGGGTCCTATCTGTTCTAATTATCTGTTTTAACCAGGGTGGGGAAATAGTTTTGACATTACTGGGTTTCACTAACCTAAAGGTTGGTAGTTCAAAGCTACCCACTGGTGCCTGATGATCTGCTTCTATGGAAATTACATTCAAGAAAACCCCAGGATGCAGTTATATTCTGTAACAACATGGAGTCACCATGACTCGGAATCGACTGGGCAGCCCTAACAAGAAGTTAGAGGGGTCACAGGGACTGGTCTGTAGGGGGTGCTGTGTGTGTCTGCTGCCTCCAGCGAAGCGAGCCTTCTGGACTGAGGTCTCTGGACAGGCCAATGAGGTCTTGTCTGACTCGGTGCATTTGCCCTTCTCTTTGCCTGGATTGTTCTCCCCAGACGTCTGGATGATGGCCCCTTCCTCACCTTTTCCAGGTCTCTGCTCAGTTGTCACCTTCTTAGCAAGGCCTTTCCTGACCTCTCCATTTGACATTGCAGCCTTGCTTCCATCCCCCCCAACCCTGTCCTTTCCAGCACTTCTGACTATCTGACCTGATAGGCATTTTGCCTGTTTATTGGTTTATTAAGGAGCCATGGTGGTGCATGTTTAAAGTCCTTGACTGCTAACTGAAGGGTTGGCAGTTTGAATCCATCAGCTGCTCCATGGGAGAGGAGAAGAGAGCTGGTGATCTGGTCCTGAAAAGATTTTAATAAACAAACAAACCCATAGCTGTCAAGTCAATGCAGACTCATAGTGACCTTATGAAAATTACAGCCTATGAGGGGTCGCTTTTAGGCTGTAATTTTTATAAGGTCACTGTGAGTCTGCATTGACTCTTCGGCTATGGGTTTGTTTGTTTAGGGTTGCTAGGAGCTCTGGTAGCATAGTGCCTAAGGCACTTGACTGCTAACCAGAAGGCTGGAGGTTCAAACCCACCAGCGACTCCTCGGAAGGAAGGTTGGGCAATCTGCTTCTGTAGTGATACTGCCTCGAGAACCCAAGGAGGGGTCACTATGAGTTGGTCCGACTCGACGGCACATAACAACAATAGGAGGGGTTGCTATGAGTCAGATCCAACTCCAAGGCACTGGGTTTGGTTTTTTATTTTTGAAGCTCCATGGGGCGTTTCTGCTCTGTCCTGTAGGGTCTTGGTAAGTTGGAGCTGACTGCATGACACAACTACCAAACAAGCCCCGAGGATGCCCCCTTCGACTTTCTTATTATGAAAGTTACCTAAATGTCTCTATTGAGCTCTGGTAGCGTAGTGCCTAAGGCACTTGACTGCTAACCAGAAGGTTGGAGGTTCAAACCCACCAGCCACTCCTTGGAAGGAAGGCTGGGCAATCTACTTGCATAGTGATACTGCCTCGAAAACCCAAGGAGGGGTCACTATGAGTCGGGTCCAACTTGATGGCACATAACAACAACAACAACATTAAGGCACTCTGGTGGTGCAGTGCCTAAGGCATTTGACTGCTAACCAGAAGGTTGGTGGTTCAAGCCCACCAGCTGTTCCAAGGAAAGAAGATGAGGCAATCTACTTCCAAAAAGATTTACCACCCTGGACACCCAACGGGGGTTGCTATGAATCAGAATTTTTGGTTTATTGCTTGACTTGAGGTTCTCAACCTTGGCTGCATTTAGAAGTACTTCAGGAGATTTAAAAAATGCCAATGTCCAGGCCACACTATGTACCAATTAAATCAGAATTTCTGAGGACAGGACTCAGGTGCGGTAGTTTTTAAATCTCTCCAGGTGATTGTAATGTACCTTGCTTGTAATGTAACCTTTGCTACTCAAGAGTGTGGTCCCAGGACCAGAGCATGAGTGTCACCTTGGAGCTTGTGACAAAATGCCAAATACCGGCCCTCCCACAGACCTACCGAATCAGAAGCGTCTGTTAACCAAGGAACCAGGTAGTTGGTAGGGCTGTGAAAGCAGGGCTTGGAGACAGCTGAGTCCGGTTGGACCCCTGCTGAGAGTCTGCACCTGTCACCACAGACGGACTGAATCAGAGTCTCCAGTTTAATAAGGTTCCCAGGTGATTCTTGTTAAAGAGGCTTTTGTTAAACTGGAGATTCAGGGGCAGTGCAGACTCTCAGCAGGGGGTCGAACCGGACTGAACTGGTTCGGAGCTCTGCGTGAAAGTTTGGGCCCCCCTGGGTTAAGGCTCTGTTAATTGTTTGCTTCTTGTAGCGGAACAAATCCTGACCCACATTCAAGTCATCAGGACTCCACGGCACTAAGCAGCCCAGCCAACCAAGATTGCCCCTTCCTCTGAAGTCCCAGACAAGTGGCCTGCCCCCAGAGGTCTGCAATCTCTGGATGGTCTCACTTAAGAGCTACTTGGATAATCTGATTCCCACCAGAGCCACGGGCATCTTCTGGGCAGATGTAGTTTTCTCCTCTTTTTAGCCGAAGAGTTCCCTTTCTCTGGCCACTGAGATGGGGGAGATCACCCACGGGGGCCCTGACTCAAAGCCAACAAGAAAGGCTCTTGGTAAATTTCATCCCAAACACATCTGGCTCCCACCTGGCCAACCACATCTTGGGCATGGCTGATTGAGTTCCCGGAGACGGCCTGGGCCATCATTTCACACACACACACACACACACACACACACACACACTCAGTGCTCTGCTGAGATAAGGATCGAATTTACAGACATCTTGACAGGGCCCAGGTGTGCACAGCTGTGGGTCAGGCCTTTCATAAGACAAAGCTATGTGTCTGAGTGCAGGGCCACAGGGCAACATTGACTCATATTTCAAAGTCACATTAAGAGACCATGAAGAAGTCAAGATGGAGAGGTTGGTGGTGTCTGGTTGGAGAATTTCCTCCTTCTGAGGAAGACATGTCTAAGAGCAGGCAATGGCCACCATTGGACAGGATGGGCCAGAGATATCTCTACGTGGCTTAAATCAAAAGACTAGAAACTACCTCTGTGACACAGGCCTCAATACTTAAATTTACAGCTCCAGGCCAATGGAGAGAAAGCAAACCGTCTTCAACTCAACAGGTGAACCAGCTCTGTGAGGAGGAGGGTCTGCCTCCCCGTCTCTGGACCACTAAGCAGAGGGTGAGGGTCCACAGCATCCTCTAAGAAGGAGGCTGGGGACTGGGTCTCTCCCCCCCCCCCCCCAGCTTCTCCTTTTCAGGGAAGCCTCTCTCCCTGTTCTAGGTACACAGTAACTTTTTCTGTCTGTATGGCACTTGGCCAACCCCACTCCTACATATTTCTGGTGGGGAAGGACGGAGGTCTCTCACCTGTGGCACAGGAAGGGTGTGCATGTGACACCTGCCCTACGCCAGCTACAAGGGAGTGACTCTGGCTATGGGAGACCTGTACCACAGTCAAGGCCAGCCTTACTCTGTTCCTTCTCTGTATGAGTAAAGCATTGTCCCACTGCTTGTGTGCGATTTGTGTTTTGTTGGCGACCTCGCATCCTGGTACGATGAACTCCAAGTATCCGTGAGTGTCTTTGTATTGGCCCTATGCATCTGTACTTATTAAGCAAGTCTTTAAGACATTGTTGAATATGAGCTGCAACCTGGGCAGACAAACAGACATGCACACACTCACATGCCATTGACCTCTTCCAAGCCAGGCTCTTTATAGTCAACTCATCATCCAACCAGTAGATCTGGACACTTGACGTGTGTTAACATTTCAGAACAAGCCCCCACTGGGGGGCTCAGTGGAGATGTGCGGGGCCTCAGGGCCTCACACATACTCCTACCTGGACCTCAGCCTGGGCCTGGGCAGGGTCTTTGGAGCATTCTCGGGACTTTCCCGGCTTCCTGGTTCTCCAGCCTCTGCCCGCCCCCAGCCACACTTGTCCCTCTTCACCCTGATGAAGTCTCGTTCATGGTGACTGTCCTGGCTGGATTCTGGGTCATCAGGAGGCCCCCAAGGCTTCCCCCCTCAGATGGTTTACCCTCCCGGGTATTTCTCTGATGTATGTAAGTCACGGTCCATCCTTCTGCATGTTTCTTGGCAGCATTTTGTGAAGAATCCCTGACTTACACTCAGTGACAGAAAGAATGACTTGCTGCTGTCTCTTCAGCAGAGGCTGAAGCACTGTCTGAACAGTCACTGCCTGAACACTTCCTGGCCGAGTTTGGGTTGGCACTTGGAGCAGGTGGGATTTTATGACGGTTATGAAAGTCAAGCTTTTAACATATCTCAAACCAATGGATGAACGTGTAAGGGAGAGACATTAAAAGCACGGCTTTGACCTGCTTCAGTCTGTGTTTGGCCCCCTGCTGAGATGGGCACTGCCACCTGATAGAATGAATCAGAATGTGCATTTTAACAAGGCCCCAGGTGATTCTGCAGATCTTGGTAGAATGTCTATTCTAATTCTGTCTGCCTGGGATGGCAACGCGCGTTCTCAGCAGGGGCCTGAACCAGAATAAACTGGTTTTGGGTCCGGAACACACGGGCAGGACGGGGGCCAAGGTGGCTTAACTCAAGGGCACGAGTTTGGCAGAAACTTTTGCTTCTACGAGAGCAGGGAAGGCTTGAGACCCCTCCGGGAGCTGGGATCACATTTCTCAGCTCCTGAGTGGGGACAGCTTTGCATGGGTCTTTAGATACAAATTCTAGCATCATCCGTATAATGCGCTCTTGTGGTTAATTCTGCCCGAGTTTTCATTTAGATGCAAGCTGTCTTGTCGGTAGAAATGCAATTACATTAGGAAAAAACTGTTTATATGTCTTGAGATATTATGATTATGAAAAACAGCAACATAAACCACCATTAAGTCAAAAGAAAGTTAATTGTATTTCACACTGCCTCCCGGGCCAGCGCGCTGCCACAGACATGATTTACGTCAACAAAACAGACGTAATCTTTGCAGCACAGTACACATTTTCTCCCTTAATTACGTATAATTGTATAGTATAATTTATACTAATGCCCAACGCCTGAAAGTATGTTCAGGAATAAAGGGTAGTTTGGAAGGTGGGACAATTATAAACAGGGGTAATGGGAGCTCTGGTAGTGTAGTGCCTAAAACATTTGGCTGCTAACCAGAAGGGTGGCAGTTCAAACCCACCAGCCACTCTTCGGAAGGAAGGTTGGGCAATCTACTTTCGTAGTGATACTGCCTTGGAAACCCAAGAAGGGGTCGCTATGAATTGGATCCGACTCGATGGCAGTGAGTTCGGTTGCTTAAGAAATACTGGTGACACAGTGGTTAAAGGTTCAGCTGCCAAGCAAAAGGTTGGTGGTTCGAACCCACCGGTTGCTCTGTGGGAGAAAGATGTGGCAGTCTGCTTCCATAAAGATTCACTGATAGCCTCAGAAACCTTGTGGGACAGTTCTGCCCTGTCACTGTGAGTCAGAATCAACTTGACAGGAGTGGGTTTGGCATTTTTGTTTTGGGAGTCGCCTGTATCCTTGGGAAGGAGCTCTAGTGGTATGGCTGAAGCATTCAGCTGCTAACCAAAAGGTCTGTGGTTTGAACCCAGCAGCCGTTGCTCCATAGGAGAAAGATGAGGCAGTCTGCTTCTGTGAAGACTTACGGCCTTGGAAACACTTTGGGGGTTGCTGTGAGTCAGAACCGACTCCATGGCAGTGGGTTTTGTAGCATGTTGAGCCCATTACCATCAAGTCGGTTCTGACTCATAGTGTCCCTATAGGACAGAGTAGAACGGGCCACAGAGTGGCCAAAGTTGTAATCTTTATGAGAGCAGATTGCCTTTTGATTAGCAGCTTAGTGCTTAACCACTGTGCCACCAGGCCCCTTACCTTGGAGAGCAATGATGGTTAATCAAAATTTTTACCAGGGAAAGACAGTAGGGCCACCTTCAGTTCTTAGAAGTTCTTTCTAAGAACAAGATAGCAGTGAGCTCTGGTGGCATAGTGCTTGACTGCTAACCAGAAGGCTGGAGGCTCAAACCCACCAGCCACTCCTCAGAAGAAAGGTCAGGCAATCTACTTCCATAGTGATACTGCCTCAGAAACCCAAGGAGGGGTTGCTATGAGTCGGGTCTGATTCAATGGCACATAACGACAACAACATTAGTCTGGTTGCCCAGCCACCCACCAACAGTTCCCTTTTGGATAAGTAGGCAAGGAAGAGTGAACACGCGGCTTTCATTGTGATGATATAGAGGCACACAGACAGCATCGATACCCGTGTAACTGAGTATTGAAATGAATAAGGAGCCCCAAGCAGCTTGGCTGCAAGTCTCTGACGTCAAGGCAGGGTTCGTGGCTCTTTGGGCCGTGAGCACTTTCTAAAAGGGAAAAACAGTGTCCGCTTGACAGTAAGTACAATTCCATCTCAGTCTCTGGTACACCTTGCTTGAAAACTTCCTTCTGGAAGAATCACTTACTAGCTGATGACTGTGGCTGCTGATTTACTAGAAGCAGAATGATGTTTCGGAGCTGCTGGGGCCACGGTCCTAGCCTGGGCTCTGTCCTCCCCCACCCCCATGGCTGGTGACTCCTCAGCTACTCTGCCTGGGCCTCAGTTTCCTCTTCTGAAGAATGGGGATGATAGCAGTGACATTGCAGGTTGTCACATGAATGAAGAAGATTAACCAAGGCAGGGATGCGTGCATGGGGCCAGGCTCATGGGCAATGCTCAGTGTGTGTGTCTGTTGAAACATAGTAACTTACTATCGGGTCCACAGAGAGACACCACCCTTGCCTGCAAAATCAGACTGCAAGTTCCCAAGCTGTTGGTCCTCAGGGATCCAGTTCCCCACCAGCAGCTCCGCAGGTCTCCCTGTGGGTAAAAGCCTGTTGGCAGCTGCATCCACTCTGGTTTAGGAAGCCTCATTGGCCAGGCGATACGGAGTTCTCAGTTGATGTCTGTTTACACAGTAAGTGAGTGGAGGGCCGCTTTCATTGCTTGAGCAGGGACCATACACCATGAGCCAGTCACAGACACGATTTGGGGTCGACGGCCACAGGCTGTCTGTCTCGTCCTGCATGGTGGTAGCAGCCGAGACCTCCAAACAGGCATTGTTCTTGGGCTACCCATGGCCAAGGTCAGACCCTCCAGTGATTTCAGAGCAGAAAGTGGGGCCTCCGCTGGGAGGACACCATGGGAAGGAAGCCAAATGCCAGCTCCCTGGGGGGAGCAGCCCCCATCTTTGAGCTCAGGAGAGAGGGGCCCGTCCTGTGCCTGGGAGGCTGCCCTTGGGAGCTGGCGGAAGATACTGTGATCAAGGTCATCAGAGCACTGCTACACCAGCCTTGGACATCTCAGGTGAGGTCTTATTTGTTCACTAGACAGTTGTTAAGGATCAGATGATAGCCTGATTGGCTATGGTGTATAGCTGTGCTTCTGTTCTAGGATTGCCTGATAAAATAAAGGGCACCCAGTTAAATGTGAATAAACAAATAATTTTTCAATATAAATACCAGTATCAAAAAAACAAAGCAAAATTCATTGCCATCAAGTTGATTCCAACTTGTAGAGACCTTATAAGACAGAGTAGAATGGCCTCATAGGGTTTCCAAGTCTGTAAATCTTTTTGGAAGCAGATCACCACATCTTTCTTTTGCAGAGCAGCTGGTGGGTTCAAACCATGACCTTTCAGTTAACCGTTGAGCACTAACCACTTGTGCCACCAGGTCTCCTTAAATACAAGTACATCCCATGCTAAATCTGGCAAACTGACCCTGCTACTAAGGGCACTTTGGCACTATTGATATTTGGAGCTGGGTCATTTTGTCACGGGAGCTGTCTTGTGCATCGTTGAATGTTTAGTAACATCCCTGGCCTCTACCCACCAGATGCCAGTAGCATCCCACCCCCAGTTGTAACAACCAAAAATGTCTCCAGACCAAGGGGACAAAATCATCCTGGCTTAGAAGCAAGATGCTAAAGAGTGTTGAAGGGTAGAAGGAAAAATAGATGTAACAATGAGCCTAGCAAGGAGTTTGTGGCAGCAACTGCTGGTTGCTTACTCAGGACCAGTCCCACTCTTCTCTGCTACTAGAAGTCTGCTTTTCTGGGGTGCACGTTGAGCTTCCAAAAGTACTTTGAGAGTCAAACTGCAAGGGAATAAGAATACCCAAAGGTCGTGTCTTCCCAGTCATGGGGACTTGAGAGGGTGCCCAGGAGAAGGAGACAACATGGGCAGAGTGTCAGCCACCAGCTTGTGGGCCTTGGTCAGGCAAGTGTTGCAATACTGCAGAGAGAGTTATGTTGTGTTGTGATTTGGCCTGTCTCTGTCTGGTATGTCCTGTTCTTAGAACTGATGACTCAGAGGGCAGGCAGCTGGAAGCACTTGAAGTAGGGCCCCAGTAGGGAGTTTACGGTTGACTGGGTAAGACAGTGTGTCTTAACACAAGGCTGGATGAGAGCCTTGGTTTGCATGTGCCTCAGAGGCCATGCGTGTGTGAGTATATGATTGTGTGATTATGAGTGAGTGTGTAAGAGGGTGAGTGCGTGAGTGTGAGAGTGCATGTGATTATGTGTGATTGTGAGTTGTGTGACGAGAGTGAATGTGTGAGAGTGTGTGTGTGAGAGAGAATGTGTGTATGTCAGGGGGAGACTGATGGACTGTCTGGAGGAGGTAGGGAGGAGAGAGCAGGAAATACTAGTTAATGTGAGAGGAGAGAAGGGACCATATGGGCAGAAAGAGACTGAAAATACAGGACTTGGTGTTATGTAAACTGGCGGGGAGCAGAAGGGTTCCAATGAGTCATGAGTGCTGGTCTTGGCTTTGTCAATGAAAATTCCAAAACCCGAAACTCACTGTCATCAAGTTGATTCCAACTCATAGGGACCCCCATTGGGTTTCCAAGGCTGTAAATCTTTGTGGAAGCAGACTGCCTCATCTTTCTTCCACGGAGTGGCTGGTGGGTTCCAACCATGGACCTTTCATTTAGCAGCCGAATGCCTTAACTGCTACACCACCAGAGCTCCTTGTCAATGAAAACTAGAGCAACTAAAATTCACTGAGTACACACGTGTCAGACACTGGTTTAAACACTTCTCATGTATTTTATAAATTTTTATTTTAACAAATACTTATATTTCCTATATGCCAGGCAGGGAACCAGGAAGATAGCACAATGGTTAATTGCTTTGCTGCTAACCGAAAGGTCAGCAGTTCGAACCCACCAGTCAACTTGTGGGAGAAAGATGAGGCTGCTTCCGTAAAGACTATAGCCTTGGAAACCCTATGGAGCAGTTCAGCTCTGTCCTCTGGGGTTGCTGTGGGTTAGAATCAACTTGACATCAATGAGTTATGCGCCAG
>NW_006921636.1:8127467-8128647 GCF_000298275.1 Orycteropus afer afer
TTCCATTTCATTTTTGCCAACTTCCAATTTTCCTAGATTCATACTTAGTACATTCCATGTTCCGATTATTAATGGATGCTTGCATCTGTTTCTGCTCATTTTGACTCATGCCACATCAGCCAATGGAGGTCCCAAAAGCTTTACTCTATCCATATTGTTAAGGTCATCTCTACTCTAAGGAGTCAGCTCTTTCCCAGTCAAATTCTGAGGGCCTTCCGACCTGATGGACTCATCTTCTGGCATTGTATCAGACAATGTTTCAGGGTTATTAATAAAGTTTTCCAGTAATATATCAGACAGTGTTTCACTGCTGTTCATAAGGTTTTCACTGGCCAGTTATTTAAGAAGTGGATGGCCTCTTCCTTCTTCCGAGTCTGTCTTAGCCTGGAAGCTCCGCTGAAACCTCTCCACCATGGGTAACTCTCCTGGCATTTTTTAACACGGTGGCATAGCCTCCAACCTCAAAGCAACACATAAGCCACCACAGGATGACAAACTGACAGACAAGTTCATCTCCCTTAATAGTTCCTAACCCTTCTGCAGCTGCCTGCCTCAGGCAATAGCCTTAAAATAGGGCTTCCCACGAGCAAAAAGCAGCCCCTGAGCCCTGGCCCACCTACCTCGGGTCCTGGCCTTAAAATAGAGCCACCACCAAATGTAAAGCAGCTTCTAAGCCCCAGGCCTGCCTACCTCGGACCCCAGCCTTAATATAGAGCCACCCCCAAGTGAAAAGCAGCCTCCAAGCCCTGGGCCCGTCTACCTCAGGCCCCAGCCTTAATAAAGAGCCATCCTCAAGTGAAAAGCAGCTCCCAGCCCCAACCTTGCCTACCTCAGGCTGGCCTTAACATAGAGCCACTCCCAAGTGAAAAGCAGCCTCTAAACCCCTTTAGAGATGAAGAAACCAAGGCTGGAGGAAAAAAAAAAACCAGAGTCACTGCTGTTGAGTCGGATGTGACATATAGCAGCCCCTCCTTGGGTTTCTGAGGCAGTATCACTATAGAAGTAGATCGCCCAATCTTCCTTCCAAGGAAGGCTGGGGGAAGGAGAAGAATTTGCCAAGGGTCCCACAGGCAGTAATGGTGGTCTTGAGTCCTCGCATTATCCAAAACTCAGCTTTCTCCACCACCTGGGCTGCCTGTGTCCTTGTCATCGGACTCTTGATCACAAGTGGAATATGCCA
>NW_006921636.1:8129107-8130426 GCF_000298275.1 Orycteropus afer afer
GGGGGAAGAGGTGCTCTGCTCTCCTAGAGGCTCCTCTCTACTCATCCCTGCATCCTCTGTTCTTTTTGACTTCTTCAGAGTTGGGGCAGAGAGGGGAGATGAGAAGGAAGGGGACAAAGATTTCAGAGATGGGCCAGGAGGACCCAGTGGAGGAATGCCTGTCCTAGCAGATGGGGAAACCTGGGTCGTCCTGGGGAATTGCAGCAGGCAATGGGTGCTGCAAACCACACCCTAGATCCTGTCTGTGTGGAAAGTCCTGGGGGTACCCTCACCCCACAGGGACTCTTTTCCAAATGGCTCCCCTCTGCCTATGGGACACTCCCCACACTCCTGTTCCACTAAGAGGTGGACACACAGGTCACTGTTGGCCGTGGAGGCGGCTCTAGCCAGCCCTTGACTCCTCCCACCTTCTCCAGGAGAGGGAGGCCCCATTCTTCTCTTCATCTACCCTCCAATCTGCAGAGGATCTGGGCCAGGTTCTTAGCAGCTCTCAGCTCAGGCAGCCCTGGGGCTCCAGGTTCTGTCACCCAGGAAATGCCCAGTGAGAAGAAAGACATGCCCATCTTCCTGGGGCAACTCGGAGCCCCTCACTCACCTTGGACCCATGAGTCTACTCCTGTGAATTCCCTTCCAAGAATCTCCTTTGAAAGGTCTGCCTTCTCTCCTGTTGGTGTTGTGGCTGTTGCTAGCAGAGATGTTTCCAGACCTTCTCTTCAGAATACATGGAAGACCCTCAATGAGATGGGCTGACACAGTGGCTATGACAATGGGCTCAGGTACAGGAAGGATCGTGAGGCTGGTGCAGGAGTGGGCAGTGTTCAGTTCAGTGGTACATGAGTCTGTGAGCTGGGGCTGAGTCGACGGCACCAAACAACAACAACAGTCAGACCCCTCTTGCCCTCAGCTTTGGAACATTAGCTAAAATTCTGAGGTCTCTGGAAGTCTCATTAACCCACTTTTTCCCCTGGATTCCGTACCTCAGAGAAGGAAGACTTTTTCCTGGAGAGAGGCGTCAAGGCAGTGCTGATCTGTGGATCTGTCCTCAAGCCCCTTGGCCCCGAGCGAAGGCCCCAAGCATGGTCAGTAAGTGGACCTGGTGCTGCCCAGGCTTCGAGCCCACTCTGCCGTCCTCCAGCCGGTGCCCCGCATGAGTGTCAGTCCAGCTCAGCCTAACTTGGCACCACAGTGAGAAAGGGTTTGGATGGCACCGTCAGACTGCGTGGAGGTGAGGCTTAAGCGTGCCAATGTCCTGAAGCCCACAGACCAGCAGATTCTGGCACATGGTGGGCACTGTGTGCATGTCCTCCCAGTGTCTGTCA
>NW_006921636.1:8131581-8142214 GCF_000298275.1 Orycteropus afer afer
GCTCCTGTGGAGCAAGTGGCATGTGAGCAAGAGGAGAGGCAGGAAGACCAGGGTAAGGCTGGTGCAGCCTCTAGGTAAGAAATGAGGTTGTGCAGAGCAGCTGATGCTGGGAAGGTGGGTTGTGGAAGCATGCATTTGTAAACTGTAGAGTGCTCATAAACTGTAGAGTGCTCATAAACTGTAGAGTGCTCACGGTTGTAGAATGGGATGACCAGGAGGGGACAACCCCAGAGCTTCCTTCTCAGCCTGTGGTTCTGCAGGGAAGGTCCGATCCAGGACACAGAATAAAAAGCCCCAAACCACAGAACTGCCAAATTTGTATATGGTTAAAAGTATATTCCTTTTTGTAATGCTAAAGAATAATGTAGAATCCTTGAAACATAGCATAACATGTATGAACTTGGAGGTCATTAAACTGAGTGAAATAAGTGAATCACAGAAGGACAAATGTATTAGTACATGATCATTTAACCTGCCTACCTGTGTATCCACCTATAGATTAATGTTTGTTATTACTGATAATACAGCACTGTGTGTGGTATGTAAGTGTTTATCTTTGTTGTCTGTACCGCTTGTGGATCTCTCTGTGTTTTCCTTTTCCTTAGTGTTATTGTGTTGGTCACATGCTTTTGGTATATTGCTTTTCCCTTCATCCAAATCAATACCCGTCTCTGACCTAGCCATCACTTTTCCTTCCCCTCCTCTCCCATCCCTGGTAACCAACACAGAAAGTTTCTTTCCATATGGAAACCTTTCACTTTTTACAACAGTGGACTAATACAACATTTGTCCTTCTGTGACTGACTTATTTAACTCGTTTAATGACCTCCAAGTTCATACATATTATGCTATGTTATGCTATGTTTCAAGGATTCTACATGTTTTGAGGATTCTGCATTATTCTTTATGTTGCATAGTATTCCATTGCGTGTATATTCCATAGTTTGGTTATCCATCCCTCCACTGATGGGCACTTAGGTTGTTTCCATCTCTTTGCTATTGTGAATAGTCCTGTGATTATATATGTGTGTGTGTGTGTGTGCGTGCGTGCATGCAAGCATATATCTATTCATCTCCTGGCTCTCACTTCTTTAGGATGTATGCCTAGTAATGGGATTTTGCATAGTTCATTTTTAAGTCTGTCTCTTTCCTCTCACATTTTACTATAAGTGGCAAGGAGAAATCATGCAGCCCCTTTAAGATCTTGCTTAGAAATCTCTTTAGCCAGATATCCAAGTTCATCACTTACAAGTTCCACCTTCTGCCAAACATTTCAACATAATTCAGACAAATTCTTTGCCACTGCATAAAAAAAATCACGCTTCCTCCAATGTCCAGTCATGTTCATAATCTTATTTTAATGCTTCACCAGAAGTACATTCAATGTCCCCATTTCTAGTGACATTCTGTTGCTGTTGCCATATGCATTCTCCAAGCAAACAGTTTCTCTACACCTCGCCTCACTTCCTTTTTTACTGTCATCTGAATCACCTTTGATGTTCCTAATTTTACCAATGCTCTCTTCAAGGGAATCTGGGCTTTTACTGTTGGGCACCTTAAAACGCTTCCAGCCTCCACTCATTATCCAAGTCCCAAACCAGTTCACATTTAGTGGCCTCCCTCCTTCCTGGGTGACAAATGCCACATCTCAGCATCAGTCACGCTGCGTCCACACTCAGGGCAGGCAGGGCTGATGCTCCCTTTCTCAAATGCTTCCCCAGCAAAGACTTCCCTGAAGCTATGTCCACCCTGTGAGCACTGCTTCCTGTGAGCCTGTGGGTGCAGAGCCTCGGTGGACACGCTGCTGCCCTAGAAACATATTCTCACAGACAGCCCCCAAGAGTCTGGGGCGTTCCTCCTTGCACCAGTGCTAAAAACAGGGTTGTTTTTCCAAACTCAGCCGCACCTGTGGAGGCGAGAATGCCAGACAGCTTATTTTTAGCAGGTAACAGACTGCAAACACAATACTATAATTAGTGTTTTCATTCAAAGGGTGGAATTTCCATGCACATGCAGGGAGGGACTGCCCCTGGGGTCCCCATGGCTCAGCATCTGTCTCAAGTGTGGGAGGAGTCAGGTGCATCAAGGGGAGAACCTAGGGTTCCCTGGGAGTTGCAGGAGGGGGCGGAGGCCTTGTTGGGTGAGTCACATGAGTCACCTTCATGTCTCATTGCCTGCTTTTGGGTTTGCAAAAGCCTTGATCATCCCCCAGTGGAAGTGCCATTCTACAGGGGATGACCTGGCCAGGCCAGTGTGACAAATGTGCCCTTTCACACTGTTGTCAGACTGCAGTCATCTTTCCATACTCTCGGTGGCCTGTGGGGGGACAGGGTGGTGTCGCTGGGCTGTGACAGGACTGCAGGTGCCCCCCAGCATCCCCCTCCCACTTCTCTCATAGTAGCGAGGAACCTGGCTGCCTGGAATAAAGACACATTTCCCAGGCTCCCTTGTAACCGGGTTTGTGTATGTGACCCAAAAGTGGCCTTGGGGTGTGAGTCTGCTCTCTGTCTCTTTTCATTGGCTGAGCGAGAATAAGGGAAACTAGACCGGGACAGCAGCATAACCAGATGGAAGGCACTTCCGCTTCCTTATTTGTAAAACTGGAGGGAAATTGGACCTGCTTCCTCTCATTCCACTAAAGTGGGAATCTTTCCTTTGTGAAAGGAAAGGAAAACCCAACCCCACTGGCCAAGGTTAAAAGGGATTTATTGGCTCAAGTAACTGCAAAGTTCCAGAAAGGCCCAAGCAGTGGGGACCAAAGAGAGAATTTTTTTTTTTTTTTCTTTTAAAAAAACAGAGCAATTCACTGCACTGCAGGTTGGTTTCTGGATGGGATGAAAAACGCCCGAGGATTGAAGCACCTGTTAAGTTGCAATCAGTTACTCAAGGCACAATTTATTCATGGGATTTGGAGTGGTGGATCTAACTCTGGAGGAATTGGCTAGTCACCTGCATATGGAAATAGAGTGTGATAAGGAAAGGGGGAGACTTACAATTTCTTGGTTGCTGATATCCATACTAGCTGCAGTGGCAGGGAAAAAGAATAGAGGGGTGGGCTGAAGCACTGAACCAAGCCCAGATCCTGTCTGATCGGAGCTATGGCCAGTAGTCTCAGGGCCTACCCAGAAAGAAAAAATTGTGTCAGAACAACTGCTGGTCACCGGGAAGGTGGGCTGGGAGGAGAATGGGTAAAACCAAGAAACTATTGCAACCAAGGGGTATAGTGTAAAAGAGTTGCTTCAGTTTGTAGATCGGTATCATCAACCTCCTGAGAAACCTTTACTAAAATGAATTGTGATAGCGACTAATTCAGGGACCGGGTTGTTAATTTTGAATGCTACAGAATGGAAGAGTATGTTTGGGTTGATGCAAGACCCACAACTCACTATGGAATGGTCATGAATGATGATCCAAGATCCCATTACACAGCAAGTTAACCTGGAGGGGACAGGCAGCCTGGTGGACTAGATATAATCTGCACTGAGGTTTTTTTACCCTGAGAAGGGAAACTGCCCCTCTCTCCCTCTTAATACCCCTTGGAACATGCCAGAGGAAGCAGCTAATGCACTGCTTATGCAAGCCATGTTGGAATGGCTCTATGTGACCAGGATATTTACCCAATGAATATGCGCCTTACACAGGTGACGGCAGATAGGGTAATCCAGAGAGCCCCTTCTACATGGGCACCCCCTGTAACCTTGCTGCTGAGAAACAAAGCAACAGTCTGAGAAGCTGTGTTGGATCTGTTGGCACAGCTTCCCAGCATGGGTCTTATCAATGCAAGAAAGTGAGAGTGATTAATGGCAGAATGGGAAGAGACAATGAGGAAGGAACTTAACTCAGCAGGTTGGAGATTTTTTGATGGTTACTAAAGAATGGGATGACTATAGGGGACACTGATAGAGTTGAGATAGAGGTGCTAATGCAGCACTACAGGGGGCTGTGTGGACCAATGGAATCTCCTACTGGTCCCCCCAGTGTTGAAGAGGCCTAAACAAGTCCTTTCTGTTCACTCTCCAAAACTAAACTCACTGCCATTGAGTCGAATCCAACTCAGAGAGACCCCTCTTTGGGTTTCTGAGGTGGTATCACTATGGAAGTAGATTGCCCAATCTTCCTTTTGATGAGTGGATGATAGGTTTGAACCACCAGCCTTCTGGTTAGCAGTCAGGTACCTTAGGCACTACACCACCAGAACTCCCCTATTCACTCTAACTGGGAGGAATTCAATGATGAGAAGTCTCACTTGGGACCAGTTGAAGCAGAGACTCAGCTAGTTGTTGAAGATAAGGACTGATGAGGGTGCTAAGGTCTTCTATTCCAGCTCTTAGCACAGGACTCAAGGGTATATGCACATGTATGGGTAAAATGCCCCAGGGGTGGGGAAGAGACCTTCTTGGGGTCCCTGGACACAGGAGCCCAGTGTATTATCATCCTAAAACCTGTCAATGAAATCTTGAAGGAGCCTAGGGTTAGGCTGGGAGCTCTGGTGGTGTAGTGCCTAAGGCACTTGACTGCTAACCAGAAGGCTGGTGGTTCAAACCCACCAGCCACTCCTCGGAAGAAAGGTTGAGCAATCTACTTCCGTAGTGATACCACCTCGGAAACCCAAGGAGGGGTCATTATAAGTCGGGTCTGACTCCACAGCACATAACAACAACAACAACAAGGTTAGGCTGGGGGGATATGGAGATGCAACCATTGATGGAACTAAGATGAAAGTCTGGATGAGAATTGGAAGATTTAAATAGATGTTATATGAAGTCATTGTATCTCCCTTACCTGAATTTATTATTGGTATGGATATTATGTCTAACTGGGGAACATTCTCCGTACCTGATATTGTAAAACTGAAGGCATATAAATCTGCCCATAGGCCAGTATTGATTGGACATGCTAAATGGGAACTGGAATTGCCCAAACCCACTCAGGTTGTTAATTTGATACAGTATAGGATACTTGGTGGGCAAAAGGAAATTACTGCTTTTGATTAAAGACATACTAAAGGCTAGCATTTCCAGAACACTTAATTGTACTCATGAGGAATCTGTACATAGACCAGGAGGCTGTAGCTCAGACAGAACAAGGGGATACTGCATGGTTTAAAATCAAGAAGGGAGTGTGTCAGGGTTGTATCCTTTCACCACACTTATTCAATCTGTATGATGAACAAGTAATCTGAGAAGCTGGACTATATGACGAAGAACATGGCATCAGGATTGGAGGAAGTCTCATTAACAACCTGAGATAAGCAGATGACACAACTTTGCTTGCTGAAAGTGAGGATGACTTGGAGCACTTACTGATGAAGATTAAAGACTACAGTGTGCAGGATGGATTACATCTCAATATAAAGAAAACAAAAATCCTCACATCTGGACCAATAAGCAGCATCATAATAAATGGAGAAAAGATTGAAGTTGTCAAGCTTCATATTACTTGGTTCTACAATCAACACCAATGGAAGCAGCAGTCAAGACATCAAAAAACGTATTGCATTGGGCAAATCTATTGCAAAAGACCTCTCTCAAATGCTGAAGAGCAAAGATATCTCCTTGAAGACTAAGGTACACCTAACCCAAGCCATGCTATTTCCAATTGCCACATATGCATGTGAGAGCTGGACAATGAATAAGGAAGACTGAAAAAGACCTGATGCTTTTGAGTTGTAGTGTTGGCAAAGAATGCTGAAAGTACCACGGACTGCTAAAAGAACTAACACATTTTTCCTGGAAGAAGTGCAGCCAGAGTGATCCTTGGAAGTGAATGGCCAGACTTTGTCTCACCTATTTTGGTCTTGGTGTCAGGAGGGACCATTCTCTGGAGAAGGATGTCATGCTTGGTAAAGTGGAGGGTCAACGAAAAAGGGGAAAGCCTTGAACAAGATAGACTGACACAGTGGCTGCAGTGATGGGCTCAGGTATAGTAGGGATCTTGAAGCTGGCACAGGACTGGGCAATGTTTTGTTCTGTTGTGCATAAAGTCGCTATGAGTTGGAGATGACTCAATGGCACATAACAACAACAACAACAACAACAAAGGCTAGAGTATTGGTGCCAAGAAATTCTCTGTATAACAGCCCTATATGGTCCGTGAGAAAGGCAGATGGCTCATGGAGGTTGACAGTAGACTATTGAGACCTAAATAAAGTAGTGCCACTGGTGGCTTCAGCTGTTCTAGACATGGAGAAAATACAGCAGGCTAAAGTAGACTAGTATTCAGTGATTGATCTTGAAAGTGCTTTCTGCTCCATTCCAATCTCAGAAAAGAACCAGCCACAGTTTGCTTTCACATGGGAGGGACCTCAATATGTTTTCAATGTTTTGCCACAGAGTCATTAGAATTCACCAGCTTATTGTCATGGTTTAGCTAGAAGAGATCTGGACTTGGTGCAGATTTCAGGTATGGTGATACATTACACTGATGATATTATGTTAATATCAAACAGAGAGGAACAGGCTAGGGCAGATTTCAAAACAGTGGTGACCCACATGACCAACAGAGACTGGTTAATAAATCCAGCAAAAATTCAAGGCCCTGCCCAAATGGTGAAATTCTTGGGAATAACTTGGGCAGGAGCCACCTGTGACATTCCACAGGCAACCAAGAATAAGTTGCTGTCACTACCTACCTCCAAGACTAAGTATGAGATCCAACATGTAATTGGTCTATTTGGATTTTGGAGAACACGTATTCCACATCTAGGAATATTGCCGGGTCCCATCTGTAAAACCACTTGGAAGAAAACTGTGTTCAAATGGGGGCCCGAGCAACAGCAGGATATGTCTGAATTACGGAAAGTGCTCTTACTTTCTTTGCCTTTCGGCCCTTATGATCCACATTCAGACATGATTTTGGAGGTGTCTGCTACACAAGTTTGCTTGTGGCAAAACCTGAGAATGCTGCCCTATGGTGACTGCTTGGATTCTGGACTAGAAAGTTTCTAGATGCTGCAGTATAGTACATGCTATTTGAAAGGCAGTATTCACTTGCTATTGGGCACTGATTGAGACTTCATCAATGATGGAGGGACATAAAATCATCATGAGACCTGAAATACCCATAATGTCTTGGGTGATGTCAGAAAAACATTCTAACAAGGAAGGCAGTGCCCAAAATAGTTCCATAATAAAATGGAAATGGTTCATACAAGAGCAAGCGATTAGAGGAATGCAGTGAGGCACCCATGATATCCATAAGCAGGTAGCCTCTTTTTCCATAGGTCCTATCCTGGAACCATCTGAGAAGCTGCCAGAAGTATCAGCACATGGACAGTGCCCTATAAACAACTTTCTGTTGACCAGCAGAATGCTGCTTGGTTTACAGATGGCAGTTCCATGGTACATGGACAACATTTGATGTGGAAAGCTGCTGCATTAAGACCAGCAGACAGAAAGTCCCAGATTGAAGAAGGAAAGAACAAGTCAGCTCAATGGGCTGAACTGCATGCTGTCGTCCCAGCTGTCATGGAAGAATTGGGCAATGGTGAGAGCCATATGTTTGGATTTTACTGATTCATGGGCAGGGGCCAATGGCCTGCTCATATGGTCAGACAAATGGGTGGTGGAAAATTGGACTATTAAAGGGACACCCATGTGGGGTGTAGACCTATGGAAAGCAATCTGGGAATTTAAAGGGTGCTTGGAGATTGGGCAATCTACTTCTGTAATGATACCACCTTGGAAACCCAAGGAGGGGTTGCTATGAGTTGGATCCAACTTGAGGGCAGTGAGTTTTTTTTTTTTTTTTAAATTAGCGTAGGCCAGGTTGATGCCCATCAGAAGAATCCCCTTTCTGGATAGGAAGGTGATTGAAATCAGCAAGTGGGCATATTGGTATGCTCCCTTTAGGTGGCCAATTGGTTCCATGAAATGAATGGACATGGGGGTGCTGCAGCAATGCAGAGATGGGCTGAATTGAGACACACCCCTCTTGCACCCTCTGAGGCACAAAATACCAATAAGGACAGCTCTGTCTGTCAGCAAGAAAGACAGAGGTTACAGATGGCTATGGGGCAGATTCCCTGGGGAGAAGATCCTGCACACAGCTGTCAAATCAATTATATAGGGCCCATGATACCAGCCACTCCTTGGAAGGAAGGTTGGGCAATATACTTCCGTAGTGATACAGCCTCGGAAACCCAAGGAGGGGTCGCTATGAGTCGGGTCCAACTCCAGGACACATAACAACAACATGATATCAGTGGCTCCAGGTGACTACAAATGGTTCCTCCCAGGAATGGATAATTACTCTGGACTGGGCTTTGTATATCCTGTGACAGATGCAAATGCCAAAAACACCATTAAAGGATTATTAGAACAAAAGATACTGTAGCAATTTGGGCCAAGGAACACATTTACAGCCCATAGGGTGCAGCAGTGAGCCAAGAACCATCATATTAGATGGACCTACCATGTTGCATAGCATCCTCAGATTAATGGTTTGATAAAGAATTGGAATGGGCAGTTGAAACATTTATCTAAAACGGGGAGATAAAAGCCTGAAGGGCTGGCTCACATGCCTTCATGAGTGTGTGCTCACACTCAACATGAGTGGGGCAAAAGGAGGATCACCACTGGACAGATGCCTACATTTCTCTGGGGGATTTGGAGAAGAGGGGCTGAGGAAGGATGCTGGTGCTACTGTACAAGTCTTCCCCACATCACCTGAAATTGCCTTTTTTTTTTTCCTGCCAGAAGTCCCAGGACCCAGGATACAGCTGCAGGTGCCAGAGGCAGGGGTGACCCCTAAGCAAGAGACTGTAACTGTACCCCTGAACCAGTACACCAGATTTCCCAAGGGTCTTATGGGTTGGATTCCTCATCTGGTGGAATTGGGATTGACAGTGAATACTGCAGTACTGGCCAGTGGTTGAGTCAGGCCACTAGTGTTGTGCCTCTGTAAATCTAGCCAGCACAAATGGGAGTGGACTGAGGGGGAAGCACTTGCTAGACTGATGTTGCTGCCAGTGATCTGGATAGGCACAGCAGCTGAACTTGATGTCCCTTCCCAAGGTGGGAAAATTTGGGTAAAAATAAATGACAGGTGGAAAGAAGGAGAAATAATAGCTGAAGGTGAAGGAATGAATAAATGGGTTATGCAGCCGGGGAAATCCAACATTATGCTGACACCTAGAGAGAGATGCAGAGCCAGGAAATAGTCTCCTGTTGGTTAAATTGTGAGAGGCCAGAGAGGGTGAAGATGAGACAAATGTTGCGAGTACCTGACCAGCAGACCTGAACGGCCGGTATCTGAGGAACCTCACCTTAGGACTCTGCCTACTGAACAACTGATTGTTAATGACTTTGGGACTGGTAGGTAAAATGATTGGAAGGGGCAAATTAATCCTTCAAGTGTGAAAGGGTTAGTGGCTAGAAGAGCCAGGGGGTGGCCTGCAGTGCTGCAAATTGCTTCACATGGCACTTCCAGACATAGTCCTCTATTCTGTGGTGCGGTGTAAATCCTAGCCTCTGTGCCTGTTTAACACAAGCTCTGGTGGTGCAGTGCCTAAGGCATCTGACTGCTGACCAGAAAGTGGGCGGTTCAAACCCACCAGCTGCTCCACAGAAGGAAGGAAGAAGAGGCAATCTACTTCCATAAAGATTTACTGTCTTGGAAACCCAATGGGGTTGCTATGAGTCTGAATTGGCTCGATGGCAGTGGGTTTGGTTTTTGCTTCATGCTTGTTTAGGGTGAGAAGTATCTTGAGTCCCGCCTCGCTGGAGCATGTGACTCGAGTCACCACCCTCAGTCTCCTTTAAGATATATGTGTGAATGTTCTGGGAGAGTTTGCTTTCTCTTGCTCTGGATCCTGCATTTGGTTCATCATCATCTCACCCCTGCACTTGAGCCTGCGGCCTGCAATCTGACCTGCTCACTTACACCTGACCCATGGATTTGGGAGTTGCCAGCCTCCCAGCTCACACCACCGCATGAACCATTTCCTTGGCAGTTTGTGAATTCTGTGAGACAATCCAGTGAAATACGGAACCCTAAGATGGGAGGGAGAGGACCAAGGGGAGAAGGAGGAGTTGATGTCAGAGATGATGGAGTGGTACAGCAGTTTGGAAAAGTTGGACAGTTGGGGCATCTTTAACTTTTGTCTCATAGGGACCAGCCTCATGTTGATCTTTCTAAGAGAAATTATTCAAGCACAAGGCGGATGTTACTCCACATCAAGATTCCAAATAATAGTTCTCACTTTTGGGGCACGTCCAGGTGGAATGATGGCTACCCTGACAAATATAGGTGCATCCTTGGCCAACTCAAGGAAACGTCAGATTGGTGGGAAGGGCACCATGGTACTGAAAACACCGTGATTGTAGGAAACCCTTCTCTGTTTATCCAGGTTCAGGGGGACTGACCTGCCTTCCCTGTGCCTTCCATTTTCACAGGGGATCTTTTTTTTTTAATTGTGATTTGGGTGAAAATTTGCAGAGCAAATTCACTTTCCATACACACATGTTGTCTCATGACATTGAGTACAATTTACCACAATGCAACAGCTCCCTTCCCACTTCCTCCGGATAGTTACCTCTTCCCAGTGTCCATTCCTTCCATGTACTCCTACCCCCTGAGCTGTCTCCCGGTGCATAAGCAGCCCTTTCTCCCATGATTGTTCTCTCCAAGGAGT
>NW_006921636.1:8142984-8152412 GCF_000298275.1 Orycteropus afer afer
ACCCATATACCCATGTTTGCCTTCACTGACAACACAGTACTGTATGTGCAAAAGGGTTCATCTTTGTTGTCTGTACCTCCCATGTACCTCTCTATGTCTTCCACAGGGGATCTTTTAAAGTCACATACAATTCTAGCTTAAAGGGACCACAGAATCTATTGTAGCCCAGGTGTCGGCTGGTAAGATGTGCTCAACCCCTTCCTGGCATCTGGGGAAGTGCAAAGCCACCCTCAGGACTCCTGCGGTTCCCAGTGCTGACACCTCTCCTGCCCAACCTGCTCTCATTTCCAGCCTCTGCTGGGCTCTTCTTCACTTTGTGTCTTGTAGCTGTTCTGTCCGTAGGACTCCATCCATCAAATTTGGCACCTTCTCTTTGATTCCTCACCTCTGAATGCCATGTCCAGGGTCTGCTGTGATGGGCACACTTCATTGATGTCTCTGCAGTGGCACAATGGGGTATTCTATCCATGCGCTGACCCCTTGGCCAGTTCTGCCAAGTTTAGCCTCAGGATGTGTTGGTTGCTTAGCAATGCCACCTTACCTTCTATCTGCCTCCTCCTTCCCATTCCTGCTCATGCACCTTGTTCAGCTTCTTAGCACTTGCTTTGTGGTCTTAGCTTTGCTAAGTGTCTTCTCTGGACATGAAAGCTCCTCTCCTAAGGGGAACCCTGAGTCCAGCAGGTAAGAAAGTGTGTTTCCTTAGCATCTCCTCTCAGGATAATGTTAGGATGACTTCCTCACTCTGCTCCACACCAGCATTGGGGCTGCATCTTTCCTACTTTATCTTATTTCTCTGCCTGAGAGCCCCATGAGGTGGGGCTGCTTTCCCATTTTACAGCTGAGGAAGTCGAGAACAAGTCTGCTGAAGGGACTTGGTGGTGAGTAGGAGAGTTGGGATTCCCTCCAGTGCTTTCTCACCCTCGAGCCCAAGCTCCTAAGCCCTCCATGGTCACTGTTCATCCCATTTTAATCATTCACAGGCCAAATCACCATTTCCCCCCTGTACATACCACCAGGATGATCATTTATTCCAGGAGTTGGCAAAGATTTTCTGTAAAGGGCCAGACAGTGAGTAAGTAAGACTTTGTGGGGTAGATGGTCTCTTTTGCAACCACTCAACTCTGCTGTTGAGTTGTCTTATTTGTAGTGTGCCTTAATTTGCTAGTGCTGCCATAACAGAGACACTGCAACTGGATGGCCTTAAAGAACAGAAATATATTTTCTCTCAGCTCTGGTGGCTACAAGCCTAAGACAGTGTCTCAGCTGTATTAATTCTTCCTGTGGCCTTGCTCCTAGAATCTGGTGGCCCTTGGTTTGTAGGCAGTCACCACATGGCATCTGTCTTCCCTGTGTGTGCATCTCTGTGTCTGTTCTGCTCTTTTTATGAGACAGCATTTGGAAGTGGTTAGGGTTAGGATCCACTCTAGTATGACATCATTAACACAACAAAAGAAAAACCCTATTTCCAAACGTGATTCTCTTTACAGGTAGAGGGGTTAGTACTTCAACATGTGTTTTTGTTGTTCTTCTTTTTCGTTTGTTTTTGTATTTCTTTTTATTATTATTTTTTATTTTATTGTGCTTTGGGTGAAAATTTGCAAAGCAAATTTGTTTTACATTCAGCCGTTCATGCACATTTGATTTCACACCCTGATTACTGTCCCCAATCATAAAAAACTCTCTCCCTCACCTCGTGACTACCACTTCCTTGTGTCCTTCTTAACTATGTATCCCTGTCTGTCCAGCTTTCCCTCCATGTGAATGCTACCCCTCTGGTGTCTCATGGCTGATTGCTCTAAGGGGTGCATCTCCCTAGAGTAGGTGGGTGCCTCGCTCTGGGGTAGGTGTTCTGCATATAGGTCTTTCTACTGTTGGGCTGAGAGCCAATCCATGGGAGCAAGTCCATTTCTGGCCTGAAGGGAATCCTGGGGCCATAGTCTCAGAGGTTTCACCAGTCAACATGCATTTTTGAGGGACAGAATTCAGTCCATAACATAGTGTGAAAGCAGCCACAGGCATACTTACTGCCATTGAGTCGATTCTGACTCATAGCGACCCTCACTGGGTTTCCAAGGCAGTAAATCTTTACGAAGTAGACTGCTCCCTCTTCCTTTTGTGGAGCAGGTGGTGGGTTTGAACCACCAACCTTCTGGTTAGCAGTCAGTAGGCATACCAGTATGTAAATGAATCAGTGTGTCCTTGTTCTATTTTTGTTGTTGTTAGATGCCGTTGAGTTAGTTCCAACTCTTGGCGACCCTGTGTACAATAGAAAGAAACACTGCCCGGCCCTGTGACATCCTCACAATCATTGCTGTGTTTCAACACACTATGCCAATCCGTCTCGTTCGGGGCTTTATCTTTGTCACTGACCCTCTACTTTACCAAGCATGATGGCCTTCTCCAGGGATGCATCCCTCCTGACAAAAATGTCCAAAACAAGAGAGAGAAAGTCTCACCGTCCTCACTTCTTGTGAACTTAATTTGAAGTAGACAGGCAATATGTCAAAGACCACGGGTTGATCCTGGCTTTACTCCGTATTTTTCTTTACATAAACCCACAATTATTTCCTCTGAGAAATGTTCATTAGAGAAAGGAAACTATATCACCAGAATAAACAGCACAACTAGCCTCTCTTGCTCAAAAGGGTGGTAGTCATAGAAATAAAAACAATAAACCTAAACAGAGGTACTGCGTGCTGCACTAGGCCTGCGGCCTGTTCTGTGTTGAAAAGGATAGCATAGAGGCTTATAGAAGGCTAAGGCATATTTACACCAAATTGACACATGGAGATGTTCCCCTTGAGGTAAGTGGAAGAAGTGAAAAAGAGTTAGTGTGGGAATCTGTGTTACCTAATGCCATTGCCATGTCCCATTGTTTTGTCAAATGATCATGTGTCTGGCCATTTTTGAAACCTTAAAGTAGGAGAATGGAGGGGCGAGGTACTGAAAACTTCACACTCCTGTTGGACTATGGGCTGGAGGACACTGTGCAGGCAGTCTGGGGGTGAAGTACTCACAGGACGAAGAAGGGCAAATGGGGCTGGCTCCCTGAGAGCTCCCAGAGGCTGACCTGTTTTCTGCCTGGGACTGGCAGGCTGGCATCCCTATGGCTCCAAGGCCAGGTCTCAGGTGGATTTTAAAAGTTATTTGTGTCCGAGAAACTCCCATGGCAACACTGAAAAATAGAGAATCTCAGTATCGTGTCTGGCTAGTCTAGAAGGTCTGCTGAAACCTGTCCACCAGGTGACCCTGCTGGTATTTGAAATGCTGGTGTCATAGCTTTCAGCATCACAGCAACATGCAAGCCACCACAGCACGACGAACTGACAGACAGTAAATAAGGAAGACTGAAGAGCAATTGGTGCCTTTGAATTATGATGTTGGCAAAGAATAGTGAATACACCATGGACTGCCAGAAGAATGAACAAATTGGTCTTGGAAGAAGTACAGACAGACTATTCCTTAGAAGGGAGGAGGGTGAGACTTCGTCTCACATCCTTTGAACATGTTCTCAGGAGGGACCAGTCCCCGGAGAAGGAGATCGTGCTCGATAAAGTAGGGCGCCAGTGAAAAAGAGGAAGACTCTCAATGAGAGGGATTGACACCATGGCTGCGTCAATGGCCTTGAACATGGCAATGACTGTGAGGACGGTGCAGGGCAGGGCAGCGTCTTGTTCTGTCGCACATGGGGTTGCTGTGAATTGGAACTGACTTGATGACACCCAACAACAATTTCCCATCACCATGGCTGCTTTTTTTCTTACTCGACGGCCCCTCTGCTCCTGAGTCTCTCTCTGTCTCCCCCTTGCTTTCCTCCCCCACTCTCCATCTCTGTATATCTACACACACACACACATTTTGCCTTGCTTAAAAAATATGTTTTTTGGTTATCTTTTATTTTTGGCAACAACTTTCTCACCCTCTCCTGAGAATACCCAAGCAAAGAATTAATTTAGGCTCTCCGCAATGTTGAGGTCTCTGTCATTAAATTACTCCCACACTCCTACTATCTCTTGGAAGCCCCGGTAACTTAGTTTAATGATCTCTTGCTCCTTATCCTTGAAGAATGCCTCATGTGTCTTCCGGCGTGGGCAATCTTAATTACATTGGCAGCGCTGAGTCTTCTTATCTTTGCTACACACTGCAGGCTTTATCCCCACCACACCCCATCCTGGTCCCTACTCTGCTTCCTGTCTTTCCACAACCCTTTTTTATCCCTGGTTCTGTCTCACTCTGTTGTTCACTGACATTACCATGTTTTTTCTGCTCCTGCACTTCATCCAGTGTCTTTTTTTTATTTTAATGGAAATATGAGGATAACGTTCATTATGCCCTTATGTCAAAAACCGTTGCTTGAAGCTTTGCAGGGCTGAGCAGGTGGGTGTGGACTCCTGTGCTTTATTTAGGGTAATGGATACACAGCCATTAGTTCACCAGACAGACGAGTCCGAGTGTGATGGATGTGATGGAGAGGAGACTTACGTCCGTCCCCTCTGCAGACTGCTGAATGCACTTGAAGGAAGGAGATCCAGTCTTTTAAACTGTGTAGGAACAAATATGCATAATAGAATGATGGGAATGCTGCCTCAGCTCCATGGACTCTTTCTTATGTGCACCTCCATCTAGTTTCCCTGCGTGTTCGGCTCCCACGTGTCCAAGCCTATAGGCCAGTTCATCAGCAACAGCCCAAATCTGTAGGTAACTTCATCAACCACAGCGTGAGGCCTGAGGAGGACCTTGGGGTCCAGCTTTGAGATGCCACACCTTCAGTCAGGCCTGGAGCTGAGTGCTGGAGGAGAAGATGGGGTCTGCCCTTAGAAGAGGGGCAGATGTTGCTAGATCATTGCAGGAAAGTTGTAAGTGTTGTGCTGGGCACAGCCTGCTAGTTTTTGTTGTTGGGTGCTATAGAGTTGATTTTTGACCCATAGTGACCCCATGTGACAGTGTAGAACTGCCCCATGGGGCTTTCCAAAGCTGATCTCCAGGTCTTTCTCCTATGGAGCTGCTGGTAGATTTGAACCACCAACTTTTCCATTAGCAGCCAAGCACTTAACTGTCATGCCACTATGGCTCCTTATGGCGTGCTTAGCACAGGGGTTACACTCTGAGGAACAGGAGCACTAAGCAGGAGTGGGATGCCATTGACATCATTGACCCAAAAAGTATCTCCTGACCCCTTGTCACGAGGCAAGCATCACTCTGGTGTCTGAGAATTCAATAGGGAAGAAAACAGACAACATCCCACCCTCAGAGAGTCTACGTTCTAGTGGAGATAGGAAAATAAGTAAATAAAAAAGCCCATGATATATTTCATTGATTAAAAAATGCACTTTTTTTTAAACATTTTAATAGCCCTAAAACAAGATGTGCTGCTGCTACTGTCAAGTTGGTTTGAACTCAGTGACCTTATGTACAAAGAACAAAGCACTGCCCTGTCCCGTGACATGCTTGTAACCTTTGCTACGTTTGAGCCCATTGTGGCAGCCACTGTGTCATTTCTCTTGTTGAGGATCTTTTTCTTTTTCCCTGGCCCTGTGTTTTACCAGTCATGATGTGCTTCTCCAAGGACTGGTCCTTCCTGGTAATATGTCCAACATATGTGAGATGAAGCCTCACCATCCCACTTCTGAGGCACATTCTGACTGTACTGTTTCCAAGACAGATGTGTTTGTCCTTCTGGCAGTCCATGTTTCTCAATGTTCTTTGCCAACACCCTAATTCAAAGGTACCAATTCTTCAGTCTTTCTCATTCACTGTCCAGCTTTCGCATGCATATGAAGCAATTGAAAATACCATGGCTTGGGTCAGGAGCACTTTGGTCCCCAAGGTGACATCTTTGCTTTTTAACACTTTGAAGAGGTCTTTTCAATGTTCTACCTTTTATTTTGTTGAGTAGCAACTGGGGTCGTAAAAGCTTATGAGTGGCCATCTAAGGTGCAGCTATTGGTTTCTCTCCATCTGGAGCAAAGGAGAGTGAAGAAATTCAAAGACACAAGGAAACAATTGGCCCAAAAGATTAATGGACCATGTAAAACCCAGCTTCCACGACCCTGAGATTAGAAGAACTAGATAGTGCATGGCTATCACTGCTGACCACTTTGAAAGGGATCAAATAGGATGTCCTGGACTGAGTGGAAGAAAAATGTGGAGCAAAACTCAAAATAATAAAAATACCATGCTTACTGGTCTGATAGAGACTGGTGGAACCCCTGAGACAATGGCCCTTAGACATTCTTCAAACCTGGAACTTAACTCACCCCTGTGGCTCAACTTTAAGCCAAATGATAGGCCTGTAAGGTGAACAATAACACCAGGGAGGTACATAGTCTATAGAACCATCAACCATATAAGATCAAAAGGGCAACATTTGTCCAGGGATAAAGCTCAGAAGGCAGAAAGGAATAGAGAAGGGGGATAAACGGAAACAGGAAACACAGGGAGGAAGTGGGAGGAGTGCTGTTATACTGTGGGGGTTGCGATCAATGTCACAAAACAAAATTTGTACGAATTGAATTCCATTCCAATTGAATGGGAAACCAATATTCTCTGTAAACTTCCTCTCAAATCACAATAAAAATTAAAATAAAGAAAGAAAGAACTGTTTTGCAGCAGAATTGCTTAATGCACTATGTCATTCGATTTCCTGACTGCTGATTTCATGGGCACTGGGAGTGATTGAGTAGAATTTAATGATGAGACAGTTAGCAGAAATGGGACAGGGATTGGGAATCAATGAGAGCAGGAGAGCGGTGTCCCTCAGGGGACTAGCTGCAGCCTCTGAAACCCTAAAGGGGCGAGGGGAGACACACGCTCGAAAAAGAGCCACCTGATGGGAGCTGGGCTGTCGAGTGATGTAGCCACAGTGGAAACGTTGTCCACGGTGCAGGAGCCCAGGAAGGGGCACGTTGACCTCGCTGCACCCTATCTTCTGACCTCTGGCCAGTCCTCCATTTGTCAAATTCCCAGTGGAAACCACAGGGCCACCACCTGGGGAGGCAGTCCCTGAAGGTGGCCTCAAGGGCACAGGCAGGGTTGAGGAGGGGGCAGAGGGGGCCTGGAAAGGCCAACAGGAAGGACTCAGCACACAGGATGGGCGAAGACGCGCAGGGAACTGGCTGTTCTGGATGTCCAGGTTGGAGGTGTTCCCCAGGATGTGAGACTTTCCGTGTGAAAATCAGAAAGGTTCCGGGCAAACCAGGGTGAGTTTTACCCCGTGATGATTAATTTTAAGTGTCAGCTCAGCTAGGCTTGGTGCCCAGGTGTTTAGTCAAACACTAGATGCCGTTATGAAGTACAGGTCATCCCTGACTTACGACACGTTCAAGTTACAATGAACTGCACTGACGACTGTCTGGTTTTTCATTTTGGTTCAGTGGACGAATAAATATCAAATTATAAAGAAGCTGATAATAAAAGGCAATAATAATGAAAACTAAGAAAGAAAAAAGTCAGAACCTCATTGTCAGTTCCATGCGACGAGATCATGTGATAGCATGTGGTGGTGACGTGTAAAATCAGCTGGTCTTAAGTAAAGCATATCACCCTCCATAATGTAGGTGGTTCCCGTCCAATCAATTGAAGGCCTTAAAAGCAAAAAGGGGTTTTCCTAAGAGTGTACCCTGCCTCCAGACTATAAACTGACATTTTGCAGAATGCCCTCACTCTTGCCATGGCCTGACCTGTGGATTTTGGGACATGAGTCTCTAATCCGTTGCCTGACCAATAGATTGTGGGCTTGCCAGCCCCTCACAATCGTACGAACCAATTTTTTAAAAAATAAATCTATCTCTCTATGTATGATATTTCTAGCTATCTATATCTATTTATCTCTCTATCTCTGAGGAGCCCTAGTGGCACAATGGTTAAGCACTCGGCTGCTAACTGGAAAGTTGGATGTGTCCAGCCCACCTGTCTAGGCCACGTGCAGACCTCAAAGGCACCTCCTTGGATCTGAAGTCTGAAAAAAGATCACAGCTGGAAGATGTTGGTGCCAATCTAGGCTGCAGATGCTAACAGCTGCAGGCCCAGGAGTGTGGATGAGTGAAATGGGTTTGGTGTCGAGAAAATCAGATGTCCAGCTCCCCCCAAGAAACCAAGCTCACTGCCTTTGAGTTGATTTTGACTCATAGCGACCCCTTTGGTTCATTGGTGATCCGACATGGTGTTTGTCTTCCCTCATTTCCTCACAAATCTATGTCTAACGGGCTCTTTCTATAACTCAGAAGTCATTAGGTTTAGGACACATCTACACTAACATGGCCTCATTAACATAACAAAGAAAACCCTATTCCAAAAAGGGTCACAGCCACAGGGATAGAGGTTAGGATTCCAGCACTTTTTGAGGGGGGACACAATTCAATCCATGACACTACCTTTCCTAGGCTTCTTTGGATGATAGTGGCCTTCTTCATTTTGGGAACTTGGACTGATGCATGTGTTAACAGTTGGGTCATTAGGATAATGGAAAGTTCTGGAAGTGTGTTCTAGATCCCAGTGTTGTGTGGTTATTGTGTGCCATCAAGTTTATTCAAACTCATAGCGACCTTATATGACAGAGAAGAACTGCCCATAGGGTTTCCTAGGCCGCCGTCGTTACAGGAACAGATTGCCAGGTCTTTACTCCCAAGTAGCTGCTGGGTGAGTTCAAACTGTTGAGTGCTTGACCACTATGTCACCAGGGCTCCTTGTCCTTATCCTAGACCCTGGTGGCCTGGAAATGTACATCTGTCCCAGATATCGGGGAGATGTTGCCAGGGAAGTGATGAAAATTGAGTTGTTTTACGTCAGTGACACATAAGTGTGACCATGACTGAGGCACCAGAGGCTGAGGGTGGAAGGCCAGAGTGGAGTTAGAAGTACACTGTCCTGATCACCAGGTAGAGGGTCAGCGTGATGGGGACCCCTGCTCTTGTCTGGGGGCAGGGCATCCGCCCTGCTCAGAGCCCTGGGTCCAGGGGCTGATGAGCTGAGCGAGGGGGCAGAGGGTCCCCGAGCAGCCAGGCCCCACTTGCTCCTGAGGGTCAGGCCTCTGCTCCCTGCTTTTCCAAACTGCCGCAGTGGATTTCTTTTTGGAGCCCGTGGAAGATTGATGATCTCATTATGTGTGGCACTCAGCAATAAATCTGGAGCTCGGGCTAAAGTGGGCACTTTCCCTCATGCCTCGTCTTCCGTTCACTCTTATTCATCATGTTTAATCATTCGTTACCGCAGACTCCGCTGATGGCGTGGGGAGAAGAGGCTCCTTACTGACTGGGACCATCTTGACCCTTCAGAGGCTGGGTGGGGTGGGGGTGTCCATGGGACAGACAGGGCTGGGGTGGAAGGTCCGGGATCTTTTTTTTTTTTAAATTTTATTTTGATTTGGGTGAAGATTTACAGAGCAAATTCACTTTTCATACAGCAGTTCACATATACTTTGTCTCATGTCA
>NW_006921636.1:8154357-8187653 GCF_000298275.1 Orycteropus afer afer
ATTTAATTTTTAGAAGGTCCCAATCATCTGGCTTCTCTTCTGCTGTTGGTGCATTTTGAATTATGCTTGATAGTCTATTTATACCATATATTAGGGCCCTTAAATTTGAAGGTCCAGGATCTTGATGGGATGGGAGCAGTGGAGCATTAACCAAGCAAGAAAATAACCAATAAAGGAAAATGGCAGGGAAAACCCTTGTGGGACTTCCAGGCCCTGTTTGCAAGAAAAGCCCCCCTGGGAAGGAGCTCAGAGGAGCTGACAGATGAGCCTCCCGCCAAAAAGGGAAAGAAACAGCCACATGGCCCTTTGCCAAACGAGCGTCGAAGAATTTAATTCAAGATGAAATGTGTTCTTGTTTGTGTACAATTAATTTTCCTCCCAAATGAAGGGTTTTGTTTATTGCTTGAGCGTCTCAATAGCAACGTGTCTCCCACCATAATTAAGGTAGCATGCGCCGCTTTATTTTGCTAAGCGGGCACTTTTGTGTTAACAAGTTGGGAAGCAAACATTGCTTGGGTTGCTTCCTGGGTCCAAGAAGAAAAAAACAAAGAAACAAAACACCCTCGAATAGAGGCTTGGCTCCCACAGGGATGAGGTCATCTGAAGAATGTGACCAAGATGGTTGATCGGTTGATCGTGAATGAGGGGCCACTGGACCCCTGAGGTGGCCATGGGGGGCTGTGAAGAGACAATGGAGATGGGACTCAGTGACTGTGGGAAGTGGAGTCATAAGCCAAATGCCCCCACAAGCCAGGTAGGAGGCATGTGTCAGGAAATGGGGGTAGTGTATCTATTTAGTATAAATGTATTCTGGTTGCAAAGTAAATACATAGGGAATTGCTCATGTCCACACGGAAATCTGTGTCCTTACTTTTCTTGAGACATGCAGCTCTCTTGATCCATCTTTTGTTTTGTTGTTTTGAGTAAAAAGGTGGAAGGAGATGTCAGTTTTTACTACGGAAAAACAAAAACCTAGCAGTTGAAGATGATAAATAGCACTGACTCAGCCTCATTGTCGAGGACGATAGAGAGTGCTGGGGACTGTGGCAAGTTAGAGATGACTGCCCAGTCTGCTGTGGACAACCACGACTTGGCTGTCAGCTGCCTGATGGAAGGTCAGTTCGGTTTGCCATGTCTTTAGTTTTGGAAAGGAGGCTAGAAATGAAGATTTTTGTCTGAAATCTGCTATTTTTCTTTTCGTTCTCAGGAGTGCATCTCCCTGGTGCAGGTGTTCAGCTGGTAGGCCTGTCTGTTTGGTTGAGAGTTAAGCCATGGAGTGAGATCAATTCCAGGCCCAAAGGGGCACTTGGGGCCAGTCTTGAGGGTTGCACTGTTATGGGTTCTGATTAAAATAATAGCCACTATAATGTCCGCATTTTTAAAGAAAGGTTTTATTCAGGCTAGCCAACTGCAGGGAGCTGAAGTGCGCTCCTAGGCTGCAGTGCCTTATTCTCCCGAGGGGCTGAGTTATATAGGTTAGAATTACTTCCTGACACGTGGAAATTTTTTTTTTTTTTTTTTAATTCTCTTTCTTTCAGAGACTCAGGACATGTGTTTTTCTCAGGTGCATCCTGTTTCAAGGAGTGAGGGGTGTTTTTCTTATGTTTTTCTCTGGTGCAGCTACCACAGCACCAGTCTCTATCAGACCAACAAGGCTGGTCTTTTTATGATTTTGAGGGTTGTTCCATATTCTTCTCCCACTCTATACAGGATCTCTCATTTGATCCCTTTCTGAGTGGTTAGCGTTGGCAGCCAGGCACCATCTAGTTTTTCTGGTCTCAGGGTCATATAGGCTGAGACTCTCATGGTCCATTAGTCCTTTGGACTGTTTCCATCCATCTTTGATTTTCTTCTCTCTTCTTTGCTCCAGACAAGGAGAGACCAAGAGTTGCCATTTAGATGGTTACTCACAAGCTTTTGAGACCTGAGTCACTAGAATACCTGAGTAATATAAATAGCTAGTGCTATTTTTGGCTGCTCACCAAAAGGCAGGAGATTTGAATTGACCCAGAGACACCTGGAAGAAAGGCTTGGTGGCCTGCTTCTGAAAGATCAGAGCCACTGAAACTCTGTGGAGGAAGTGCTACTCTGACGCACATGGGGATGCCATGAGTCAAAGTGGATTTAGAAACTGGTGATGATAGACCATAAGTCTGCACACTTTGGCAGACAGATTTGCTTCTCGTTGCAGTGGATGACTCATTTCATCTTCTGGGACTCAATTTTTCCATCCACAAAATTAGCTCCTTCCATTTCTGTCACTGTTTATGTTTTAAGCCCCAAAGTCTACTTATTTAGCTTCCATGGAACTTGGTTTTTGTGGAAAATGCCCAGAGAGGCTCAATCTCCGTAGCCCAATCAGAGTGTCTGCAGGTCTTCATCCAGGGTCTTGGGCTCTGGACGAGTTTGGGTTTAGCTCCAGCTGCTGTGAGAGAGGCAGCGGCTCACGAGGCAGAAGTTCACTCTTCAGTCATGCTGTTGTGGTACTTCTGCTCCATGAAGCTTGCAGGGCCCCAGCTCCCTCTTTTTTTGCTTCATCATCCCTAGGCCACTGACCTCATCTGCTCGGTCCAATGCCACACCCCTGACTGCACCCCTTCCCGTGAGAAGAGGGAAAGGAGAAGAGCTGGGCATACCCCTCTCCTCCACAGGCACAGCCTGGCAGGGGCTCTCCTCACTCTGCTCACATTCCATTGGGCAGCACTTATTCACGGGGCCACAGATAGATAGCTGCAAGGGAGGCTGGACACTGTATTATTATTCTGGTTTACTTCCATGTGTGGGTCATTTTTCTCTCTGCATATTATTTATAGTGTGTATGCGTTTCCCTTTCTGGATAAACCTTCTCAAAAGATGATGCAAGGATCATGATATTTCATTCAAGACAATCATTGCTGACTCAGTAGAATATAATGTAATATTTAGTCCAAATTAATAGCTTCTGTTTCTAAGGATCATGCACTACATTTGGTTGTCATGGTGCTTTCAGTTCACTGTACTCATCGGTGTGTCTCTGGTGATACCGATCAGTAGAAGATTCCAGCCAGTTGTCTTGTACTAGAAAACCAGGAAGTGCTCAAAGGGTGGTAGGAATGTGTTGAAAGGAAACAGAAGCTCTGGCGAAGGGCTTCCACTGGCCACATGTAGAACTATTTGAGTGCTGCCCTCTCCCTGGATGCTTTCTTCCCAGGCATCCACCTGGCCTGCTTGGTACTTGCTTCAATACCCACCTTCTCAGCAAGGTGCTTCAGACCATTCTATGTAAAACCACAGCCCCTCTCCCCAGCACCACCATCCCTTCTCCCTGCCTGACTTCATCTTTCTCCAGAGCCCTTCTCTATCACCACTGGGCATTTTTTTTTTCCTTGCTGTCTTAGGTTGGATTAGTCCAGAAGCTGATCCTGAGACTAGGGTGTGAGTACAAGTCATTCATCTGGAGGTGACTCCAGGAGGCTCTGGGAGGTGAGTGGGAGAGGGGAGATGTGGGAGGAAGGACGCCTGTCCCGGTGCAATAGGATCAGGGGACTGCTGTGGGCAATGGGGGGCTCAGTCCCCTGGGGTCCTGGGAGACTGCATAGAGCAGCTCAGAGGAGCTGCGTGGGAGGGCCAGGAATCTGGGCATGTGTCCACTGGCTCCTGTTTGTCACTCCTGGAGGGCTGCTTCCCAAAGGATCGAGTGCCACAAGCAGGCATCCTGTGGCAAAAATGATGCATACTGAGGGGCACAGGTTGCCACGTATTACCAGGATACTGGCTGCTTCCTGGCATAGAAGGTAAGCTCCCTGAAGCTGAGACTTTGGTCTGTTTTGTTCTTTGCTGTACCCCCAGTGCCTGGATCCATGCCTGGCACACAGGGGGCTCCTGAACGGTTTGCTGAATGACTGACTGAAGCTCAAGGAGCCACCTGGCGACTCGGCCGTTGCAGGCCTTGCTCTCCTGTTGCTCCCTGGGCCGGTTCCGAAGCCTGTTGCTGCTGCTCATGGCCGAGCCGGCTTTTCAAAGGCAGCAGCGCCGAGGGGCCTGGACCCTGATAAAAAGCCTCCAGTTACGGCGGGCGCTCTGCTGCTGCTTCCACTGAGATGCCCTTCGATGTTGTCGCCGTCACGAGCCCTGATGGCCGCCTGGACAGTCACAGCCCCAGTCACCCCGTCATCACGCGGTAAGGTGACAAAGAGCCGTAAATCGCTCCCTGAGTGCTCCTCTCAAGAGACAGAGCTTTTTGAAACCAGCCCACCTTGTCTGAGCAGCAGAAGAAAATAGCAATATGTGTCTTTGTTTTTTCCCTTCAGCCGAGAAGTTGCAGTCATTTTGGAAAGGTTCTAACTGCCCCCGGCCTCAAGCACACAGCCTCGTGAGCATCCCTCCATTCCGGAGGGTCCCAGCTCTGCATGTCTGGTACCAACACGGGGCCTGAACGAGCCAGAGCTCAGAGCAAGGGGTGCCTGTCGACAGCCCAGGTGAGGTCAGACGGCGCCAGGCCCCTGTCCGGCAGGACACGGCACAGTCGGGACGTGGCAGGTTGTTTCCCGATGAGATTCAGGATCGGTGCCCAGAGGCTCTACGTGGCCGTCACAGCTGGGGAAGCCACATCCCGTCCCTTTGTCCCGTCAGTCATTGGGGTGCTGTGTTTAGGCACTTGGCTAAAGTGGTGGTTGCCAGATTTCTCTACTGTAAAGGACCCGTTTCTCCTTTGTAATTGCTAAGGAGTATGTGGGATCAGGAGCCTTGGTGGTGTAATAGTTAAAAGCACTTGGCTGCTAACCAAAAGTTCTGTGGTTCAAACCCCCCAGCCCTATTGCAGGAGAAAGATGTGCGGTCTGCTTCCATAGTGATTATACAGCCTTGGGAAGCGTATGGTGCAGTTCTACCCCATCCTCCAGGGTCTCTATGAGTCAGATTTGACCTGATGGAAATAGGTTTGATTTTTTGGGGGTCTGTGAGGTGATTCTCCAGGACCCTGTGGCCATCCTGCTCCCTAAACATCTTTCCCCCAGTGGTTTTGGTGTCTGCCCATGACCCTCACTTGAGTGGATTGTTACATTTCCAGTTCTGTTCATTCCTTGTACATTTATCCACTGGCATTCTTTGGTAGAGGAGAACTCTCCTTGTCCCCAATCACCTTTTTCAGTATCAGAATTCATAGTTTTTTTTTCTTAATTCAATGTGTTTAAATTCGTTAACATACATTTTTTTAATGCTCAAGTATTCCTGCATTTGGCCATTGGAAGCCCTTACCAGAGCTTCTGTTTCCTTTGACACATTCCCACCATCCTTTGGGGACATCCAGTACAAGACACATGGCTGGACTCCTCAAAGGGTTCTGCTCTGTAACACACAGAGTTGCTGTGAATTGTGAGAGACACAATGGTGGGTCCCTTGTACCTTAAAAGGAAAGAAAATGTTGGTGTTGTTATGGGCTGTCGAGTTGGACCCAACTCATAGCGACCCCTCCCTGGGTTTCTGAGGCTGTATCACTATGGAAGTAGATTGCCCCGTCTTCCTTCCAAGGAGTGGCTGGTGGGTTTGAACCACCAGCCTTCTGGTTAACAGTCAAGTGCCTTAGGCACTAAGCTACCAGAGCATCAGGACAACCAAATTTAATGCACGAGCCTTGACTGGACCCTGATGTGGAAGAAGAAAAAAAAGCTCCAAATTTGGGCTATTTGTTGGATATATTCCTGTATCAACACTAATTGTCTTGGGTGTGAAAATAATGTTGAGGTTCTGTAGGAGAAATCTTTTGTTTAAGGGTGAAATATCATCTGCGCCATCCTTTGAGGTGACTTATCCAGAAAAGGAAACCTACACACCCCCCCCCCCCACATTATAAATAACACACACAGATGACCCAGCGGAACAAGGGTACAGCCGGTGAGTCTAGGTCCAGGGTATATTTGTGTTCTCTGTTCTGTATTCTGACTTTTCTGTAGATTTGACATCTTTCTGCATAAAAAGTTAGGGAAAATAAAATAAAAAGAAAATTTAAAAATGTCTGTAGGTATAGACACTCTGGCAGGATTATGGGCAGCCAGCCTATAGCCTGCCCTGTCAAACCCATGTGGCTGCTGCTATTGCTTTGGTTGCTAACCAAAAGGTGGTGGGTTCGAACCCACCCAGCAGCTCTGCAGGAGAAAGACCTGGTGATGTGCTTCCACAAGATTACAGCCATGAAGGAAACCCTGTGGGTCATTTTATGACATTTTGTAACAAACTCTGTAACACATGGGGTCGCTGTGAATGCAATCAACTGGACAGCCACAAACAGCAACTGTGAGGTGGCCTGAGGAACTAGCCAATTGCTTATTGTTGTTACTTAACTTTCAAAGGATAAAACCCAGACAGATTTGAAGAGCAATTCTCTGTCTTATTCAAGAGAAAGAGATCATGAGGAAGAGAGAGAGGGAGGCAGAGACCGGCTGTGGGCAGGCGACAGAGTTAATTCATCATGTACTATGTTATTTGTCAAATTCCAACAACAACCTTGAAAGGACAAGATTTAGGCTTGGAGAAGTCTCTAATTAAAATATAAAAACTCCAACAGTCTCAGATAAGGATGGCTGATAGAGAAATAGGACTAAACCAATGAGCCACAAAGGGAACAAGTTAAAAGCTACCTGGACATTGTGGATGTGAGGTACTGTTGAGTTGGCGCTGATGTAAACAACACGAAACACTGCCCGGTCGTGGGCCAGCCTCAGAATCCTTGCTGTGCCTGAGTCCATTGTTAGAGATTTAAAAAATCCTGATCAGGACCCATCTGTTTTTATTTTTCATTGTTTATATTTTACATATTTATTTATTTTAGGTTTTCATAGACTTTCTTTTTTAGGGCAGGATTCATCTGTTTATAAAGACTTTTTCAGCTGGAAGGTTACGTCCTGGTGCTAACACTTCAGGGGAGACCTGCTGGGCCCCCACTAGGCTGAACTTTGCCCCAGAGGCGAGTCTTGGAAAGTAGTCAGGGTCTGCCTTTACTTGATGCACGATTCGTAGGACACAGCTCTGGCAGGACCTTCCCCATCAGGGAAGCAGGTGGTGTGCTGGGGTGACCCGGGAGGGGGCAGTGGGCCTGGTCTGGGTGTGGCTCCTTACCCCTGGCCAGTGTCCCACGGGGACCAAAATTCCGTGGGCACAAACTAAGGGGCTTGTTCTTGAAACTGAAAAAGTGCCTGAGGAAGAATCTTCTGAGACAGGAAGATTCCTGCCTTAGCCTGTGTTGCAGGGGTGGTGGCCGGGGTGTGAAAATCAGGACACTTTATTTAGGGTGAATGGATGGGTCTGTGTCCCCACCACCCATGACACCTACAGCTGTGGAGGAGAGGACCCGCTGGCTAACTTACACGACGTCCGTGGGCACTTCTCGCTTGCCCTCCAGGACAGAGACGAGCAAGTGAGCGATGAAGGCAGCTCCACCGACGACATTCCACGTGCAGGCAGTTGACTGTTATCCCCACACGGACAAAGAAACCGGAAAGGGAACTAACTCAGCATCTCAGGAAGAAAAGTGCCTTTGATGAATGAATTAAAACGGAAACGTTCTTGATTGTTGAAAACGTCTGAAATGACTCTCACTCCAACGGTGAAAAGTTAACAGCCCCTCTCAAACCAGAGTTTCCATCCTCATTCAAGACAATATTCATTCGGGGCCTGTGCCATGCCAGGCTTGCTGTGGGATCCAGTGATAAATAGTGGGGAAGCTGAACAGCCCGAGGGTGTTAATCAAGAACCGTGTGGATGTGACAGGTCTGACCCCTGTGTCCCCACTTCCCGGAGTCTGGCCTGTCCCTGCAGAACCAGGTAACAGAAGGCTGGGCAGGAGACAGACTGTGCACAAAGTCGACAGTGGAGGCGGGACAGGTCTGCTGACAGTTTAAGCATCACAAGGTGGTGGGTCCGATTGTGTTTTAGACGCTCTTTTCTGAGGTTAGCTTGTCCTGAGGGGTCCCTTCCTTCCTTCCCCCCTCAGCAGTCCTGGACTGAGCAGGGAGTGGCTGACCAGCCCATTGAAGTGGGGGCCCACAAGAAGCGGGGCCTCTGGACTGGAAGCAGGGAGCTGGTGGGTGGTGGTGGTGGAGGGGAGAAAGAGTGAGAGGGTGGATGGGGTGAAGGTCCAGCCAGTCACTCTGCTGGCCAATGTATGGTCATGTGGTTCTCCCTGGGAATTTGGGGAGAGAGGGTGAATTCTCATGGACATATTTGGGGAGATAAGTGACCAGACCAGATGTTCCCCGTACTATTTCTCTGCCACAGTGAGTATGCCAAATGGGGTATATGGTGTTGCTTGAACCTGAGTGAAGTATTAATTGTTCACTGTGTACTGTATGTAGTACGTGCTTGGCCAGCAAAAGGCAAGGCTACTTCATGGCAAACTGTAAGACCTCTTTCCTTCTCCGATAGGCACTTCAGAAGTCACCAACCGACATGGCGTCCAGCTGCCCTGGGGTCAGGTGCACTTCGGACAGTTCCTGGCACTTAGTGAGGGCTCAATACAAACCTTTGGAGGACTGAATAAACGTCATAGGACAAAACCAAGGGGTGCCGTTGGTGGCATGGTGCTGAGGAGCAGAAGGGGCTCAGAAAATGGTCTCAGGGTTCACTGTTCCTTCCTAGGAGGAGGTGAAGAGGAGAGGGAGAAGAAGGAGGGGGAGGAGGCGGCTGGGTGGGTCTTCAAAGGAGAATCATGATGCTGACCAGACTGAGGGGCCCTGGGGAGGTGCTGGGTCCCTCCTCCCCTTCCTCCTCCTCCCTCCTGCTGCTCCACTTCTTCAGTGTCTGCTGGTTTGAATCTGCCGGGTGCTTGCGGTCATGACCTTGTGGGTTATTGAGGCGACTCCCCCATTGTGTGGCAGGACGTGCGAGCTCACCCACAGCCTGTGGCTGCTCCCCAGCACCTGCCGTGAGACCCACGCAGACTCCAGCTACTCACACACAGGGACAGCGGAGGCACGGCATCAGCTCTGAGCGCCAAGTGTCAGTTGTTCAGAAGGTCTGCCCACTGGCTGTTAGACATCTGGTAACTTGAAATCAGCCAGGGTGGGAGTGTTTACACCATGGAAATGGACCACTGCTACAAGTCCTGGAGGCATTTGTGAAAACGACCCTCCACGGATCAGGATGCCAAAGTCAAAGTTGAAGCTAAGGATGTTTGTGGGTAGTACTTTATCAGACAATTTATGCAAAGAAGTAGACCTTGATGAGTTCTTTTATTACTCCGAGAATCAGGGCACATTAGCCACTGTAACCTTAGTGCTGCTACATATGAAATAAATATATATTTTCATCAATTTCAGCTTCATTATTCTGCAGAAAAAACTCTGATTAAGCCACCTCCTCAGAGGGAAGGTTGGGCAGTCTACTTCCATAGTGATATCGCCTCAGAAACCCAAGGAGGGGTTGCTGTGAGTCGGATCTGACTCGACGGCGTGAATTTGGGATTTTTCTTTTTTGGGTTAAGCCTTTTGTTCAGAGTTGGTGAACGCTGTGCTTGGGAGCGGGGACTCTGGGGCCAGAAGACCCAGTGTCAAATCCTGTGAAGCCAGGTACGAGCTGGGTGACCTTTGTGCACCTCAGTGTCCTCCGCTGTAAAATGGGGTCATATTAACAGCACCCGCCCAATGGGGAGTGAATGCTTTGATACTTGCCAAGGACTGAGAAGACTGCCTGACCTGTAGTAGGTCCTGTGCTGACCTGCAGTTAGTCCCACGTTGACCTAGTAAGTCCCATGTAAATGTTTGTTAAACAAACCACAAAACCTTTGCTGTGAAGCTTTGGTCCCTAATTTAACTGAATTGACCTCAAATGGCCTTTTCTCATGTCATCTACAGATAACAAAGACTGTGTCATGACATGTTGTCCTGGCTGGAAAGGACAGGCACAATGGTCTTAGAAGAGGGGCTTAGGGGACCTGACCTAGGCCCTGGGCAGGGGGTGGGGGTGGTGACAGAGAATTTCCCATGGAGGTAACATTTTGGGTGAAACCTGACAGGTGAGCAGGAAGTAACCTCTGTGTGTGTATGGGGACATTCTAGGAGGAGGGGACAGCATGTGCAAAGGCCCCCAGGCCCCTGGGAGCCTGGTAAGTCCAAGGCCAGAGGGGAGGCCAGTGAAGCTGGGACTGAGTGGACCAGGCAGTGAGTGGTGGGAGGCGAGCCTGGATGGGGGCAGGGACTGTGGGAATTTGGACTCTGTCCTGAGGGCTGTGGCTTCTGGAGTGTCTGAAGCAGGGGTGTAATGGGGTCACATTTGCGTCTTTGGGCAGGTCCCAGTTTAATGGGGTGGTCTCCAGTTGTTCTGGTTACCTAGTGCTGCTCTGACAGGAATATACCACAAATGGGATGGCTAGAACAAGCAGGAGTTTATTCTTACAATCTGGAGGCTTTCAGTCTGAGTTCAAAGTGCCAGGCTCTAGGGGCTGGGTGAAAGCCCCTCAACCTTGAGGTTCAGCTCTGCCTCCTGCTCCAGCCCACTGGAGTTAGAGGCTTTTCTTCACTCAGCTGCTGGCTGCTGAGACTGACAAACCCAAGGTTGACAAGTAAAAAGGCATAGTCCTAATGTTGCCAAACCACACAGCAGGCCATTCATTCAAGTCCATTGAACGTTCCCAGGTTGGCAGAGCATGGCAGGCTGCTGAAAAATGACCCAGCTACATGCAGGGTTCAAGTGTGCCATAAGCTGGAGCCCATTCCCCAAGGCTTCTCCTTATATACAGGAAGCAGACCACGTCCCTAGGGCAGCTACTCAGCTGCTCACAGTAGATTCCACCATGGGGTTGATTACCAGTCTCATCATGGGGAATACTACATCCAGCTGCCCAGCCACTCAACCAGGCCCAGCCAAGCTGACACACAAACTTAACCACTGCACCAGTCCAGGGCTGTTCTTTCCTGCTCATTCCCCCCACAGCCCATTAGCAGATAAGACAGTCCTGTGTCCGGTGGGACCCTCTGGGAGGCGATTACGTCTCAGGGATACAAGAAAGGTTTGTAAGGAAGCCTTCTTTCTGCAAGGAGCTCTGGCTGGGCAGTGTGGCTCTGAGAGTCGGGTCAGCAGCGCCATCTTATTCTTGGACCTGAACCTGATGCCACAGCTGCCAGGAGAAGCCTTCGGAAGTGTCTGGAGCCACAGAGGCCACGTTGGGACTGGGACGGGCAGAAGGGAGGCGCCTGGCTCAGTGCGTGGCGCCCGGCACAGCAATCCAGGAGTGTGTGTTCCATCAGGGCCATGGGTGTGCGTGGGGACCCAAGACTTGTGCATCTCCCACAAATGACATTAGTGCTCTCGGTTTACGTCCCTGCAAATCGTCAACATCCCAGCAGCTCCTGCAGGGGAAAACACAGCCTCTCAGCTTCATGTGCGTTTATGATGGGAGAAAGAACTGTTTCCTTAAGCACCACAGCCACGTTTGGAGTGAGAAATAAGGAATTAACTAAAGATGGGGAGCCGTGTAACTCAGTCACAAGGACATTCATGAATAATTAAGAGGCCGACGCACGGCCGTTTCAATGGTGCTCATTCCTCAGCCTGTCGTTCCCTGCCTGGCACAGATGACTTTGTTTTCTAGCGTGAAGATTCTCTTAATTAAATCTTATTTGTCAAGAAGCAAGAGGTATTTTGTTTCCAGGGACTCCCATTGTTACAAACTTCGCAACGTTTCCTTTGAAAAACGCTCCCTTTTCGGCTCCTCTTTCATTGTGAGGAGGAAATGCTAGAAGTTCTGTCAGGTAACTGATGATCCTCCTGGAAGGACCCCCCAGAATCACCATCTGAAAATGATGCCCCTGAGAAGGAAGAAGAGCCCACGCTACCGGACTGTCACGTGTCAGAGCCAGTTTCCTCCCCCTCAGAGTCACACCAAAACCAACCCCAGCCCGCTGCCATCAGAGTCACGGGGCCTGTAAAATGCTGTGTTCCTGACACCCTCCTCCGTCTCCCCAAACATGGTTTGCACAGGTTCTCTCATCACTTCTGGGGTTTCACTGTTGACACTGTGTCTCTTTTAGCTTTTTGGAAGATTCCCCAAAACGGCGTTCTGATGAGTAATGTATCCTTCCCTCTCTCCCAGCTCATTCTAGTTACCCTGGTTTATGTCCCCTGACAGTAGTCATGCTGTACATGTCATCTGTACGACCATGCAGAGTAGGCAAATCTCAAGTTCAAGGTCCCTGGCAGGTAAACAACACAATTTCAAGTTCATAGCTGTTGCAATCAACGTCAATTACCTCATCTGCAAAACAAGACCATGGCATTGTCAGTGAGTAGCAAGTAATTTTCTGGTGAGTAAGTCATTGATTTTGCAAAATGTTATCATGAGCTCTCCTGTGTTTCTATCATCAAGGCCATATTTTCCAACTACCCGTCCTCCTTTGTTTCCAATTTCCACATTCTAATCACCGATAATTATTAATACATCTTGATTGCACGTTTGATCCATTTCAGACTGCAGAAGTTGGTGAAAATCTTCAATTCCTCTTAACATCACATGCAAGTAAATTTATGCTGAGGATCATTCAGAAACAGTTGCAGCAGTAAATTGACAAGGGATTTGCCAGAAATTCAAACTGACTGGGTTCAGAAGAGGACGTAGAACAAGGGATATTACTGCTGATGTCAGATGGATCTTGGTAGAAAGCAAAGAATACCAGAAAGATGTTTACCTGTGTTTTATTGACTATGCAAAGAGATCCGATTGCATGAACCATAATAAATTATGGGTAACACTGTGAAGAATGGGAATTACAGAACACTTAATAGTGCTCATGTACATAGGCCAAGAGGCAACTGCCAAGAGGCAGTTGTATGAACAGAAGAAGAGGATACTGCACAGTTTAAAATCAGGAAAGGTGTGTGTCAGGGTGGTATCAGTCAGTATGCTGAGCAAATAAGGTGAGAAACTGGACTATATGAAGAAGAATGCAGCATCAGGATTGGAGAAAGACTCATTAACAACCTGCAATATGAAGATGACACAATCTTGTTGATAGTGATGAGAACTTGAAGCACTTACTGATGAAGATCAAAGACTATAGCTTTCAGTATGGATTACACTTCAACATAAAGAAAACGAAAATCCTCACAAATGGACTGATAAGCCACTTTATGATAAACAGAAAAAATTGAGGTTGTCAAGGATTTCATTTGACTTGTATCCATAATCAATGCTCATGGAAGCCACAGTCAAAAAATCAAATGATGTTATGTATTGGGCAAATCTGCTGCCAAAGACCTTTTTAAAAAGTTAAATAGCAAAGATTTCTCTTTGAAGACCAAGGTGCATCTGAACCAAGCCCTAATATTTTCAACTGTTTCATATGCATGTGAAAGCTGGACAACGAACAAAGAAGACCAAAGAAGAATTAATGCCTTTGATTATGGTGCTGGTGAAGAATATCAAATATACCATGGACTGCCAGAAGAATTAACAAATCTGTCTTGAAAGAAGTACAGCCTGAATGCTGCTTAGAAGCAAGGAAGGTGGGACTTTGTGTCACGTATTTTGGACATCTTATCCAGGAGAGACCAGTCCCTGGAAAAGGACATCGTCCTGGGCAAAGTCGAGGGTCAGTGAGAAAGAGGAAGACCCTTAACATGGGGGACTGACACAGAGGCTGCAACAATGGGCTCAGATATAGCAATGATTGTGAGGATGGTGCAGAACTAGTCAGTGTTTCGTTCTGTTGTATTTAGGGTGGTTATGAGTCAGGGCTGACTCAAGAGCACCTAACAACAACAAGCAGGTAATTTCTGCGCTTGTCAGTAGATCCATGGTCTCTGATCTGTATCCATAGGAAATAATAAAGCATTTAAGAGGTGCCAGGAAAATGGTATTCCCTCTCCTCATTCTGTGATATTGCCTCACATATGAAATGAAGCTAAAGATTCTGTATAGTCATATTAATGTCATGGAACCAAAGAATGGAAATAGGTTATTAAAGGTCCCTTCAACTTACTTCTGAGGGAGAAGAAAACAAACAGAAGGCTTAGACGCAAAGGTGAGTTCCTGCTGAGCCTTCCTGCGCATTCATGAGGACCAACAAGAACTAAGAAAGGGAACACTGGAGGATGTCCCTGGAAATCCAGGTTAAAAAGACTTGTATCAGAAACATCAACACCATCAGACACAGCTTACAGAATCTGCCATAGTTTATCCACTGTGTCTTCTTGTGAGTGTGAATGTCAAGGCTCCAGTCCTGCCACCACTGCCTGTGAGCGCCCTCAGGCCATCTTCCCTCTCAGAGCCTCAGGTTTCCCATCTATGTACACTCCTTCTGACATTCCCTGGTGTTGCCAAACTCAACGGGAAGGAGATGGGTGGAGAGCCTGCTCATGCTGGTGGTGCTCCAGGATGAGGGCTCTGGTGGGTGTGTCCTGGGACAACGAAGCCTTGCAGGTGTTAGTGAGTAGAGCAGGAATCACAGCCTCTAATGGAGAGTCAGGTTAAATGCTCAGCTGCCAACTGAAACGTTGGTGGTTCAAACTCACCCAGTGGCTCTGAAGGAGAAAGACCTGGCCATCTGTTCCTGTGAAACACCCTATGGGGCATCTCTACTCCATCACATGGGGCCATGATGAGTGGAAACCAACTTTATGGCACCCAACAAGGATGAAGAGTCAACTTTCAGACGTACCAATACATTCCAATCAGAGGGATCCAAATTATATATCGAACCGTAAGTCATTTGACTGCTAACCAGAAGGCTGGAGGTTGAAACCCACCAGCCATTTCTCAGAAGGAAGCCTGGGCAATCTACTTCCATAGTGATACCACCTTGGAAAGTCAGGTCCAACTCGATGGCAGTGAGTTTGGTTTTTTGGTTTTTGGTTCATGTATTCTTTTGCAGTTACATTACTCATGTATTCATGGACACTTGAAAGTGCCATTTTATTCACAGTGACTTTGTAGGTTGGAGTACAGACCCCAACAGTAGTTTTCCCCCTTCTTTGTTAATACAGCCACGATTTTATTCAGGTATTGGGGAGGAATGTGCTGTCTAGCTCCAGGGAACGAATTATAGTTGTTCTAAGCCAATCATGTCAATCTCATTTCCATTTTTAATGATTTGTTTGGAGTGAGCATGTGAGTCAGGTCTAATCAATGAGATGTCAGTTGGGAGTCTTTTGGTAGGTGACTTTTGGGGTCCTTCATTCAGTAGGCTTGTCAGAAGCACTGTTTCTTTTTCTTACTTTTATCATGCCTTTGAGATGATATGATGTCAGGAGATGTTGCAGCCATCTTGTGACTATGAGGTACAAGCCTGAGAAGAGAGCCAATGTGCTGAGGATGGGGGAGCAGGAACATGGGTCCTGAGTCCTCAGTGATGCTATCATGTTGCTGAGGTAACCCACAGTGGCCTTGTCAACCTGTGGCAATGAATCCTCTGTAGAGAGTCACTTCCTTTCCTTAGAGCTGAGGACCACCTCTCTCCGTGCTCTGCATCTCCATCAGCAGGACCTGGGTTTCTTTGAGTGCACTGTTGAGGCTACCAATTCTGAATCCAAGGAGAGAAGCGGGAGAACCTTTGCAGGAGAGGCCATTGTTGAAGCTATTGTCAGTTCATCTCACAGAGGCCTTCCCTCATTTTCTCTGGCCCTCTACCAACCATGATACCCTTCCCAGCCATTGCTCCTTCCTGATGATGTGTCCAAAGTGACTGAGTCAAAGTCTTACCTTCCTTGCTTTTAAGGGACATTCTGGTTATGTGACAAATCAGATAAAAGGCACTCAAGCATTCATTTTTAAAAGGCTGTTCAAAACAGTAGTTTCAATTTCAGTTTGGTAGGTGCAAAAAGATATTCATGCATTTTCAGTTTAGTACTTTCAAAAAGTGTGTGGTGGTGGCATCCTCTGACCTCCTCTAACTTCAGCAGGGGGAGAGAGAATCACCATCAGCAGCCCAAAGCTTATTCCTATGAGGCCAGACATGGCATCACCCTCCAACCTTTTTACTAGTTCTGACGCCAACCATTCTTCCCATGGTACTCTACTTCTCTGCTGGGTTCAAGAATTCTTTGCAATGGCCACAGAGAACTCACAGACCATAATCACAATTATGGAGTTCATTAGGGAAGTAATGGGTTACAATTCGGTTTAGGAACTCTGCTCAGGATACAATTCTTTGATCAGGGCAGCATCCCCTTGGTCATGCCCTCAGGCATACCTTTCTGTGGCCCTTGGCCTCTTGGCCTGGCCTCTGCCCTGCTGAGCAAGTGTTACAAAGCTCTTAGCTCTGCTGATAGGTGCAGCCCACTCCTGCAGCGAGCCTTCTGCCCAAAGGCGCTCAGCTTTCTCCATCTGTGGGTCAGCAAGCCTACTGCTCGGTCTCATGCTGGTCTCTTGGTTCTGCTGCCACTGCTGCTAACCACCATCTCTCTGCAGGTCTCCCTGCTGTTGGCGCAGCGTTGGTATCTCGGATTCAAGGATGTGCTCTACTCCTGGCTTCTCTCTCTCGATGGCAGTCAGAGCCCGCTTCTGCCTGTAGGAGGGCTTACATTAAGCCTATCAGAATGACAAAACTGACCAATCCCAGCATTAGGCTTCCATATACCAGCCACTCCTCGGAAGGAAGGTTGGGCAATCCTACTTCCGTAGTGATACTGCCTCGGAAACCCAAGGAGGGGTTGCTATGAGTCAGGGCTGACTCGACGGCACATAACAACAACAACAACATACCTTATTTCCATGGTCCCACCCCCATGAGGGCACCATGTACTGTATTTACATAATTAGCCAGCTATCCAGTCCCTTTAGTGGGCCACAAGCACTTTATATTTTCATAGTTCCTCCCAGTCATCTGGTGGGAGTCACAAAGACCACTGTGAATAGACCATACCAAGTATTTCACTGCACCGCAGCAGGAAGGAGAAGCAGTTACCATGCGACGTGAAGATGTTAGAGACAACACTTTAAAACCAAACCACCGATTTTCATACTTTCTAAAGTAATCTGACTGACATTTCTTTCTGAAACATAGAGAATTTTAATGAGTACCTTGAGCATTTCTTCCCTTAAATTAGAAGCTCACACCAGAATTTTTATTGAAAATAAAAATACAAAGTATTGCAGGATCTGTGTCTGTTGAGAAGTGTCCTATATTTTGTAGAAATTCCCAGGGAACATTGCACTTTCACCTGATAGCTATTGGCAATTTTAATAACTTTTTTTTTCTTCATCAATTTTTTAAAACCTGCTTGTTCTAGAAAATTCGGAGAAATACGAACAACTGTAAAGAAGAAAATGAAAACCATTCACAATTGTGCTGCCATCTTGGAATCTTGGTTTTACCTCTTACTCAATGCTTTGAATGTGGGGGGGTGTGCGGTGAGAACAGTGTCTCCCTAGTTTTGTGGTCTGCTTCTTCACACTTCTCATGACATCATGAGCATTTTCCAGGCTGTTAAAATCTCCATGTAAACACATTATAAAATTATCCTTCAATGATTCTCTTGCTGGCTCCCTCATCCACTCTTCTCCATTCCTATATTGTTGGATGTTTGTGTTGATTCCAATGTTTGCTGTTATAATGTAGGGTGCCATGAACACCTTTGTATATACATTTGGTTCTCATTTATGTTTATCTCCTTAAGAGACTCTTAAGTGTGCAATGACTGTGTCAGGGAGTAAATAACGTTTAAGGATCCTGATTTGACCATCACGTTGCCTATGGAAACACTGGGCCGGGTAACACCCCCACCAGAGGCATGGTTGTTAACCGGATCTCTGAACCTGACCAGGGCAAAATGGTACATACTGTAAAAGTGTTTGTTTTTGCTAATTCGATTTCATATGCTTTGTTGGGATTTTGATTTGCACAGACTTTGTTGTTGGAGCCAGTTCATCCCTTGGTTTCACCATCTCAGGGGCCCAGGGGAAATGCCTTCAAGCCACTGAGGAAACCGGATCCCAGCCTGGCCAAGTGTCACCTGTCCGCCAGCAGCCTCAGCTGCCCAGGCGCCTCCAGCACTTGGCTCGAGAAGAATTGTGGTCAGGGATTCAGGCCTCGACAGGGAGCTGCTCTGTGCCAGAACCCCCACCGTGCTCCCTGGGGGTGCTCAGGAGTGAGGCTCTGGTCCCCACAGGCTCCCGTGTGGCTGCCTCCATCAGCGCGTGGCGAGCAGGCCTGTCCCAAGCATCAGGGCTCATTTCCCCAGTTTCTGGAATCGAGGCCTGTTCACACTCAGGCGCGCCCCAGAACAGGGCTCCCTAGCTCCGTGTCCTGTGGGCACCACCTGATGCCTCTTCAGACAATCCCGGCACCAAGCCCTGCCACCTCTTCACACTTGAGGTAGTTCTCAGAGCCTATTTCACGGCTCATTCAAAAGGAAGATTAGGAAGGCTCTTTCCATTTCGAGTATTAAATGATTTAATTCCCAGGGGACTGGGTCCACACACTGTCCCAGCATAGCTGGCTCCTCTCGCTTGCAGTGGGCCATTGTGTTGAAAGCACCCAGACCTCATGGAGCTGGGTGGTGGGGGACTAATAGAAGGGTCACTGAGTTAACTGAGGCTCACAGTGGGAGGGAGCAGTGGGGTATAGGACTCATTTAATGAAACTGACGCACGAAGGGACACCCACAAATGTTGGGAAATCCAGCCCCCATAAGATGGATGTTCCCATGGAAATAAATCTGACCAATGCTTAATGAAATGGTTGGAGGGATCATTATTCATGGAACAGTGGGCCAGGCCCCAAACTCCTGACCTTGCTAGTGCCCGTGTTTAGTGCACATCCCTGTGTCCATCCATGGAACAGAATTTCCCCTCAATGTGCCCCTTGTGGAGGGCTGGGAGGAAAGCCTGGTTTGCTGGCTCCCAGGTCAAATGGCAACACAGGGCATGGGTGGAAGGGTCAGAGGCTTGATTGTTGGCAGGGATTCCAGGGGGTGGAACGTGAGGCACAAACCTGAAGTTGAGGTGTTAAGGCCTGAGCGATGGCCCTGCCCCATCTGTCCCACTGTCCCCACAGGTTTTCATGGTGGTTCCCTGTGAGAACCCCACCCCTTTAATAAACAAGTTCTCCCAGATTCCAAGGGATTTATCCGTCAAGGGTGCTTTCATTCACTCATTCCTTTGCTCACTCGTTCAGTGCACAGATATTTACAAAGTGTCTCCCATGTACCGGGCACTGTCCCAGGCACTGGGAGCGCAGCCCTGAGGAGACAGACTGAAGCCTCTGCGTCCCAACAGAGATGGACGCTGACGTCAGCAGTGACAGGCAGGTGCCTTGGAGGGAAAGCAGGCGGGGGTGGACAGGGAGTGTGGAGGGTGTGAGGGGTCATTTTAGCGGGGGAGTCACAGAGGCCTCCTGAGAAGGCAGCACTGAGAGGGACAGCCCTGAGGCTCTCTGCGGAGGAGTTTCCCAGCAGAGGGGAGGGTCGTGCCAAGGCCCTGGGATGGGTGTGGCCCTGGCATTTAGCGAGAAGGTCAGTGTGGCTGGAGGGGAGAGGGCGAGGGTTAGAGCGGTGGGAATCAGAGCCGTGAGGACGGGGCGATCAGGCAGCCCCATAGCCACAGTGAGGACACGGCGGCTTCTCTGAGTCCAGGGAGCTTGTGGAGGCTTTGACCAGTGGTTTTTTTCTTTACATTTTTATTGTGACTTGGGTGAAAATTTACAGAGCTAATTCATTTTCCATACAGCAGTTCCTACACATTTTGTTTCATACATTAACTGCAATTCCTCACAATGTGACAGCTCTCTTCCCACTTCCCTGTAGTTACTGGTTTCTGCATTCTTGGCTCAGCTGAACCGACTTGTTTGAAAGACTTGGCCTTGGCTCTGGGCCGGCCGCCGGCCTGGCCTGATCCAGCCCCTCCCGGACCAGCAGCTTGGCGGTGAGGGGCCTGCTTGGCTCTGGCTGCTCGCTTTTGCTGTTTTTCACCTTCAGTTGGCCGTTTGTGAGCCTCATTATAGGTCAGCACCAGAATGAGGCCAGGCAGTGGCTCATAGAGCATTTTTTGAGGTTAATGGTCATCGGCAGGAGAAGAACAGGCCCAAATAGACACACTCCTTTGATGCTGTGGACGTTCCAATCAAGTGAAAGGACGAGTTGTTCCCCTCGACAGGGACTTGGCTTGATCACCAGCAGCCAAGGAGGTCTCAGGTGTCTTGGAAGCCACAGCCCTCAGCCCCATGTGAGCACTTTTTTTTTTTTTTTAATTGTGATTTGGGTGAAAGTTTACAGAGCAAATTCACTTTCCATACTACAGTTCACACACATGTTGTCTCATGACATTACCCCAATGCAACAGTTCCCCTCCCACTTCCTCCTGATAGTTACCTCTTCCCTGTGTCCATCCCTCCATGCACTCCTGACCCCTGAACTAACTGTGCATAAACAGTCCTCCTTTCTCCCATGATTGTTCTCTCCAAGGAGTGTGTGTATCTACCTCAGGTAAATGTTCAATTCTTATGCCTGGATCTTTTGTTTGGCTGGAAGCCACAGGTGGGAGTTCAATTCCAGACCTGAAGGGCAACTAAGGACCATAGTCTCAGTAGTTCCACCAGGCTCTATCAGACCAGCAAACCTGGTCCCCCCCTTTCTTTCCCCAAATGATTTTGAGTTTTGTTCCACATTGTTCTCCCTCTCTATCCAGTATCTCCTACATTGATCCCCCTCTGAGTGGTTGACGGTGGTAGCCGGGAACTATCTAGTTCTTCTGGTCTCATAGTCGTATAGGCTGCAGATTGCATGGTGTATCAGTCTTGAGGACTAATTGTTTCCATGAATCTTTGGTTTTCTTCATTCTTCTTTGCTCTGGATAAGGAGAGACCCATCATTGCATCTAGATGGCTGGTTGCAAGCTTTTAAGATCCCAGTGGCTACTCACCAAAGTAGGAGGTGGAACAATGTTTTGTACAGTATGTTATGCCAATTGAGCTTGATGTCCCCTCTGACTATGGTCCCGAGCCCCCCATGTAAGCATATTTTACAACAGCTGCTCCCGGGTGAAGAGGCAGCTGGTCCAGCAGTCCCCGAGCCCATGTTCTGCTCTATGAGTGAGTTCTGTGTGTGTGGAGAAGGGTTGTAGAGGAATCCCATGCTCTGGCCAGATGGTCTGCTCCAGGAAGGCAGGATAATGTCCATTCTTGGGTTCGTCATCTACGAGGGCACCAATGCCTGGCCATAGCAGGTGTGCAGCAACTGCTTGCTGGGCTGAACTCATGTGGTGGCCCTGGGTAAGGAGGGAAATTTCTGAGCACTCTCCTGATTCCCATCTCCCTAAACTCCTACAGGCCCTCCAGTCTGAGTGTTCCATGCAATGTTAGTCAGGATGAGCAGCAGCTGCTGCTACAACACCTGCCCCAGACCTCAGTGGGTTCACATATAGGGGTTCTTTCTTGCTCTTGTCCCAGTCTCATTGGGTTGGGCAGCTCTCCTGGATGGACTTCCTCTGATTTGGTCAGTGTTCCGTAGAGGAACAGAACAGTGAGCCAGTCTTCATTCTGGAAGGCCCCTTACCCAGACGAAATGCTGTTACCATGGCAGAAGGGAAGAGCACATGTTGATTGCTCTCCTCATTCTACCTACACTGACCTCCTTTCTGTTCTGTAAACAGGCCAAACACGTTCCTGCCTCAGGGCCTTTGCACTTGCTCTTACCTCTGCCTAGAAGATTCTTTCCTCCTTGTTTTAAGTTGTTCACTCCTTTTCAACTCATAAAGTATCACTAGGTGCCCATCTTGTGTGTGGCCCACTGTACGAAGCCTCACATACTAGGAGGTGGTCTTCTGGTGCATTCAAATTTCAGCCATGCTCTAAGTATAATGAGAGCTAGCTATATGTTCTCCTCTCCGCTCACTTTGGTTTCAGATCTCTGAGGGTTAGTGCCTTTGATTCTCTGCAGCTCTGAAAGGAGTTCTCCAAGGCTCTGGCTGGATTTACTAGCAGCCTGATCTATCTGATGTTAGAACTTCAAAGAAAAACACGCATTAAATTCCAAGATTATGATCTAGGAAGCAAGGATTTTGAAGAGATTTGTAAGCCTAATAAAGTAAACCCCCAAATCCATTGCTGTTGATTCCGACTCCTAGTGATCCTATTAGACAGAGTAGAACTGCCCCATAGGGTTTCCAAAGCTGTAATCTTTATGGAAGCAGACTGCTTCATCTTTCTCCCGTGGAGCAGCTGGTGGGTTTCAAAGCCTTTTGGTTAGCAGCCAAGTGCTTTAACCACTGTGTCACTAAAAAAACCAAAATCAAAGTCACTGCTGCCAAGTTGATTTGACTCATAGTGACCCCTTCTTGGGTGTCCGAGGTGGTATCTCTATGGAAGTAGATCACCCAATCTTCTAAGGAGTGACGGGTGGGTTTGAACCACCAGGCTTCTGGTTAGCACTCAGATGCGTTAGGCACTATGCCACCAGAGAGCCCCTATGTCACTAGGCTTCTTAATAAAGCAAAGAGTGGATTTAAAGGAAATGTGGGTGGAGAAACTTACTGACTCAAACTCCACCTTTTGGGTGAGTTCACTGGGACCATTTTTTTTGGAAGGCAACTTGGCAATGGGTAGCAACTGCCAAATAAAAGTGTATACCTTTTGCCCTCAAATTCTATTTACAAGAATTTATCCCAAGGGAATATTTAGAAAAGTATACCGAGATGAGTCTCTAAGGAATTTTAGAGGGAAGAAGCATACGAGCCTAAATGTCTGGAGGCAGTATAGCAGAGACTGCTGGTCCCCTGTCTTGCCTCAAGCTCTCCCTTCCTCTCCCCAGAGACTGGGTACATATTATATTTTCCTAGCCTCTCTTGCAGCTATATATGGCCATGTGACCAGCTTTTGACCAATGGAGTGTAACAAAAATGTTAAGTGGAAGTTTTTGGAAATGTCTTTATGTGACAGCTGCCTTCTGCCCTTTGCCTGCTTGATTTTTTACTTCCAGTGTCCTACCTCCTGGAATGTGAATGTGATGGGTGGAGTTCTTCCCACCATCTTGGTCTGTGAGAACAAGGCTCATATCCTAGGAGTGGCTAAACATTTCACTGGAGAGAAATGGGCTGCCTAGCAATTTTATACAAATCCTGGACTGCCAAATGACAGTCCTCCAAAGGACAGTATCTCCTATTGAGGTACTCTACTGGATAGAAGCAAGTTACTCAAGGGGAGAGGATTACACAAGACAGAGATTAATAACAGGAGATAGAGATCACTATAGAAGCTGTGTACCAGGTGGAGTGGGGCAGACAAACCCTAAGAAGACCCTCAGTGATTCCTGCTTCCACTGTTAATGCCTTTGTGTGATAATCCCCTGAGTATGAGTGGAACCTACGATTTGCTTCTAACTAATGTAATAAGACAAAGGTGATGGGATGTTGTTTTCATGATTCTGATTTCTAAAGTTGTAAGTCCTGTCTTGCTAGTAGACCCTTCCTTTCTGGCCTTGCTAAAGCCAGTTGTCATGCTGGAGGGACCCATGGAACTGAAAGGAAACTCTGGGCTCTCAGTTCCAGGGCTGTCAGTCCAAGGTCTGCAGGGAACCGAATTTTGCCAACAACTGTATGAACTTGGGAGCAGATCCTTCACCAGTCCAGCTTTTAGATAAGTCCTCAGCCCTGGCTGACAGCCCCAACCTGCAAGAAACCCTGAAGTATAGGGTCCTGTTAAACGGTACCTGGATTCCTGACCTAGAGAAGCTAAGAGATAATAAAGTTGAGTTGTTTTAAGCTGTTAAGTTTCTGGTAATTTGTTACACGGCAGTGGGGAATGAACACACTCACAGAATGCCAGTCACTGCGCTGGGCCTTCTGAAGTGATTCCACCACAGACAGTGGCTTCAGAGACCTTCTGAAGCTTGCTGCAAACTGACAATTTCCAGTGACTGCCTCTTACAACCCCTTTTCATGTTACAGTGGGAAAACAGTGATCAACAGTGCTTGGGAAAGGATGACACATTTTAAGGTCTGCAATTTCAAAACCTTTCAGAGCTCAGCCGAGAGCTGCTCCACAGATTCAAGGGGTGATGATGAAGGGTCTTCAGGAGGAGGCCAGTCTGTGTGAAGGAGCACTAGATACAGAGGAGGAGGGGATGGATGAGGCAGAAGGGCTGCAGATTAGAATGGGGAAGCCTTGGAGATCAGCCTTCCCATCTCCTATTTCCACTGTGGAACAGACCAGGGGACCAGGGGCCAACAGTAGAACAGACCATCAACTGCTCATATGCAAGTTCAAGCTGAAGCTGAAGTAAAGTCCATAAGACTCAAAATACGACCTTGAGTATATCCTACCTGAATTTAGGGGCCATCTGAAGAATAGATTTGATGCATTGAACACCAGTGACCAAAGACCAGATGAATTGTGGGATGACATCAAGAAAATCATCCATGAAGGAGGCAAAAGGTCATTATAAATACAAGAAAGGAAGAAAAAACCAAAATGGATCCAGAAGAGACTCTGAAACTTGCTCCTAAATGAAGAGTAGCTAAAGCAAATGGAAGAAATGATGAAAGAAAAGAACTGAATGGAAGATTCCAAAGGATAGCTCAAGAAGACAAATAAAATATTATAACAAAATAGCAAAGACCTGGAGTTAGAAAACCAAAAGGGAAGAACATCTTTGGCATTTCTCAAGCTGAAAGAACTTAAGAAAAAATTCAAGCCTCGGGTTGTAATACTGAAGGATTCTATAGGCAAAATGCTGAATGAGACAGGAGGCAACAAAAGAAGATGGAAGGAATACATGGTCACTGTACCACAGGAATCGGTCCATATTCAACCATTTCAGGAGGTGGCATATGATCAAGAACTGGCAGTATTGAAGGAAGACGTCCAAGCTGCACTGAAGGCAATTAGTGAAAAACAAGGCTCCAGGAAAAGATGGAATGAATACCCATTGAGATGTTTCAACAAATGGATGCCACGCTGGAAGTGTTTACTTGTTTATGCCAAGAAATTTGGAAGACAGCTACCTGTCTGGAAGAGATCCATATTTGTACCCATTCCAAAGATAGGTGATCCCACAGAAAGTGGAAATTATCTAACAATATCATTAATATCAAACACAAATAAAATTTTGCTGAAGATAATTGAAAAATGGTTACAGCAGTATATTTACGGGGAACAGCCAGAAATTCAAGTCAGATTCAGAAGAGGACATGGAACAAGGAATCTCGTTGCTGATGTCAGCTGGATCTTGGCTGAAAGCAGAGAATTCCAAAAAGATGTTTATCTGTGTTTTACTGACTATGCAAAGGCATTTGACTGTGTGGATCATAACAAATTGTGGATAGCACTGCGAAGAATGGAAATTCCTGAACACTTAATCGTGCTCACGAGGAACCTGTATGTAGATCAAGAGACAGTCATTGGAACAGAACAAGGGGACACTGCATGGTTTAAAATCAGGAAAGGTGGTGTCAAGGTGCTAAGCTAATAGTCCAAGACACTGAACTATGTGAAGAGGAACACGGCATCAGGACAGAGGAAGGCTCATCAACAACAATATGTGGATGACATAACCTTACTTGTTGAAAGTGAAGAAACACTTACTGATGAAAATGAAAGGCTACAGTCTTCAGTATGGATTACACCTCAAGATAAAGAAAATGAAAACCCTCACAACTGGATCAGTAAGCAACATCAGGATAAACTGAGAAAAGATTGAAATTGTCATGGATTTTATTATACTTGGATCCACAGTCAACACCTGTGCCAGCAGCAGTCAAGAAATCGGACTGCATTGCATGGGGAAAATCTGCTGCCAAAGACCTCTTTAAAGTGCTGAAGAACAAAGATGTCACTTTGAAGACTAAGGGGCACCTGACCCAAGCCATTGTCTTTATAACAGCCTCATATGCATGTGAAAGGTGGACAATGAATAAGGAAGACTGATAAAGAATTGATGCATTTGAATTGTGTTGGTGAATAATATTGAAAATATCATGGATTGTCAGAAGAACAAACAAATCTATCTTGGTAGAAGTGCAGCTGGAATGCTTCTTAGAAGTGAGAATGGCCAGACTTCATCTGACTTCCTTTGGGCATGTTGTCAGAAGGGTGCAGTCCCTGGAGAAGGATATCATGCTTGGTTAAGTAGGTCGGTGAAAAAGGAGAAGACCCTCAATGAGATGGACCGACAGAGTGGCTGCAACGATGGGCTCCAGCTTAGCAAAGGTTGTGAGGATGGCTCAGGACAGGGTAGTGTTCTGTTCTGTTGTGCGTGGTGTGTTATGAGTCGGAACTGACTTGGTGGCAGCTAACAACAACAACGTTCCCTTTGTGACCACCCTGGTCCAGCTCATCTGCCTGGGTGACTCCATTAGTCTCCACTTTGTTCTCCTGGGTACCTGTCTTGTTCCCCGTATTAATCAGGGTTCTCCAGAGGAATAGAATCAGTAGGCTCTATCTCTACACACTATTTCTAACTTCCTGTGTAAGTACAAGGAACTCTGGTGGTGCAGTGCCTAAGGCATTTGACTGCTAACCAGAAGGCTGGCAATTCAAACCCACCAGCCACTCCTCGGAAGGAAGGTTGGGCAGTCCACTTCCGTAGTGATACCACCTCAGAAAACCAAGGAGGGGTCGCTATGAGTCAGATCTGACTCCATGGCAGTGAGTTTGGTTTTTTTGGTTGTGTAAGTATGTATGTATGTATATATGTATGTATTTACCATCTGTCTCTCTATCTGATTTATTTTAAGGAATTGGCTTATGCACTTGTGGGGGCTGACAAGTCCCAAATTTGTAGATCATGGGAGAGGCTGCATGCTCCAGCAGCCTCAAGTCTCAAACCTAGAGGCTGGCAGCAGGCTGAAACACCAGCAGGATGTTTATGTTACAGTCTTGAGGAAGCCTCTGCTTTGTCTCTTAAGGCCTTCACTGATTAGACGAGGCCCACCACATTATGGAGAGTAATCTGTTTTAGAGTCTGAACCACATTGGGCACCACAGCCCAGCCAAGGCGACACGTAAAATGAACCATCACATTCCCTTGTGGTAAGTTCTCAGCACTGTAGCCAGGGAGATGGCTTACATTTCCCAGGCTGAAAGGCCTCCCATTACACATTGGTCAATACAGGAATGCCTGAGCCTGGGTGATGTGGTGGCCCCTGATGGCTCTTGAAGCCTCATCCCACCCAGCTTTCTCCCAGGTTTGATGCCTGGTGGCTGTGCTGGGGCTGTACTTCTCTGTTGCTCAGCACATCACACTGGGTCCGTCAAAGGCCTGTACCAATGTCCCTCTGCCTGAATCACTTCCCTTTGCCCTTTTCTCCTCAGGGTTCCTTCAGGGATCAGTCTTGGCTTCTCACAGCCTTCTCCAACTTCCCACACCCACTCAATGCAACCCAATGACATTTGACTATTGTTGTTGAGTGCTGTGGAGTTGATTCTGACTATGGAGATCCCACGTGACAGGGTAGACCTGCTCCAAAGGGTTTCCTAGGCTTTAATCTCTGTGGGAGCAGATTGCCAGGGCTTTTCTCCCATGGAGCCATTAAAAAAAAAAAAAAACCAACCCCAGACCCACTGCCATCGAGTCAGTTCCGACTCACAATGACTCCCATTGGGTTTACGGAAATAGATTGCCCAGTCTTGCTTCTGCAGAGGTTGGTGGTTTGAACCACCAACCTTCTCATTAGCAGTCAGATGCCTTAGACACTGTGCTACCAGAGCTCCTGTGACTATTCCAGCCATTGGTGGGTTCAAATTGCTGATCTTTTGGTTCACAGCTGAGCATTTAATTATTGTGCCACCAGGGCTCCTTGATCTCACTAGCTTGCCTCATTCTGGCACCTAATTGCTATAGGAAATAGTCTTGTTATTTTACATGTTTGCTGTCTAGAGACAGGCTTCCCCAGGAGAATGCTAAGCTCCAGGGAGCAGGTCCCTTGTTTTGTTCCTTCCACCTCAGTGCTAAGCGCCTGGCACTGAGTAGGCACCAGTCAGCATTTCCGACCAATGGATCATCCATATTCAGAACAGGTGGCTGAGAAAGCTGTGGAATCTCCCAAGAAGCATCTAGAAATAATAAAGAGAGATTCCAGCTCCGGGCTGATGTTGTTGTGAGGTCTCGATGGGGCAATCCACAGGCCTGCAGGACATTCAAGATGCGCCTCAGCTGATTCTTTGACTGGAAGGGATCACTGTTTTCAATTGCCCTGACAAATCACGGCCTGAGAGCTCTGCTTGCCCTCTGCCAAAAGATGTCCTTCAAAGCTCCATCTGGCTCTGACCTAGATGGGCCCCCAGCCACCTGGCTCCCTCCTTCTACAGCAATTGATTCACAACCACGGACGCTCCCGTGGTGCCCTCTCTGGAATCCTCATCCTAAAGAGCTGAGCTCAAGGGGCTTGGAGGAGGGCAGGGGACAATCCCAGTGTCCTCAACCCTGAGACACTGCACCCTCAGGAGAGGGTCAGAAAACCTGGACAGGCCTCGGGCTCCTTTCTCCCATGTGACTATTCCAGAAGGCTTGCTTGAGCACCTGTTCGAGGCTGGGCATTTGCTCGGAGCTGGGACCTATCAGTGCCCAGGGCAGACGTGGTCCCTGTCCTCATGGAACTTACTTTAGTGGAGGGAGACAGAGAGTGACAACACAGACTCACAGACGAGCAAGACTCTTGCATGGAGTGAAACGTGCTATGAAGGAAATATGAGGTGTGCAGACCACAGTGACTGGTACAAGCTGCTTAGTAGGGTGACGAGGGAGGAGCTCTCTGACATTTGAAGGACCAGAAGGACAAGCCATGTCAGTCTGGGGAAGAGTGTTTCTGGCAGAGGGAACAGCTGATACAAAACCTGAGGTGGAAAAGGACACGGCAAGTTCAAATATGAGGGAAGGTCCCTGAGGCTGTAGCACAGAGGTGGCGGCAGGTCAGAGAGATGGGCAGTGGCCAGCCCGGGGACAGTGTTGCAGGTCACGTGAGGAGGGTATGGTTTGTGCTAAGTGTGACAGAGTCATGAATGGTGTAAGCAGGGCTGGGAGATAATCTCTACAATTTAGAGAGACCATTGGGTTCTTGTCTCTGAGCTGGCTTTTGGGGAGCAAAAGCTGAGACAGGTGGTGGGGGGCTCCATTCTGTTTAGTGTTTGCACTTTGATGTTGATTGATTTTGCCAGGAAAGATGCGCTGGTGGCAGAGTGGTTAACAGCTTGGCAGCTAACTGCAAGGTCGGTGGTTGGAAACTGTCAGCTGCTTCTTAGGAGAAAGATGTGGCAGTTTGCTTCTGTCAAGACTGCAGCCTTGGAAGCCCTGTGAGACAGTTCTACTTATAGGGTTGCTATGAGTCAGAATTGACTCAACGGCATCGAATTTTATGGATTTTGCCAGAGCTTCACATGTACCTGAGTCAAGGTAAATTTACAAGACTTAGTTGGTACAAACTGATGTCAAGGGTTTGACATGACAGGGCTGCAAGGACATGTTTCTCTCCTCCCAGAATCCTCAGGCCCATGAGGGGTGGGGAGAAACAGGAGGACAGGAAGGATGCTGTGAGAGGAAATGAGAGGGAGGGGAGGGGCCAGGCAGGCGAATGGAGAGAGAGGGGAGGAAGGGGGATGAAAGTGCAAGAGAGAAAGAGGGGAAGGGGGTAAGGCGTCACCCACAGAGCTCGAGAAGCGGCCTTCCTGCACTGCTGAGTCAACAGCCGCCCTGACTTAGACACTTGTGTCCCGTCAGTGAGCTTGTGAGCTTAAGGACTCTGCTAGAACACAACCAGGATAGATCTATGGAGCCACTCAATTGTCACTCCACGCATGAGGGGCTGGACATATGTGCAAGCTTACGCACATACTCACACACTAACAAACACACACACACTAACAGGCACACACTTGCACACGTAAGAACACACAAGCACACACAGAATACATGCTAATGCATACTCTAACAAGCATAAATGTTAACATACCAAGCACACGCTCACACACACTAAGAAGCACACACTTACACACACTAATACATGTTAACACATACACTAGTAAGCCCATACACACTCACACTAACAAGTTCACGCACACACACTTTCACACACTCGTCAGGTGTCACTAGACTGCCCATCCGCTGTCTGCAGAGCAGTCCGTGCTCAGCCTGCTCACAGACCCTGTGTGACCCGCACATCCTCAGGGAAGTCTGGCGTCAGGCCACCTGCTCTCCATGGCAACCCAGCCTGAGACCTGCTTGTAAGTTGAAAGGCGTCAGGGCTTCCACAAGCTCCCGTGTTAATTTCTGCAGCTCAACTGTCCACTGTTTAATGCTCCACGGTTATGGGAGGCAGCCAGGCACAAAATTGGCATCTGCTGTGTGTGAAAGTGAGTGTGTGTGTGTGTGTGTGTGTGTGTGAGTTTGAGCAGGCAGTTAGGATGGGGCCTGGGAGACTCTGCGTGAAAAATGCAGCCAATAGTAATTGGATTACAGTCGTTGATTGCTTTGAAAGTACTTAACATGGTGTATTAATCCAAACATATGACATCTGGTGAATTCTAAAGTGTCTCACTGATAGAATGTGGGGTGAAGGAGGAAAGACCACTTTGTGAGTTGGATGACCCTTTCCTCCCCCACAGTTTTGAAATTGTTGGCAGAACGCGGACTGACACCCAGGTAGAGTCTGGCACGTCCACCAGCAGGTTCTCCAGCACTGTGGAATCTCAGGCTGTGTGGTGCAGCCCTGAGCGCCAGGTTTCTCACCGCTGGTGTGGGCTGTGGTTGATGCAGCCAGGAAACAAGCTGAGTGGAGGGCGAGAAGTGCTGGGAGAAAGCTCAAACTTGGTTATTTCCTTACTGCAGGTCTCAAACGCAGATGCCAACAGGGGCCTGGCAAGTAATGATGGTGAGGAAGACCAGACCTAACCAGCTCAGTACTTCCTGAGAGCTTGCCACGTGCCAGACACCGCTCTAAGCAGGTTTTCGATATTGAGTCATCACATCTAGCCCACCCAGCCTACAAAGGTCAAACCAAACTCACTGCCATCCAGTTGATTCTGACTCATGGCGACCCCCACTGGGTTTCCAAGATGATAAATCTTTATGGATGGAGATTGCCTCATGTTCCTTCTGGTTAGGGGACACAGGTCCATGGAGGTAAAGGAGCTTGTCCAAGGCCACACAGCTGGCAAGTAGCCTATGGACAACATAACACAGGTGTGATGATAAATGGCAAAGGATCCTGGGCCTCTGTGTTGGGGGCACAGTAGAGAGGAGTGGAAACCATGGCACACTGAAAAAAAACCAAAGAAAGCCAAACTCACAGCCATTGAGTCAATTCTGACTCATAGTGACCCCCATTGGGTTTCCAAGATGGTAAATCTTTATGGAAGTAGATTGCTCATTCTTCCTTCCATGGAGCAGCTGGCGGGTTTGAACCACCATCCTTCTGGTTAGCAGTCAAATGCCTTAGGCACTGCACCACCAGAACCCCTGAAAAGAAGCAGCCCCATTAAACTGCCAGGACAGAGCTTCAGCATTGCTGCTACGAGAGGATGTGGGCCCAGGTTTGTCCCATCTTCTGAGACTTCAAGAGAATTGAGGACTTGGAGTGCTCAGGTGAAATCTGATTATTTTATGTGTTGACATTAGATTCACATTTAAAATCAGAAAAGAAAACATGAGAAGGCCAGAGAAAACACACCTATTGGCTGGTTTGGGGCCACGAGTCCATTGTGACCTCCGACCCAGAGAGAAACAATAAGCCTGAGAGTTGAAAGCATGAAGGTTGTGTGGTAGGGGACAGGTGGTGTGGGGCCAAAGAGACAGTGAGAGGAGGACCTGTCCCTTCAGGAACGTGGGCCTGCCTAAGCAGATCAGATGTCTTCAAAGGTGCAGCGTCAAACCAGCTAGTACTATTCACACCGCAGAGCTCGGAGAGAGTTGCTCCATCCCACCTCTTGGTTGAGGGATCCAGTAGGTGCAGGGATGTGACAGGACATGGCTCTGTTCTGACTTAGCTCGGGTCTGGACGGGAGGGACATCCACTTTCCAGGGCTTTCCCTGGCTTCTAGAAGGACCGATGATGCTGGGCCCAATATTCCAGTCCCATGATTCTGCATGGTCCCCACTGGCTGGGAGACAGGGTCTCTGGTCCCGCATGAGGGACTGCATGCAAAGGCCCAGACCCACTGGGTAAGGGCACAGCCAAGTCAGGACATGGTCTTCTTGCCTGTAGGCAGACAAAGCTGGCCCTTCCGGAGGCCACACAATGCGCCCCCCAGAGGCCGTGAGGTGGCATTTGCCAGATTCTGTGTCCCTGGGGAGTCAGGGCATCATTTTTGTCAGCTCTCACGGGAAACAACTGGCCGATGTCCTCCAATTAGCAGAGGACATGCCAAGTTGTGGCCTCCTGCAGGGCTCTGTTTACGTCCATTACATTGGCCTGGGGCTAAGCTCAGTGCAGACTGTGAGGGTCCACTGAGGCCCAGGGGCCCCACCCCAACCCTGGTTCTCTGACTCCAGAAAGGCCGCAGAAAGAAAATACCAAACACCAGACTCCTGGCAGCGTTCAATCCCGGCAAAGGGGTCTTGCAAATTAATTAAGGCTGAAAGCCGAGCGTGATCCTGTAAGCTACCAGCATCTGTTTGCTGCTGGTTCCTGAGCTGCCAGGGCACTGATGGCTGGCATCCACCTGCGGAGGCGTGGGTTTGAACTTGGCCGCTATGCGCCCAGTGCTGCCCTCTCTCTGCTTCTTCTCATCTAGTAACAGATGGTGTCTCTGAGGAGGTCACCAGGCCAAATCTCGTCCAGTGTTGAATCACAGGGAGGGACATTCAAGCCTTGTGTCCTCCCTGATGTCAAGATGGCCACGGGCGCTGACTATCTGGTTGGGGGTGGCGTCTGGAGGTGCTGGTAGCACGTGGTAAAAGGTGTGAGTGATGTGGGGTGCAGTGCAGGCCATCAGGTGTCAGGAGTGTGCAGGGAGATCTCGCACCCTGAGTCCTGTAGACATGCAGGACACAGTAGGACCCAGTAGGACCTAATAGGACCCTTTGCTGCAACCAGAAAGTGCACACACACACCATGGCTGCACCAAGGGGCTTCCCCCGGACCCTATGGGGTATGCCTGGGCCCTGTCTCCTGCTCTGCCCCCTCAGTTGCTCACAGATGGACCAGGCACTGCTGATGACATGGTGATATCTCTGTTGGTCCCTGCCCTCTCTGAGCTGCTGCCTGGGCCACCTGCAAATGTGGGCGGAGTTTCCCTCCAGCTCCTGATTTTCATTGGATCAGCCAACAGCCCCTCTCAGGGATCCCAGGCCTCCATACTCAGAAAACCTTCTCTGGAGGCCGCCCCCTCTGGCCCGGCCCAGAAGGAAGGGGGTGAATTTTCCATCCCCACCTCTCCCCCCACCATCCTTAGTCTCCTCTCTTGGAAGCC
>NW_006921636.1:8188189-8231033 GCF_000298275.1 Orycteropus afer afer
GAGGGAGCCCTGAACAGCAAGGCCTGCTTAAGTGCCTCTTGTGGAATCGAGACCCCTGGGGGGGGGGCTGGGGGCGGGAGAGCGCAGGTTAATCAGAGAACACAGGGGAGGGGAGGCGACAGGGATAATTAATGTTTCTTGAAGTTTTATCACGCTGTCATTAATTTCCTTGTCGCATGTAAAATGTAGGCACAGGCTCAATTTAAAGCGATGTTCTGGTGCCAGCCAAGCTTGTCTTTTATCACACCCTCTGCATATTGATTTTGACATCTCCGTTTAATCACCGACGTTCGCACTGCTGCTGTGGAACCCGGGTGCGATATGCTGGGCTTTTCCCCATCTCCCAGCGTGGGTGGACTGTCCTGGGGCCAACACTCACCTGTCGTATCCTCCCGCCGCCATGGGTCTGACAATGCTCACCTGGTCGTACCCTTCCACCGCCATGTGTCTGACAACGTCCACTTGGTCGTATCCTTCCGCCACCACGTGTCTATGCAAGAAGAATGTGATGCCATGCTGGCAAATAATGATGTACCACAGGTCACAGAACACAGTTCCAGGCTTGTACCTGACCTTGTGCTGGGAAATTTGGAACGAGGAATCCAGCAAGAAAGAGCATGCAGGGAAAATGTTGATGGAGCAAGAGGCCTGGTCGGTGATGATACCTGGAGTCCATGAGGTCATGAGAAGCCACTGAGTGGTGCAAAGAATGGTTAAGTGCTCAGCTACTAACTGATAGGTTGGCAGTTCAAACTCATCTTGAAGCACCTTGGAAGTAATGCCTGGCAATCTGCTTCCAAAAGGTCACAGCTTTGAAAGCCCTCCGGAACCCAGTTCTACTCTGCACACTGGGAGGACACATGAGTTGGAATTGACTTGATGGAACTGGTAATTGGTAGGAGGCGGTGAGGCCCTGGGCATCCGGGGCTCTGTGTAAAAGCCACCGCAACAGAGATCAGCACCAACAAGGTGCTGTGTGACCACAATGCAGAAATACAGCCTCTCTCTCAGCTGCGGGTATTGGGCTGTGATGGCTTCTCTCTAGGCCCTGTGATTAATTACTGACTCCACCACTTCCAAAGTCCTGTCTGCAAACCCCACCCACTAGCATGGAGAATTCCAGGCTGTCCTCGCCCTAGGTGATGGCAATGAGATGAACAATGACAACCAAATTTGTGTGATGATATGTGTTATATGAATATAAGGATGGGCGGATAAAATGTATTCCTTGCAACCACTGTAGGATTATTATCCCCATTCTACAGATGCAGAAACTAAGGCCTGGACAGGTTAAGAAACTTGCTCAAGGTCACATAGCTGGTGTGGTGGTTAAGTTTGTGTGTCAACTTGGCTGTGCCTGGTTGAGTGGCTGGGCAGCTGGTGGTAGTTACTCCCCATGATGAGACTGGCAGTCATCTCCATGGTGGGACCTACCACAAGCAGCTGAGTAGCTGCTTTAGGGATGTGGTCTGCTTCCTGTATATAAGAAACATCATTGAAAATGGTCTCTAGCTTATGGCACACTTGAACCCTGCATGTACCCATGTCATTGTTCAGCAGCCTGCCATACTCTGCCAACCTTGGGACTTTCAATGGATTTCAATGGCCTACCATGTGGTTTGGTAACATTGGGACTGTGCCATTTTATTTGTCGACATTGGGCTTATTAGCCTCAGCAGCCAGTAGCTGCCTGAGTGAAGAGATGCCTCTAGCTTCAGTGGGCCAGGAGCAAGAGGCAGAGCTGAAGCCCAAGGTCGAGGGGCTTTCATCCAGCCTGGCACTTTGAACTCCGACTTCTAACCTCCCGAACTGTAAGAGAATAAACTCCTGTTTGTTCAAGCCATCCCATTTGTGGTATCTTCTGTTAGAGTGGCACTCGGTAACCAAAACAGCTGGTAAGTGGTAGAGCTGGGATTTGAACCCAGGTGCTGTGGACCCAGAGTCCTGACATGCAACCACTTCCATAGTCTTAGAGATCCTTCCTGTTCTTAGGGGCTGTGGCTCACTGACCTTGTTCCCAGATGATGGTCACATGTCACCCACACTGCCAGGTTATTCAGGTTTGAGGTTTGAGGTAAAGATAAGACTGGCCTTTGCTCCCGCTCCATCTGACTGGGGGGAGGGCCCAGCCCTGGTTCTCTGGAAGATTATTTGACATCAAGGCAGAGTATCTTTGACATCAGTTATTTGACTTGGAGACATTTACAAGTCTGAATGTGAATTTTCCCTCTGTGAGTCCCACAGGGCCCACGTAGTCACCCTCAATTCAACAAGCCCCGGCCTTGTGTCCCCTTAGAGGAATGCTGGGATGGGTGGAGACAGTGTGGGACAGTGGGAGCCTTCTCCCACCACACGTCTACTTGGTGGGACTGAACAGACACACAGGGAAATGCTCACCCGACTCCCACTCCCACCACCTCCCAGGCAGTGTTGAACCCCCCATTGCATGTGGCTTTTGTCCTTCTGGGGAAAATCCAGACTTTACAGTTCTTGTGGCGTTTGCAGTCTGAGGAGTGATGGGCCACAGGCTGGGGAATAAAAACCTGCAAGATTTGCTTCCTTTGTCATGAGCTGAGTTCGAGCCAGGTGTCATCATCAGGATAGAGCCAATAGAGTTAAAGGAAGGTGTCAGGGGGTGCAGGCAGAAGACTGCAAAATTCCCCAGGAATGTGGGAATTTGCACCCACAAAATCCTGCGGGGGGTTCTCTCTCAATGCAGCCTCTCAACCCACCTCTTGGTTTATTGCAGTGACTGACTACTGGAGGCAGCTCAGGTGAAGGATGAATGCCATGCTGCAGGCAGTAGAGACGCTGGGAACTGTGGGGATGCTTGCTCTGGGGCTGGGACAGCGGGCCCTTCCCGGGTTGGAGTCTAGGTTGCAGGGCCCGGTCCTGGGGTGAAGTGACCTCTGTGTGTGTGTGTGGGGGGGGGGTCACTCTACCTTGCCAAGCCTCCACTTACCGCATCTTTGCAATAAGAGGACTGAGCATGTCCTACCACCCCCAGGGTGTTGGGGAAATTGTCCAAACCAGTGGACACAAGATCACCTTTGTAGTGTGTGTGGTTCATCTGCACATGCAAATTATCACCAAACCTCTCCTCCAGTCTCCAGTTCACGACAAGATTTCAAGCCTATTTTAAGACTAATTATTGCAAAGGCAGTTTAAGAAGGCTCCTCTCTAGCTCCTTACACTATTTTTAAACTTTTTTGTCCATGAATCACAGTAAGAGATATTTTTTTGCATCACAGTGATATAATCATATTTATATATCTGAAACAAAATATTAACACTACTTATTTCCTCTGTGGCTGGGCGCCATAAAGTCAATTCTGACTCAGAGTTACCCTCTATGACAGAATAGTTCCATAGGGTTTCCTAGGCTGACTTTTTCATGAGAGCAACTTGCCAGGTCATTTCTCCCACGGAGCCACTGGTGAGTTGGAACCACTAACCTTTTGGTAGGAATTGAGAGCTTAACTATTGGCCACCAGGACTCCTACTACTTACTTTGATTATCTGATAAATTCTGTTCTATTCTATTCCATCCCATCCCATCTCACTACACTCCATTCCTTTCTATCCCATTGCATTCACTGTTCGAGACACACTGCATACATGTAGTGACCCACGTGGTGCCCCATCCACAGATATAAAAACCTCACCTTGGTGGAGGGGCTCTTGCATGGCTTTTGCTGCAGTGGGGATCATTTTCTGTTGACCAGAACATGAACTCCCTGAGTCCAGGGACATGCCTTTCATTTTCCTTTGTACCCCCCACACTGGGCACCATGAACTCCAAAACGGCTTGCTGGCTGGATCCATGAACCCCTCTCTCCTTGCCTTATATTTTGTCATAGTGTCGTGTTTTTAGGAAGCTGAATGTTCCGTGAATAGCATCTCCTTCTCTCTGCAGGGATGGTGAGGGCTTGATGGGGTTTTCTGACAGCCATCAGAACTCAGAACTCAATGGCTTGGCACTCTTCCAAGTGCCTCACCTGGGCAATAATGCCGTTGGGATAGAGACCTCCCCCCACACATTGAATTTAAAGACACGTTGTGTGTCAGATTTACATGCAAACTTGCGAGTGGAATGAATGAGGATATTTTGGGTTGTCACAATGACTGGGGAAAGTCATGAATTTACTGGCTGGTGGTTCAAACCCACCAGCCACCCCTTGGAAGGAAGGTTGGGCAATCTACTTCCATAGTGCTACCGCCTCAGAAACCCAAGGAAGGGGCCTTATGAGTCGTATCTGACTCAATGGCAGTGATTTTTTTTTTTTTTTATTGGGCATGAGCCAGAGATACAAAATGTCCTGTCACGCTAAGACAGTCCCAGCCAGGGACAATTGCTTTTGGGAGACTGAGTGAAACCTAAAGTCTAGAAGCTACCTCTGAAATAGAAAAGGTCATAGAAGGGTTCATTCCACCTCCACCCACCCAATTTTCCTTCTTTCCATGTGTTAGAGTCAGCAGGGTTTCACCCAGGGAGCTGGCCCTGTGACAACTAGTGGCCTGGTTCTGGAGAACCACCTGGTGTTGACATGCCAGGCAGATTAGGCTCCAGGAGTGGCAAGTCCCAGCAGATCTGAGCACCTGGCCCTCGGTGATGGAATGTGCTGCAGGCTCTAATTACTGTGCAGAGAAGAGAGCTGTGCTCCTTCCTTTCCGGGGGAATTGGCTGCAGCTCGCCTGCTGGTCTGGCGCGTGAGCCTCCGAGTTTTGTTTGCTGCCAGCCACGGAATAGATCCCCACTCCACTTTGCACATACATGTCTGGGATCTAGGCTTTCCGGGAACTGTCCCCAGGAATAGAGGGTTGAAGGCTCTAACTTAGCTGTTCTCTTCCCTCCAGAGGCTGGTCTTCGAACGCTTGGCTCTTCCTGGCATGTCCTCAATGCAGTCAGCCCTCACCCACCCAGTCAGGCCAAGCCTTGTCCTACTGGAATTCAATTCTATTAACAAGTCTCCAATGGCTCTGTGGTGCAATATCCAACTGTCCCAGTTTGTTCTGAGAAGAGGGTCTTTCAGTGCTAAAACCTGAGAGTCCCCGGCAAACAAGGACAAGCTGACTACTGAATTCTGCAAAAAGCCCATTGAGCTAGAGGTGGCTGGAGTGGAGTGACCCAGTGGAGATTAGTAACTAGAGTAAGAATTTCAATCTACATGTGGTACAGACACTCAGGGGCCTTGGGCAAAGGTTAATAACTCCCAACACCCACTGAGATTTGCCATTTGTTTAATTCTCCCTTTTTGAAAGCTGGTCTTTATTTTAGAAAAAATAGGAAGGACCCTCTCCTCCAGTAAGTTTTACTGGGAGCTAGAGCACAGGTGGTCTGGTGGCTAGAGTGAAGGCACTCTGGTGGTGTAGTGGGTAAGGCACTTGGCTGCTAACCAGAAGGTTGGTGGTTCAAACTCACCAGCTGCTCTGCAGGAGGAAGATGAGGCAATCTACCTCTACAAAGATTTTCAGTCTTGGAAACCCAACAGTGGTCTCTATGAGTTGGAATCGACTTGATGACAGTGGGTTTGGTTTGGGTTTAATCTACAGTGCAGGGCACTCAGATGGTCCCACCCATGATTTTGACTCTTAAGGAACTGCCAAGACGTAGGGATGGTAAAGAAATGTGTTGTGTTGACAGCAGCACCATGAGTCCATTGAGGGTCAAGTAACAAACAACACCCTGACTCTCCAGTGTGCATAGTCCACAATGCAACTGTGCTACCCACCTCTCTTGGTCCTTGCATCTTTTCAGAGCCTGATCGGTTAGTCGACTGTTAATTTTATAAGCAACATTCTTCCAATCAATTGCCTTTCTAACCAAAGCCAAGAAATAAACCATAAAAACTCCTGATATTAAGGAGGAGAAAAACAGTTTGTGTAACAGTGTGTGAACATGGAGACCAGTGAAGGGGTTGTTGCAGTCACAAGATGAGGTAGGCTGGTAGCGAGGACCAGGGTGACTGTAGGGGATGCTGTGGTGTGCAACCCCATCTCCCTTTCAGGCTGGGGGTGGTCACTTCCCCAGTGGCCAGAGTGTTGCCTGCTGCCCAGCTCATAGCCTGGAACAGAAAGGAAGCCAGTGCTCTGAGGCGTAGGGTGTACAGAGGATAGAGGGAGATGGTACCTGGACATACTTTACAAACTACCAAGCAGGACAGAAAGAGAAGGAAGCAGTGAGGTTTGGTCCCTGTGGCCAGAGTGGGGCTTTTAGATTCTTATCTTATCTCTTCTTTTTGGTCTAGGCTTTTTGTTAGAGGATGGGAGAATTTCCCCACTATCTCATCTTGTAGAGAAACCCTAATAGTCTCTTTTAATTTCCTATGAGGGTTTCAAACCGGTTCATTCCTGTTTAACCGAATTTGCATTTCCACACCACATAGATGGAGTCAGAGTCTACATTTTAACAAGATCCCCAGTGATTCTTAGGTACACATAACATAAGTATACCTAAGAATCACCGGGGATCTTGTTAAAATGTAGACTCTGACTCAATCTATCTGGCGTGAAAATGCAAATTCTCAACAGGGAGTCCAACTGGAATGAACTGGTCCAAAGCCCTGATTTCCATCCATGTAGAAGCCTGTCCTCTCCAACCAGTGGTGCTAATCTGTGTTACAGGGGCTGGGAGCAGACACATGAGCATTTCTTAACCATGCCCAGAACCGGACTGAGCTCTCAGAGCCCCGGGTCAAATAGGGCTGGAGATCCTCCTTACACAAAAATGGACATTCTTCCTCCTGGTTAGGTTTAGGGGTCAAGGCCACAAGCTGGATAATTTGGAATTTGCTTTTCAGGGAAGGGTTTTCCAAGCTTCAGGAATCGTTTACCGCCGCCACCACCATTTTTGTCCTACTTGCTCTCCATTTGACTTTAACTGAATAGTTTTCTTTGAATTCACTCCATTTTCTTGCCTTGACCTACAGTGGCATTCTAAGCATTAATAGTTGTGAAAATATGAGTTTTATTTTCTGATTGCATTTTTTCCCTACAACTCATTCAAGTACATATATGACTTTTAAAAAGATATTATTTTGGTTACCTCTAGTGCTGCTCTGGTGGCATAGTGCCTAAGGTATTTGACTGCTAACCAGAAGGCTGGTGGTTCAAACCCACCAGCCACTCCTTGGAAAGAAGGTTGGGCAATCTACTTCCGTAGTGATACTGCCTCGGAAACCCAAGGAGGGGTCACTATGAGTTGAGGCCGACTCAACGGCACATAACAACAACAACAACAACAACACTACAGAAGTAGATCGCCCAACCTTCCTTCCGAGGACTGGCTGGTGGGTTTGAACTGCCAGCCTTCTGGTTGGCAGTCAAATGCCTTAGGCACTATACCACCAGACAAGTGCCCTTATAAGTATTAAGCAGGGGTCCGTAAACAACTAAGTCCTTTGTCATTAGACAAAAGAACTGAATGGTTCCTGGCTAACCATTGCTGAACATTTTGAACAAAGATTCTATACAAGAATCCCAATCAAAAGGGGGGAAATGTGGAACAAAATTTCAAATTCTCATGGAATTCAGACTCCCTGGAGCCACTGAGGTTGGACGAGCCACTAAAATGATTGCCCTGAGATCATCTTTAAAGCTCAAACCAAAAGTATCCCCCGGCATCTTCTTTAAACCAAACAACTGCTTAGCTTAACTAGTAAAGAAAGTCTTCCTTGAGCACCGTGCTCTTTTAGAGAACTGTGTACAGTATATGGGATCAAACTGACAAAAGCAACAGGAAAGGTTAGAGAGGAAGTTTCAGGGACAGTGAGTCTATGTTTATGGGGGAGGAGCAATTCAGAAAACAAAGGCAAGACAGATGCACAACTTGCAGAATGCGATCCATGTCAATGAACTGAGGGGTAGAAACTGTTGAATTGGTGTATGTTCTGCTGTGCATATTCTCAACCACAACCAGAGTAAAACAACTTATCAAAAATGAAGAGAATGGGGCAGGTTAGACACACACACACACACACACACGCACACACAAGAGGAGGAGGCAAAGTGACCACGGAGGCAGGGATTGGAATGATGCGGCCACAAGTTAAGACATGTCAACAGCCACAGAAGGGGGAAAGGCAAAGGGTGGACTTTTCCCCTAGAGACACTGGGGAGAGTGCAGCCAGGCCACACCTTGATTCTGGCCTTCTGGTCTCCAGACCTGTGAGAGAATACATTTCTGTTGTTTAAAACCACCATATTTGTCATAATTTGAATCTGTGGCACAAACAACAACAACAACAATAATAATAACGGAGGCCTATCTTTACCTGTGGAGTGAAAAAACTTGTACCAAAAGTTAACACTTAGGATGAATTATATTGCTCCCCTCATGGCAGAGGCATGTCACTTTTAAATGAACAGGAGTGTGAACTGTGACTTATTGAAATAATTCTAAAAAGCCAACTTAAACCAGAAATGAACCAATGCATTTATATATGTCTCCTGAGCCACACCACCACCTGCCTGCCTTTGTCACACTGTGGTGGCTTGTGTTGTTGGGATGCTGCAAACGAGGCCACCAGTATTTCAAATACCAGGAAGGTAATCATCCATGGTGGACTGGTTTCCATAGAGCTGCCAGACTGAGGGAGACTAGGAAGGAAAGGCTGGCAACCTACTTCTGAAAATGAGCCCCTGAACACCCTAGGGACCACAACAGGCTACTGTCCAATGCAGATGAGCCCTGCAGGGTGCAAGGCCCTCAGAATACGCAGCAGCCGCCGCAGTGCAAACACACCGGTGACCACGAAGACGCCTCCGGACTGAGCAGCTGCCTCTTCTGATGTCCTCAAGTGGCCCTGAAATGAAGCCTACTTGATGGGAAGTAATAACACAAAACCCTGTTATCACCATGTTCTCTGACCTGAATAGGTGGAGTCCCTGATGGAAAAGTGTGACTAACTCAGCCAACAACAGAAACAATCAAATCCTAAGCCCAGGTACAAACCTGGCTGGGGTTTATAAATCTGGCCACAAACACATTCTTGCAAATCCCTGTGTTTGAAGTGAAGCCTCCTCACCCATCAATTTCCCCGGTTCAGTTAACTCACACTCATTCCTTCCTCTGTCCCAGAGGCCCCTCTTCCATGTCTTGCAACAAGTTCCAGAAGAGACAAGTATTTCTCAGGCCTGCAGAATGCAGAGAAGAAAACTCCTCCTACGATCCGAAGGGAGATGCAAAGCATAGTTTATCAGGGCATTTCAGACGTGCTCCGTGCTGGTAAGAGGCGGCCAAGGTCCCTACATTATTTAGAAAGCTGCGGAGAGGAAGTCATGAATGCGGAATCAGCAAATGATTCCTTTTGTGTGTAAAAAATGCAACCCAGCCAGAGAGAGCTTCACCAAAGGTCTCAAGACCATAGAAAATCTTTGCTGTTTGTTAAGTTGCAAAGTTAAAGAGATGATTACACAAAAGCGAGCGGGATTAGGGCGGAAAAAAAAGGAAAACCAATAAGAGAATGGACCTTTTAAAGGTGGGAGAAAAATGCCATAAAAGGTTGCCTGAAGGTTAAGGAAATCGTTATCACAATGAGATTTACTACCTCGGAACAGTTCACAGCTCTATCCCTGGAGTGTGAAATTAGTGACTGAAGGGAGATTTCACAGGCGCCTTGCTTCTTCTTTGGAGCATGTTGGCACGGCAACATTTGTGATGAGGGCCTCTGTGCCAGGTCCAGCCCACTTGCAAGCTGCTGCCGTTATTCACGCAAAGCACGGATGGTCTTGAGTTTCGGAAGTGTTTTCCATTTTTATCGAACACAGTCTCTCCTTATCGGAGTCTAATGCTGTGTGCATGGATGGAGCATATAGAAGAGGCATCAACCAGACCAACACTCTCACCTAAGCCATATTTTCTCTTTAAAAATATCCATGTGGATTACCATCAATGGAAATATTGAGAAATCTATGGGAATAGATTAATATACTGTGGTCTGTCCGGAGAACAGAAGATGTGTGTTGGAGGAAGTACAGCCAGAACGTTCCTTGGAAGTGGGGATGGTGAGACTTCGTCTCATTTACTTCAGACCTATTATCAGAAGGGACTGACACCTGGAGAAGGACATCATGCCTGGTAATGTAGAGGGTCAATAAGAAACAGGAAGACCTGAGAAGATGGATTGCCACAGCAGCTATACAATGGGCTCAAATACTCCTACTGTTGTGGGGACAGTGCAGGTTGGCCAACGTCCTGCTTTGTTATTCATAGGGTTGCTTTGAGTGGAAGCCAACTCGACAGCACCTAACAACAACAACGACACAGGAAATAGGAATCAAGTGAAAATGTTAAACATGAAAACCTTTTTCCCAAATCCTCTGGGTCTCATTGTTACCCACAAAGTTCTGGGTTTGTTTGCCTGGAGTGACTGAAGTCCATAAAGTCGCACTGAGGTGAATGGCTCTTACTGAGTTTGTGCACAGGCTGAGAGAGGGGATACCTCAGCTTCTGTCTGCCTCAGGAGCTCTCCAACTCTCTTTGACAGGGTGGGAATTGCATCCCAGTCACGTTGTACAGACAATTTCACAGCATTACAGGTTAAGCATGTGCAGTGAGGGATACAAAGATACGGACCCTTAGCACATCTCATTATAATGTCAAATCTCCACCCAGGGGTGTGCCATATACAATGCTAAGATCCTCCTTCACCCAGGTTCAGCTCCTCCTGGCTCAGCAACTAGTCATCACTGGTGTACGACCCTCCTCTGGTGGCAGCAAACTTCCTGACCACCTGCTTTTCCTCAAAAAGTTACATTTCTACTCCCCTGTCTCACTGGGAGGGACCTTGAGAAACTCCCCAGAGGACACCGATTCCGTTAACGAAACGTTGCACATCTCCTAGTGAACACCGTGCATCTTCTTGACTAAAGCACTGGATGACGTTGTCTGTGTCGCTATCACATCACGCTATCTGGGAAAGTTAAACAGAAGTTAAAAGGAACTATCTACGACATACAGAGGTACAGAGACTGAAGTTTATTAGTGGTTACCAGGGGAAGAGGAGAGAGAACGTGGGAGTCTGTTTACGGTGACGGAAAATTTGGCAACAAAGACAGATGATGGTTGCACTACACAATGAACATAATCAATGCCACTGAGCCGTATGTATAAAACAATCGGCAAATGTTGTGTTATACATGTATTCACCACAATAAAAAAGGAAAAAAGGAGATAGGAGACGATAACTTTGGAAAGGTGAGCTGCAATGTCCTCATGTCCTTCCGTGTGCTTCTCACACACTCACACTGTGCAGACACAGACGTGAATCAAACAGAGTGTAATTATAGCTTTTGCCTTATCACATGGTTTATCTCCTATCCTGGTCAGATGGACAGACTTGAAAAAGGTTTCTGGAAAAGGAGATACTTTTACATAACTAGGTGCCCAAAGGACCTGGTAGTGCAACAGGTAAGTGCTCGGCTGCTAACCAAAACGTTGGAGGTTCGAATCCACTCAGTGGCTGTGGGAAGAAGACCCGGTGATTTGCTCCTACACAGATTATAGACTAGGAAACACTGTGGGGCTATTCTACTGTCACATGGGGTCACTGGGAGTTGAAATCAACTCAATGACACCCAACAACAAAGTTGCCCATGTTGTTGTTGTTATTCTGTGCCGTTGAGTCAGCCCCAACTCATAGCGACCCCTCCTTGGGTTTCCAAGGTGGTATCACTATGGAAATAGGTTGCCTAACTTTCCTTCTGAGGAGTGGCTGGTGGGTTTGAACTGCCAGCCTTCTGGTTAGCAGTCAAGTGCCTTAGGCACTACGCCACCAGAGCTCCTAAAGTTGGCCATAAAGCCAGAAAAAGCTCTGGTTTTAGGTGCAAATTATCTTAATTGGTTTATCATCTATCTTAGAAAGCACTCATGCTATTTTTCATTCACTAATTTTTAGCAGCATTATGTTCTCAAAATTCAACCCATTATTTTAAAATTTATTTTTACCTTTCTATTGTGATTTGGGTGCAATTTTACAGAGCAGATTTTACACCCAATATTTCATATACATTTTGCTTCATGACACTGATTACAATCCCCACATAGTAACAGCCCGCCCTCCCGCCTTCTCCCTGTGGTTACCGCTTCCCTGTGTCCTTCTTTCCTGGGCATTCCTGACTGCCTAGCTTTTTCCCTGTGCAAATGCTGCCCTTCTGATCTCCCGTGGTTGACTGTTCTAAGGAGTGCATCTTGTTTCCCTGGTGTAGTTTTTAGCTCATAGGCTTATGTACTGTCTGGGTGAGAGTTGAGCCACGGGAGTGAGTCCAATTCTAGGTCCAAAGGGTGACACAGAGCCATAGTCTCAGGGATTTCACAAGTCTTTATCTGACCAGTAATCCTGGTCTTTCTTTGAGTTTTTGAAAAATTCAACCCATTCTTGACCATTAAAGAATCATCTCTTTGCAAAAATCTCGTGTTCTCTCTGACATGACATCTATGGCAACAGTGAGGTATCAGAAACCCTGCAGACAAGGCCTGAACATTCTAGTTAAAAGTGAAGACTAAGAAACAAATTATGATAACAACAATAAAAAGGAAAATCCAGCTGAGGGGTCTTAGAAGAAATACAATGTAATTGTTGTTGTTAGTTACTGTTGAGTCAGTTTCAACTCATGGACACCTTCTGCCTGCAGAGTGGAACTGCTCCATAGGGCTTTCTATGGCTGTGACATTTCAGGAGCAGGTGGCCAGGACTTCCTTCTAAGGTGACTCTAGGTGGGTTTGACCTGCCGACCTTTCTGTTAGTAGCCCAATGCTTAACCATTCGTGCCACCTAAGGATGCCCATTATAATGTAATAGAGGATGCTCAATAATTGCCTCCCTCTCTTCCAGGGGACCAGGGATGGTGGCTCAGAGGAGGTACCATGTGGACAGAGCCTAGAAGGGCAGAGCCAAGGAGAAAAGGTGAGGGGTTGTGAGACCAAGGAGCTCGCATGGTACTCTTGGCCTGAAACTGTCTGCCTCCTTCCACATGGGGCTTCACAGCCAAACCCCAGTCTCTTTTCATGCTGTTTTTGCTACATCCAGGATCATGACATTTCAAAAGATGATAAAGGAAGAAATTAATGAAATCCCAGTCTGGACAAGTGGGAAAGATTGCACTCGCTCCCCTCTCAGCTCCATATATTGAAAAAGGGAAAAAACAAGCCCTCTGGGTCTCCAGATACAGCATGTTTTCTTATATCACTTTGTGGCCTTTGTTTCTGCTTGGCATCTCTTATGATTTATGAGAAATAGATTAAAATGAAAGTATCGGTAGGGTACCATTCTGCTGTGAGGGCCCCAGGGCCCCAAATATCAGAAGTGTAAGTACAATATAAACTTATTTTTGTCTCATGTAATAAGCAGCCTAGATCGAGCCTGAGGGCTGTGTGCTACCAAGCTGTCAGGCAGTCCTGATCCTTCAGTTTCCTTCTCGGCCATGAGTGGCTTCCATTCCCAGAGTCATCTTGTGGTCCAAGTGGGTGGCTCCAGCTCCAGCCATTGCACCCACAGTCCAACCAGCATGAAGGAGGAAGAGACACAGTTAAAGGGGACAAAGGGCATAAACCAGGTTATAAGGAAAATTCCTTACATTCTCAGTTACAAAGCCACTCCTAACTGCAACGTTTTCCTGATGGGTTCATTGTTTTAAAAATTGATTTGTGAACACTATATGATTAATATTGTTATGATATTAATGTCACTGCTGTTGTCAGGTGTCATCAAGGTACCATTGCATCAGTCTGACTCATAGCAGCCCTGTGCACAACAGAATGAAACACAGCCAGGTCCTGTGCCATCCTGTCTCATTGTTGCGGCCACTGTGTCAATCTATCTCATTGAGGGTCTTCCTCCTTTTCACTGACCCTCTAGTTTATCAAGCATAGTGTCCTTCTCCTAGGAGCTCTGGTAGCGTAGTACCTAAGGCACTTGACTGCTGACTAGAAGGCTGGCAGTTCAAATCCACCAGCCACTCCTTGGAAGGAAGATGGGGCAATCTACTTCTGTAGTGATACTGCCTCGGAAACCCAAGGAGGGGTCGCTATAAGTCGGGTCTGACTCAACGGCACATAACAACAACAGTGTCCTTCTCCAACAACTGAGCCCTGCTGACAACATGTCTAATGAATGTGAGTTGGAATCTTGCCATCCTCACTTCTAAAGAGCTTTCTCGCTGTGCTTCTTCTGAGACAGATTTGTTCGTTCTTCTGGCGGTTCGTGGCATATTCATTATTCTTTGCCAACGCTATAATTCAAAGGCATAAATTCTTCAGTCTTTCTTATCCATTGTCCAGCTCTCACATGCATATGAGGCAACTGAAAATATCATGGCTTGTGTCAGGCGCACTTTAGTCCTCAGAGTGCCGTCTTTGCTTTTTCACCCTTTATGGAGGTCTTCTGCAGCGGGTTTGTCCAGTGCGATACAACATATTATTTCTTGACTGCTGCTCCCATTGGTGTTGACTGTGAATCCAAGTAAAATGAAATTCCTGACAACTTCAATATTTTCTCCATTTATCCTGATGCTGCTTATTGGTCCAGTTATGAGGATTTTTGTTTTCTTTATGTTGAAGTATAATCCATACCGAAGACTGTAATTTTTTATCTTCATCAGTTAGTGCTTCAAGTCATCTTCCCTTTCAGCAAAAAAAGCTGTGTCATCTGCATATCGCAGGTTGTTAGTGAATCTTCCTCCAATCCTGATGCCATGTTCTTCTGCATACAGTCCAGCTGCTGGGATTATTTGCTCAGCATACAGATGGAATAAGTATGGAGAAAGAATACAATGCTGACACACACCTTTCCTGATTTTAAACCGTGTGGTATCCCCTTGTTCTGTTTGAACCACTGTCTCTTGGTCTCTGTACAGGCTCCTTATGCATGGTAACAGTTGACACTGACATGGTGATTACAGGTACACATCTAAGTGTTCACGTTTAATCCTCATAAAAACCCTATTGTAGTAGCTGAGTAAGGTGCCTCCAAAGATGTCCATGTCCCAGTCTCTGGAATGGCAGTGAGTTTGGTTTTTTGTTTTGTTTTGTTTTTAGGACTGAGAGTAAGTCAAGGATCTTCAGATGAGATTATTCTCAATTATCCTGGCGGTCACAGTGTAATCACGAGGGCTCTTATAAGAGGGAGACAAGAGGCCAGAGAGGAGAGAAGATTTTATGTGCTGACTTTGAACATGGAGGAAGGGGCCACACATCAAGAAATGTAGGTGACTTCTACAAGCTGGAAAAATCAAGAATATAGATTGTCCCCTAGAGCTTTCAGAAGAAACACAGCCCTGTGGGCCCATTCTAGACTTCTGCCCTCCAATCTTGAGGGTGGAAATGACTACCTAAAGGGGCATGGGTTCTTTTGAATTCTGCAGCAAGTCACGTCTGGAAAGCCAAGGACTGCAATACCCACTCTAAACATGAAGGTGGTGAAGAGCTGTGCATGGAGTTGGGAAGTTTGGAATGTCAGAGCAAAGTCAGGAATTACGGTTCAGAGTGAGGTTACTAAATGCACTGGGTCATGCAAATCTAGGAGGATGTAGATTCTTAATGGCTTCCGCATCTCCAGCTAAGAGGATGGCTGTGGGGAGGGACAGCTGGGGGAGCAGGAGGAGTGGGTGCTCATGGCCACAGAGGATTAGAGACTAGGGATATTTGACCCACCAGCCCCACGTTTCTCCAGAGCAAAATCAGGATGCTGTTAGCAGAAAAGGGGGAGAAACCTGATGCTGGGCATCACTGGATGGGAGCCCTGGCACTCAGCCCCACCTGACTCAATGCCTCCTCTGTTATGACAACTCATGTTCTGATGAGTATTCTATGAGGCTTATTACTATTCTAGGGTGGAATTCATCAATACTGTGGTTTACCTATGCACATACTTTGAAAATCAAGATGGGGCCCTAACTGTAATAAAGAAAACAAACTCACTGCTGTCGAGTTGATTCGACTCATAGGGACCCCTCCTTGGGTTTCTGAGTTGGTATCTCTACGGAAGTAGATTGCCCAATCTTCCTTCCGAGGAGTGGCTGGTGGGTTTGAACCACCAGCCTACCGATTCGCAGTCAAATGCCTTAGACACTGTGCCACCAGAGCTCCTAGCGAGGGTAAAAACGCAACCACTGCCATGGAGTTGGATCCGACACACAGCAACCCCTCCTTGGCTTTCCGAGGCAGTATTACTATGGAAGTAGATTGCCCAATCGTCTGAGGAGTGGCTGGTGGGTTTGAACCACCAGCCTTCTGGTTAGCGGTCAAATGCCTTAGGGAAAGTGGAATTGTGATGTGTGTGTCCAGCCAGAGCAGAACTGGTCTATTCAATAGGCATTAAAAGGAACAAATGTAACAGATACTCAAGGTTTTGTGTAAAATGGAGTTTGTTTCTAGGCTCATGAAGTAGTCTGAGAGGCATTTAAGAGTCCTGGGAGACTGGATAGATTCTGTCGTGTGAGGCTGTTGGGAATTTTAGTGTTCCTGGATTCCTAGCTACTAAATGTCAGCGACCCCCAACCAAAAGCCAAAAGCACAACCAAAAGCCATCCCCACAAAATAGCCCTACTATGCCAATTCTGTGGGAAGCCCTGGTGGTGTAATGGTTAAGCACTCAGCTGCCAACTGAAAGGTTGGTGGTTTGAACCCATTCAGTGGCTTCACTAGAGAAAGATGTGGCAACTTGCTTTTGTAAAGATTATAGCCAAGAAAACTGTATGGGACAGTTCTACTCTGTCACATGGGGATACAACAATGCCAACTATAGACAACTGTATTAAGGAAAATGGAATTTACAAATCTAAAAAGACCTAACTCATTTTCTCCCATCTGTGGCTACGTGTACAGGAGTTGATGAAACGCTAGATCACTCCTGTTTTACAAATGTTTCCCTTTGGGTTTTTAGAATTTGAAGTCCCAGCCCCAAACAGGTGTCCTTAAGACCACACTCTACCTACATATAACCAAATCTTTGTCCTTATTTAAACAAACTTTTTTTTTTTTTTTTACTGTTGTACCAGGAAAGTCACAACCCCAGGGGTTGACACAGCACCCCCTGGCATACATGAGAAAGGAAATTACATCCTGTGTAATTCCAATCTTCTCAGCCATGGTTGTTTCTTTGGTCTCATGGGGTATTTTTAAGCATCAAAAGGAAAAAGAAGGAGAAAATCCAAAGAGACCACCAACAAGTCTGAAATCCTGTTAAACCTCAAACAAAACCAAACCCAACAGACCCTGGCAGAATAAGCTCATAAACAGAAAAGACCACGATCTTCACTGTCATACCCTGGGGGGGGGTCCTTTGTAAGCCTGATTCCTTCCATCTAGACATCGGGGGACAGGGAGGGACTACCATTTTCCAAGTATCCTGGTCAGGCTGCTTGTAAAGGAAGGGACCATTCTTTGATGTTTGGATTTAGTTATCATTTTAAAGTTCTTGACCTGAAGAAATGTTATTTTTTTGGTAGTTATGGTCCTTTTAAAAGGAAGAGGCAGAAATTACTTCCGGTAAATTACTGTTGTTGTTGTTATGTGCCATCGAGTTGTCTCTGACTCATAGTGACTCTACGTACAGCAGAATGAAACACTGCCCTGTCATGTGACAATCTCACAATCCCTACTATACCTGAGCCCATCACTGTAGCCACTGTGTCAATCCATCTTGTTGAGGGCCTTCCCCTTTTTCGTTGACCCTCTACTTTACCAAGCATGACATCCTTCTCCAGGGAATGATCTCTTCTGACAACATGACCAAAGTAGGTAAAACCATGTCTGGCCATTATCGCTTCCAAGGAGCATTCTGGCTCCACTTCTTAGAGGACAGATTTGTTAGTTCTTTTAGCACTCCATGGTACTCTCAGCATTCTTCGCCAACACAACTCAAAAACATCAACTCTTCTTCCATCTTCCTTATTCATTGTCCAACTCTCACGTGCATATGAGGCGATTGAAAATACCATGGCTTGGGTCAGGCACATCTTAGTCTTCAAGGAGACATCTTTGTTCTTCAGCACTTGAAAGAGGTCTTTTGCAATAGATTTGCCCAATGTAATAGGTCTTTTGATGTCTTGATTGCTGTAGAAGCAAGCATTATGAAGTCTTTGACAACTTCAATCTTTTCTCCATCTATCATGATTCTGCTTATTGGTACAGTTGTGAGGATTTTTGTTTTCTTTATACTGAGGTGTAATCCATACTGCAGACTGCAGTCTTTAATTTTCATCAGTAAGTGCTCCTAGTCATCCTCACTTTAAGCAAGCAAACTTGTGTCATCTGCATGTCTCAGGTTGTTAATGAGCCTTCCCCCAATCCTGATGTCATGTTCTTCTTCATAGTCATGACAAGCTTCCCGGATTATTTGCTCAGCATACAGATAGAATAAGTATGGTAAAAGGATACAACCTGGATGCACTCCCTTCCTGATTTTAAACCATGCAGTGTCCCCTTGTTCTGTTCAAACGACAGCCTCCTGGTCTATGTACAGGTTTCTCATGAGCACAATTAAGTGTTTGGAATTCCCATTCTTCTCAATTTCATCCACAATTTGTTATGATCCACACAATTGAATGCCTTTGCATAGTCAATAAAGCACAAGTAAACATCTTTCTGGTATCCTTTGTTTTCAGCCAAGATCCATCTGAGCTTTGATATCCCTCACACCATGTCCTCTTCTGAATCCAGCTTGTATTTCTGGAAGTTCTCTGTTTACATACTGCTGCAACCATTTTTGAATTATTTTTAGTAAGATTTCACTTCTGTGCGATATTAATGATGTTGTTTGATAATTTCCACATTCTTGGGGTCACCTTTCTTTTTTATTTATTTATTTTAAATGCATTTTATTGAAATATAATTTACGTACAGTGAAATACACAAAACTAAAGTGACATGGGTTAATGCATTTTTTTTTTTCACTGTTCCCTTCCCTCCCCTCCACCCCTGGCAACCAACAAAGTTTCCCTCCATATATAAACCTTTTCTCGACCCTCTACAACAATGAACTAATACTATATTTGTCCTTCCGTGATTGACTTATTTCACTCAGCATAATGTCCTCCAAGTTCATGCATATTATGTGGTGTTTTGCAGACTCTACATTATTCTTTAGTGTTGTATAACATTCCATTATGTGTCTGTACCATAGTTTGGTCATCCCCTCTTCCGCTGATGGGCACGTAGGTTGTTTCCATCTTTTTGCTATTGTAAATAGTGCTGCAATGAACATGAGTGTGCACCTATCTGTTCCTATCCTGGCTCTTACCTCTCTAGGATATATACCTAGTAATGGGATTTCTGGGTCAAATGGTATCTCTAATTTCAGCTTTCTAAGGAATCACCATACTGCTTTCCACAGTGGTTGTATCACTTTACAGTCCCACCAGCAGTGTATGAGAGTTCCAATATCTCCACATCCCTGCCACATTTGTTATTTTCTGTCTTGTTGAACGTTGCCATCAGTGCTGGGGTGAGACGGTATCTCATTATTGTTTTGATTTACATCTCTCTAATGGCCAATGATTGTGAGCATCTCTTCATGTATTAGCTGGCCACCTGAATATCCTCCTCGGTGAAGTGTCTATTCATGTCTTCTGCCCATTTTTCAACTGGATTGTTAATTCCTTTGGTGTTGAGGTGTTGGAGTTTTCTATAAATCTTAAGAGATAAGTTCCTTGCCAGATATGTAATTATCAGTAAATATTAATTTGTTGCTGTCATTTTTGTTATGTGCTTTTTTGTGGTGTCGATTTCTTCCATGTAATTTTCTATGTTAAGCTCACTTTGTTTATGAATCGTGTTGTCATTTCCTTCATTGCTATTGTTTTAGTATTTGCTAAATATTTATGCTGGTCCTCTTTCTTATTTTGATGTGAAGGTTTATCATGTTTCTTTGAGGTTACCCTGTGATTTATAGTTTTCTTCCCAAGTTTAGAACAGTCTGTTCTGTCTTATAGTTGTCTTGACTTCCCTATCATCTAGAAGTTCTGTAAAGACATAGTTTTTTCCCTCTTTTTGGTTTGTAGTTGTTCTCATTTGTCAATTGATGTCTCTGATTCACCTGTTTACAATCTTGTAGGCTTATTTACTTTGGATACTTCCATCGTTGGGTTGGTTTCTGGGTTATATCATCATGTGTGTTAATGTCAGTTGCTGTTGGCTGTTGTTGCTTCTCTGTCCAAAGGACTCCCTTTAGCATCTCTTGTAAGGTTGGTCTGGTTTGAACAAATTCCTTTAATTTCTGCGTATCTGGAAATGTCCTAATTTCACCATCATATTTGAGGGACAATTTTGCTGGGTACATAATTCTTGGTTGGAAATTTTTCTCTTTCAGGGTTTTATATATACCATTCCATTGTCTTCTTGCCTGCATGGTTTCTGCTGAGAAATCCGAGTTGAGTCTTATTGATTGCCCCTTGTAGATAACTTCTTGTTTTTCCTGTGTTGCTCTCATGATTCTTTCTTTGCCCTTGGTTTTGGTGAGTTTGATGATATGCCTGGGTGATTTTCTTTTGGGGTCTATCCTGTTTGGGGTTTGTTAGACTTCCTGAGTGGATATATTCTCATCTTTCATTAAACCAGGAAAATTCTCTTCCAACAATTCTTCGACAATTTTCTCAGTGGTTTTATTTGTGTCTTCCTCTTCTGGAATTCTGATGACATGTAGGTTATTCCATTTGATGGCATCCCACATGAAACTTTGGCTTTCTTCATTTTGTTTTGATCTTTTTTCTGATTTATCCCTTTCCAAAGAAGTGTTCAGGTATTTGCCTTAAATCTCCCTAATTTTGTCTTCCATTGATGCAATTCTGCTCCTTTGCCCATTCAATGTCTTATCTATTTCTGAAAATTTAGTATTAATCTTCTGGATTTCTGTGTGTAGATTTTGTATCATTTCTAATTTTTCACTTATTATGCCATTTTGTTCTTGTATTGTCTTTTGACATTGTTCTAGGATTTTCTCTGTGTTTTTCTTAATCTGTCCCTCAATTCATTGAAAATACCTAAATATAAGTCTTTTAAATTCCTTATCAGTGGATTTGGCACTAACTAGTGGAAAACACGCAACAAAAATAGTAAGTACAGGGATGGTGTGAGCTGCGGGACTGTCAGCTACTCTAACAGGACCAACAGCCTGAATATTTCCAGGCGGTGTTATCAGGGAGTTCCAGTGCTGCATCTTCCTCAGGGATGTGTTTTGGGTCTGTATCTTGGTCCCTTGTTTCTCCTGCTTTATCTTGCTTCTTTGTGTGGACTGTGATGCTCTGTTGTCTCTGAGGCATTGTGACATTTTTATGTTTATATTTAATTGGTGATTGTGTGTTGGAGTGACTCGTTTTCTTTATTTTGTTTGTATATTATCTATGCAAGCAGGGTACTGTGCTGTGCTCTTCTATTTACTAGTTGACAGCACTTATACACTTAGCACCTGTCTCCTTTCCTGTTGTTAGCCTCTCATATGTCCCTGACAATCTTGGCAAACAGAGCCTATTCTTAGGTCCCTGGAATCGGAATGAGAATGCTATCACTTTAAATATCCAAAATGGCCACCACTTGTAAAGATTCAAAATGGCTCCACCCTCGGTCACTTTAAATATCCAAAATGTAAACAATCAAAATGGCTGTGCCCTTCAGACAGTAGAAAGTCAACAGCTCAGGTGCTCTTTGCTGTTTCCCTTCCTAGTCATAGGCCACCGTGCAGTCGTCCCTGCAGCCCTTGGTGACCAAGTCTTGTCTTTCAGTCAATTTTCAGGTCCCAACACCACCTGGAAATATTCAGGCTGTTGGTCCTGTTAGAGTAGCTGACAGTCCCGCAGCTCACACCATCTCTGTACTTACTATTTTTGTTGCATTTTTTTTCCACTAGTTAGTGCCAAATCCACTTCTGTATAGTTTCTTTAAAAGCTCAGGGCTCCAGGATTATCTTCTGTATCTCTGTCACTTGGTTTTTCTTCTCTTTGTTGAAGAGGGTCTGTGTCATTTGTCTGCCTATTCCTCCATCTTACTGGAAGTTTATGGGATCACCTTTCTTTGGAATAGGTACAAATATGGATCTCTTCCATCAGCTGGCCAGGTAGCTGTCTTCCAAATCACTTGGCATAGATGAGTTAGTGCCTCCAGTGCAGCATCCATTTGTATAACCACTCATTTATCAGTCTACTGTGGTGGCTTTCATGATGCTAGGATGCTGGAAGCTATGCCACCAGTATTTCAAATACCAGCAGAGTCCCCCATCATTGACAGTTTTCAGTGGAACATCCAGACTAAGACTCAGAAGAAAGACCTGGTGGTCTGCTTCCAAAAATTAGCTGATGAAAGCTCAATGGAGCATGACAGAAGGCCGTCTGGTAATAGTGTTGGAAAAGGAGGCCGCTAGGTTAGAAGGGAGCTCAGGTGGCGTAGTGCCTAAGGCATTTGATTGCTAACCAGAAGACTGGGGGTTCAAACCTACCAGCTACTCCTTGGAAGGAAGAATGGGCAATCTACTTCCATAGAGATACCGCCTTGGAAACCCAAGGAGGGGTTGCTATGAGTTGGGATCGACTTGAAGGCAGTGAGTTTTTTTTTTTTTTTTTTTAGGTTAGAAGGCACTCAAAGAACTCAGTGGCCACAGCAATGGGCTCAGAGCAGACCAGTGGTCATATAAATGGTGCAAGACAGGCAATATTTTGTTCTGTTTACATGGAGCCACCGTGAATTAGCACTCACTTGATGGCAGCCAACAACGACATGTAGCAGAAATGGAAATAGGGTTTGGAGATATTTTGTGCTGTGCTGTTTGAAACGTATACCCTAACAAATTAGAGGCTTGCTATGTGAGGAGACGGAGGGAAGGGGAACTATTTCTTAGAATCCTTATATCCTCAGCAATTTAGGACACATTTCCAATACAGAGCAGAGCTTCTGTCTAAAGCTCTTTTCTGAAGGCCATATTCAAAATAGAATTGCTGAGAAATATCTTCAGCAATCTTCAAATAATCCAAAGACACCATCTTAGTTTCTTACTGCTTCGATAACAGAAATATCACTGGTCTGCCAGCCAGGCCAGAAGACCAGCCAGAGAAGGTTCCCATGGACCTCAAGTGGGTGGGTGGCTTTAACAAACAGACATTTATTCTCTCCCAGTTTGGGAGGCTAGAAGTCCGAATTCAGGGCACCCACTTTAGGGGAAGGCGTTCTCTCTCTGTGGGCTCTGGGGGAAAGTTCTCATCTCTCTTCAGTTTCTGTTCCTCGTTTCTTGGTGATCTTCCTGTGGTGTGTCACCTTCTCCCCCATCTGTGCTTCCTTGCTGCTGTGCCTAATTGTCTCCTTTTCTTTTTCAAAGGTGCTTGTCTTATGACACACCCTCCATTGATATGTCCTCATTAACATAGCAAAGAAAACCCTATTCCCAAGTGGGATGTCATCTACAAGTACACCAAGCCAAACCCAACGCTGCCCAGGTCACTGAACGCATAGTAGCCCTGTAGTACATAGTAGAGCTGCCCCAGAGGGTTGCCAAGGCTGTAATCTTCACAGAATCAAACTGCCACATCTTTCCTGCAGAGTGGCTGACGGGTTTGAGCTGTTGACCTTTGGATCTGCAGCCAAGTGCTTTAACCACTGTGCTACCAGGTCCTTGGGAGGGACACAAGGAGGGACTCAATCTGTACGTTTCATTTGAAAAGAAAAACATCTGAAGCAAATATAGTAAAAGGTGTTAAGATTTCACAGGGTTAACTGATGGGCTCGCAGGTGTGCATGACGATGTGAGGCGCTGTGGAGTAGCTTCCATCTCATAGTGACCCCGTGGACAGCAGAATGAAACACTGCCTGATCCTGCTCCATCCTCACAATCGTTGCTATCCTTGAGCTCATTGTTGCAGCCACTGTATCAATCCATCTCGTTGAAGGTCTTCCTCTTTTTATCCATCACTTTACTAAGCATGATGGTCTTGTCTAGAGATTGGTCCCTTCTGATGACATGGCCAAAGTAAGGAGACAATGGTATTCTTGATCTTTTTCTATAGGCTTCAAACATTTCATAATAAAAAACAAGACCAAAGACCTGCTGCTGAAGAAAGAGGGCTGGTTCTGATTGCGGTATCCCCAGGGTGGCCGAACTTTCTAGATGATGGCACTTAGCTTTTCACAGCCCACTCAAGTCAAATCAAATTAAATCTAACTTTTGAGCTATTGTGCAAGGCAGACACAGAGAGTCTCAAAACACGACCTTTGCTTTCAAGGAGCTTGTAGTCCATGGAGAAGGTGGACCAAGTGAGACCAGACAGAAGATGGATGTTCAGGGCCTCACTAGGGAATGAGTGAGCACGTGTGTCTGAGGTTTTGGTACCAATTTATTTTGTTAACAAAGTAGGAAAGAGCATCAGGGAATTCCTGGCTTGCCTCACTTCACAGGCAAGGTGAATTTTTAGTCCTGGCTGGAAGAAGGGATGGGCAGGAACAAAGGGAGAAGAAGTGAGAGTGTGGCTTTTCACCAAAGGCTCACTCTGCCCAGTGCCAAGATGTCCAAGCAAGGAGAGGTGGACTCGTTTCCACAGCTGCTTTCTCTCCCCAGGACCTCTGGCTCCCACAGCAGGGCCAGGGCTGCCTGGGTGACAGTGTTCAGGTTGGTGTGGGGGCTCTGTTGGTGCCAGCCAGGTCAGAAGACCAGCCAGAGAAGGTTCCCGTGGACCTCAAGGGAAAATGCCCAGCACTTCCAGGGCAAAATGACTCAGTCACAAAGATTGACTGACCATGTGATTCATTCATTCACCCACCTACAAAAGATTTATTGAGCACCTATGCTCCATGCCTGGCTTGTTCTGGGTGTTGGGAAGAAAGAGATATTCAAGAGGATGAGATTCTTTTTTTTATACCAAAAACTTCACCAAAAATATTAAAAATGATAACAAGAGCTGTGAAGAAAACAGGCTGGTGGACTAATGGGTGCAGGCAGCAGGCATGGGACGATCGGTGGTCAGGGGCGGACACCCCTCTGTGAGGCTGAGACCTGAATGTGGAGGAAGAGGTGGTGCGTGAAGAGCTGGGGTGGGGGAGCAGCAGGTGCAAAGGCTCAGAGGTGGGGGCATCACGTGGGCGTGTCTCAAGGGGCAGCAGAGCCAGCATGTCTGGCAAGTGAAGGGAGGTCAGGGTCGAGGTTGGGGAGGTGGGCAGGGTTGGGTGGTCAGGGCTGCATGGGCCCGTCTCAAGGGCTTAGTCTAGTGGGAAGCAGTGAGCTGACCTCCTCATCTTCCACCCACTGCTGGGGCTGCCCGTTCTTCCTCTAACTGGAACCTTCTTACACAAGGAAGCACCGAGGATGTTTAATCTCAGGTAGCCCCTGGGAGCCTCTCAAATTGCTTTGTGTTCATCCCCTGGGGTCCTTCTCTCCTCTACCCCTGAATCTCCTCCTTCTACCTGGCTGTGGCTGTCTCGACAGAATGAGCGTTCACTCCTCTGCTCGAATCTCTGGAGCCTCCAATTTCCTGGCCATTGTTACGGCTTATAAAACACAGAGCCATTTACACTTGGTATTTGTTTTGTTGATCCACACAGAAAGGGAACAGCAGAGAAAAGAAAAATCAACCAACCAACCAACCATGTGCCTTGGATCCTATCAGCCCAGCACCAGAGCAACAAGGATGAAGAGGTGGTTTTCTGGCTGACGTGTGACATCCAGGCCCTGGCAGCAACGAACTTCAATGACACTGGCTCTGGGTTATGGAGGAATCACAGGGTCTGTCTAGTGCTGGGGAGCCCGGGAGGGGCCTGCTCTTACCTGGGGCACGTGTTATGACAGCAAACAGTTGTCAGGTGCTCACCTGAGCACTCACCGTGTGCAGTAAACACTTTATAGGCTTCATCTCAATCCTCACAAAAGTCTGGGAGATGGAACCACATGATTCATCTCATTTCACAGAGGAACTAGCAAGAGAATGCCTCTGTGGAAAGATTGTTGACCTCTCACCCCAAACCGAACTCCGTTTCTTTTTCTTTTCTTTTTTTTTTTTTTTTGTGACTTGGGTGAAGATTTACAGAGCAAACTCACTTTCCATACAGCAGTTCACATACATTTTGTCTTATGACATTGACCACAGTTTACCACAATGCAACAGCTCCCCTCCCACCTCCTCCCCATAGTTACCTCTTCCCAGTGTCCTTCCCTCCATGCACTCCTGCCCCCTGAGCTGTCTCCCTGTGCATAGGCAGCCCTTCTTTCTCAATGATTGTTCTCTCCCAGGAGAGTATCTACCTGAGGTAAATGTTCAACTCATATGCCTGTCTTTTGTTTGGCTGGAAACCACAGGTGTGGGTTCAGTTCCAGACCTGAAGGGCAGCTAGGGGCCATAGTCTCAGTGGTTCCACCAGGCTCTATTGGACCAGCAAACCTGGTCTCCCCCCCCCCTTTTTTTTTCTCCAAATGATTTTGAGTTTTGTTCCACATTGTTCTCCCTCTCTATCAAGGATCTCCTACATAGATCCCCTTCCAAGTGGATGACACTGGTAGCTGGGCACCATCTAGTTCTTCTGGTCTCATAGTCGTATAGGCTGCAGATTGGATGGTGGACCAGGTGCTAGGACTAATTGTTTCCATGAATTTTGGTTTTCTTCATTCTTCTTCACTCTGGATGAGGAGAGCCCCATCGTTGCATCTAGATGGCAGCTTGCTAGCTTTTAAGATCCCAGTCGCTACTTGCCAAAGTAGGAGGTAGAACAGTGTTTTGTACAGTATGTTATGAACTCCGTTTCACGTAGGAACAGTAATACTTCCTTTTGTATGCTGTTCATATCCAGTGAGTTTCCTGGGCTGGCAACTACGCTATAAATCAAGGGACGCCCGGAGTTTACTGAGGGCCCTTGAAGCATCAGGTCACTGTGGTATCTGAGATGCCAACTCCACACCCTTGCTGTTGTCTTTCTTAGCTGCTGTGGTTGGCTCTGATGCAGGATGAGCTCACGGACAAGGGAACAAAGTGCTGCCATCCTGCACCATCCTCCTCGTCAGTTGTGGGCCAGGCCCTTGTGACCCACAGGGTTTCATTGCTGATTTTCAGATGTAACCCCCCAGATCTTTCCTCCTAGCCCGTCTTTGCCTAGAAGCTCCCTTGGAACCTGCTCAGCATGATAGCAACACAAAAGCCTTGTTACCAGTCTGCTCACAGCTTAATCCCATCTAGGGCAATGGTGCCAGGGCATTTGCATGTTGACATATGCTTTATTTTGGTGTAAATTTATATAGACTATTTTTCTTATATTTTTCTTTATGTTACAGTTTGGGCATGAAGTCAAATTTCAAAAAAAGAAACATGTAGGTAGTTTATATTATCTATGAATTTCTTTTCAAGATACTAAAATGGAAATGATAAAATATTTGTCTCAATAAGGGGAGCTTGGGTCTGACAGAGCTAACACATTTCTGAAAATCAGCAACTTCTTTGCAAAGGGAACCTGTCTTCTCCTTGAGAGACACGTTGGAACTCTTTGTAAAATGGAGCCAAATTTTCACCACCAAATGGGGTCTTTTCTTTCCTTCTCACCCATCAAGCCCTCCTTGGCCAAGATCAGTTTTTCCCCTTAATGAGTCAGCTGGGGGCCACTGTAATTTTTCTCTTTACATCCCAGGACGTGTTAATTCTCCTGGAATTGTCCTACCAGCATGGCCCTTTGGCTCGGGTTTCTGAGGTCTGGGTTTCTGCCAGATTTAAGCCACTGCCTGGTGGGTAACTAATTTGTCCCTCCCTAGGAGACAGATCAACAACCAACAAACAAACTCATTAAAAAAAAAAAGAAAAAAAAAAAAGAAGCACAGAAAGCTTAGTCATGCAAATCAGCGTGGAGGAGGCCGCCAAGGAAAGCACCTCCTTCCTATTGGGCACCTTCCAGGGGCCCTGTCCACCAGGCGGTTGCCATTAAAACACTCAGCCCAGAACAGCAAACACCCAGCACGTTAATGAAGGTTTGCCCCAGCCGGAGTCAACATCCCCCGTTCCCAGGACACCAAGAAGCAGAAAATTAACCAGGGGTTAACTGGGCCATTAGCGACGGCACAATATGGGTCATTCTGGATTTAATTCAAGTCCCTCCCACTGCAGGCTCCAACGCAGCAGAGGTTCTCACAGTGGGGGATGGTGACTCTGAGCACAGCCCAGTCTCCTGGACACCAGGCCCCAGGCTGAGCTGCATTAAGATTCATGGCGCCTCTGCCACCACTGGATGCCTTTGTGATGCAGAGTTCCGTGTTGTGTCAACACGCACAAGTGGGCAAGTGAGTGTGTGTGGTTGTCACGTGCAAATTCACAGACTATGATATACACCCAACTGAACCAGTGAGTGTGTGTAGTTGTCATTTGTGTGTTCACAGCATGTCACACACACACACACACACACACACACACACACACACACGCTTGCCCAGCTGAGTTAAAATGCCTCCATTCCCATAAGCTGTGGTTGTAGTTGTCAGACTTTCCCCAAGCACATCTCATTCCGCAATGGTGTCCTTTAGCCGCGTGAGTCCTGGGGAGATTGCAGAGATAAAGTCAAAGAAATCCAAGTGTCGTACTTGCACATTATGCACAGGCTTTGACATTTCATTGTTTGTTTGGAGAGTCAGAAAGCCAAACAGCCAGAGAGGAGGCTCAGCAAACAGCCCAGCTCCATGTGGGTAGAACCAGGAGTTCAGAGGAGGGACCCCCCGCTCCCCATCAACATCCCTCCACTTCCATAGGGGCAAGTCACAGGCTGTTACCTGTGAGCAGATGTCTGTCTGCCACAGTCACACTTCCTGCTCCTCAGTAGGAGATACCCCAACCAGATGGCAGGGACCTGATTGAGGAAAAGCCAGTCCTGTGCCTAAGGCTGGTCTGTGGTCAGTCTTGGACTTCCATCCCACTGGGACACTGAGGATTCTCCCTTCCCTCTAAGCCCTCCATTTCCTTCTTGCTTCTCAGAGTATCAGGAAAAGGTACTTGACACCTTGGAAATGCTTCCAGATGTGCAGGCCCTGGGGTTGGTAGGTACCTGTCCCCTCATGTCTCCCACACCTCCTTCCGTAGAGATACTGCCTTGGAAACCCAAGGAGGGGTCGCTATGAGTCAGGATTGACTCTACAGCAGTGAGGGTTGTTTTTTTTTTCCATCCTGTGGTCCCTCCCTGGCTGTAGGGACCTGGATTTCTTTTGGATACATGGAGGAATGTTCTAATTAAACTATCAGTGATGAGTGGCACTATCTGATGAGGGAGTGGGCTTCCTGTCATGAGGAATAATCAAGAGGCAAGACACTGGGAAGGATTTCTTCATTGGCTGAGTGGCTGAAGGGAGGACTGTGAAAGTCCCTGCAGCCTTGAGAGTTTATGGTCCTTTTGTCAGTGGCATGACCTATAAGATTATGAAGCACCTGAGAGGAGGAACCATTTCTCACTTACCTGGAACCCATCACACCGAGGTGGTAACATGGCTACCTGTTTAAAGTGGTCCCTCAGTAAGTACTTGGGGACAGACTACATGCCCAAGAGACCACTGGCAGTTGAAGAAACATTATGCAGTCTCATCCCATTTTGATGTCAAACACCACATTGTTTATGGAGACCTCTGTGGGTGAGGCTAGTGATTAAAACCACCACAGACCACATTACTATTATGCATCTTTAAAGAAAAGGAACCCTGGTGGAGTAATGGTTAAGTAATTGGCTGCTCTGTGGGAGAAAGACCTGGTGATCTGTTCCTGTGAAAATTAAAACCCCACTGCCATTGAGTCAGTTCCAACTCACAGTGACCCTCTAGGACAGAGGAGAACTGCCCCATAGCGTTTCTAAATCTTTACGGAATCTGACTGCCTCATCTTTCTCCCTTGGCGTGCCTGTTGGGTTCCAAATGCTGACCTTTTGGTTAGCAGCCCAATGCTTTAACCACTACCCCACCAGAGCTCCTCTAAAGGTTACAGCCTAGACAACACTAGGGGAATTCTACTCTGTCAGGTAGTCACTGTGAGTCACAACCGACTGGACAGCACCTAACAACAACCTAATATGTTACAAATTAATAACATATTTACTGATATATTTACAAATTAACAAAGGGTTTTAATGACTTAAGTGAAAGGAGGAAGAAACATTAGGAATTTCAGTCTTCAGGGAAAGAAATATGGGAGACAATTTTGGAGAGTTTCCCATGAAGATTTGCCTTAAATCACTCCATAGACTTTTGTAGTCACTTCTGATCATGAAATGATAATTACAAACATGAATAACGTATCTTTTTTTCATTCTCCTACTATTGAAATCCAGTCACTCCTCAGAAGGAAGATTGGGCAATCTATTTCTGTAGCGATATCGCCTCAGAAACCCAAGGAGGGGTTGCTATGAGTGGGAAATGACTTAATGGCAGTGAGTTTTTTTTTTTTTTTTTACTATTGAAACAGCTTACTCTGACACATGGGGTCACTAAAGTGGGGAATCAACTCATTGGCACCTCTCAACATCTTTAAATATTTTTTAAAAAATTATAAAAATCACGTGCTTCTTTTTATTTTTAATTTTAAAACTAACAAGTACTTATGCTTTGGAAAAAAGAAATCACACAGTACAGTGTGGCATTGAATGAAAAGAAAATGTCTTTTTCTCCCCAAGAGTTTTTATTCTCTTTGAACCACTTCTATTCCTGGGTTCCTAGCAGTGACTCCCAACATTGCTGATAAAATGCCAATACTCGGTCCCCCTTCAGATAGTTTAGACTTTAATAAGCATAGACCTCCATTTCCATGGACTTTGGACACTATCTCACATCTGATGAGGAAATTGGCTTCTCAACAGTATCCGCCATCTCCCCTCACAATCTTCCTTCCAGGTCCCCCAACCCCTGAGCACGGTCTGTTCCACCATTACTTTTAAGCCATCAGGGTTTATAAAGTCCACCTTCTGCTCTGTAGCCATATGGTACATTCTATACCTTGACTATGGGTTGGCTCTACAAAGGGAAAGCCAACAAGTGCATCAGAGCCTTATAATGCCCTGGGTGCCTGGGTGCCAATCAAGGCTCCTCACCTGCTTTCACCCTCAATTATGAACCTGTGAGGATGGGGCGGGTCTGTGGAGCCCTTCCAGCATCTGCAGCCCAGCACAGCCTGGGTACTTGGTAGCAGTTGAATGAGTGATGGAGATGAGAGTGAGGAGTCAGGGAGGTAATATTTAGGGGGACTCATATAGGTACCCCCCCCCCCATATAAAGTGGCCTATATTTGAACACTTTGAGCCACAAAAAGCTAATTTCATTTGGCTCAGTGTAATGCTGGGAGCTCTGGTGGTGGAGTGCCTAAGACATTTGATTGCTAACTGGAAGGTTGGCAGCTCAAACCCACCAGCCACTCCTCGGAAGAAAGATTGGGCAATCTACTTCCATAGAGATACCACCTTGGAAACTGTTCTGGTTCCCTAGTGCCGCTCTGACACGAATATACCACAAATGGGATGGCCTTAACAAATAGGAGTTTATTCTTACAATTTGGAGGCTTTAAGTCCAAGTTCTAAGTGCCAGGCTCTAGGGGCTGGGTGAAAGCTCCTCAGCCTTGGGCTTCAGCTCCGCCTCCTGCTCCCAGCCTACTGGGACTAGAGGTGTTTCTTCACTCAGATAGCTGCTGGCTGCTGAGGCTGAGAAGCCCAAGGTTGACAAGTAACAAGGCACAGTCCCGATGTTACTAAACCACATGGCAGGCCATTAATTCAAGTCCACTGTAAGTCCCAAGATCGGCAGAGCATGGCAGGCTGCTGAGCAACGACATAGCTACATTCAGGGTCCAAGCGTGCCATATGCTAGAGGCCATTCCCAAGGCTTCTCCTTATATACAGGAAGCAGACCACATCCCAAAGGCAGCTACTCAGCTGCTCACAGTAGATTCCACCATGAAGTTGATTGCCAGTCTCATCATGGGGAATAACTACCACCAGCTGTCCAGCCACTCAACCAGGCCCAGCCAAGTTGATACACAAACATAAGTACCACAGAAACCCAAGAGGTTGCTATGAGTCAAATTGACTCTACAGAAGTGAGGTTTTTTTTTTTTTTTTTTTTAAATGCTGAACAGACTTTTAGTGGAGCTTCCAAACTAAGACAGACTAGAAAGAACAGCCTGCTGATCTCATTCTGACAATCAGCCAACGCAAACCCTACGGAGCATAAGGGTCTGAGACCATTGCTCATGGGGTCACCGAAGCTGAGGCTGACTGCACCACAGCTAAAAGCAACAACGTGAATAAAAGCCCAAGCACAGAGCGTGGCCGTTGGGAGACCGTGCACATGCTAACACTTCCTTTCTCCCTTTTCTCTTTGACTGTAGAGTCCACCAGGGGCTTCCCAACTGGTTTGGACATAAATGGACTGGCCTCACTAGAGCTGTTGAGATCTGTTTTTCTCCCAAAAAGTGCTGAAAACAACACAGGGACTGTTTGCAGAAGTGACTGTGTGCCAACTTCCTGCATCGCTCACCTTCCCTGCATCGTCTGTGGGCTGGGGGATGACAACAGTGTTCAAAGCAGGGACGGCAGGAGAGCAGAAGGCAGAGGGAGAAGAGGATGAGGAAGATTTGTTGAGCATCTACTATTCCCAGACTCCCTTCTTGGCACTTTATGAGGACTATCTAATTCAGTCCTTAAAGCAGCACCGGGACCAAGGCTGTTGGGTCTGTTTCCTTACACATGGAAGTGGGAGATTATGAAAGTGGAGTGATATATACTTGAGACTCTCCAAGGAGGGTGCCAGCAATCTTCTGCCTGCGTTCAGATGGCCCACTGTGTGGGCCGAGATCTGTTTAGCGATTCCACTGTAACATCCCCCTTGCTGTGTGATGGACAATTTTGCCCAAGATGAATTCCCTCTGAGTAAAGTGCGAAGGCTGCATTTTTCTCTTCTGCAATGAAAGGAGCAGAGGAGATGAGAGAGGGAAGGCATGAGCAGGCCCTAGGAGGAAGATCCTCTGCTGGGACCTGCAAGTTGGTCATCTCCTGCATACCAAGGAGCTGCTCCTCCAGGAGCTCAGGCATTGCTTCTTCCTGGCCGACCCAAACCCGCCCTTCAGTCGTCCCAGAGCTGGTCTCAAGAGCAAGGCAAGGGGGTTCTGAGTCCAATGCTGCTCCGAGATCACTCCTTGGGGGCTGATGAGGCTTCCAAAGGATGTTCCCCAACCTGCCTTTAAGGTCCTGCAGATGCCTGTGTGAAACTGCCCCTCCCCTCTCCGAAGCCTTCCAGGCTGTCTGAGACAGAAAACTAAATTGAATCTATTGTATAAAATGTATTATACTATTGACTTGGCTGCTGGATCTACCCGGCAGTAACACACATCCTTCCTCCAGGTCTGAAGGGCATCCTCCCATCCAAGCATGCCTTCTCCTCATCATCCTGATCTCTACCCCAGAGCCGCCTTCACCACTGGTGTCTGTTACCCACTGTGCTGGGCATCTCCACTCCCCAGCCAGCCCTCTTGTTATTCTTCTCTTTTCTTTGTCCTGTTCCTTGCCCTGGAGGACTGACTTCTGCAGTTCAGTCTCCCTTATCCTCTGGCACCAATAGGCAGTCAGAGGGCAGGAGGAAAGAGAACTCCAGGCATTTCTTTCCCGACTCCTTGGCTATTTCTGTACCACGACTCTACCAGTTTCTTGGTCCCCTTTGCAGTGCACCTCTCCCCCTCCCTTCCAGCTCTCTCTGCACTCCAGGGCTTCCTTCTCTGTCCCTTTCCCATCAGGGTAGTCACAGCTGCCCACAGTTGCTAGTTTCCCACCTCAACATCACTGCTTATCCTTAACTCTTTTCAAGTCACTGTAAATAATCCCTTTAGTAGCAACCCTGTATTTGAACATGGGGATTCATTTTGCCCCCTGCTGCAAGTCTGACCTCTGTAATAGACTTATGCCTACATCAGAAACTTAATGTTTGGTGGGGAAATCAAAGATTTGACTAATAACTACTTGTGCGATGAAGCACATTGGCGTGATTTCTCTTACCCAAGCCACATCAGACCTAGGAGGGAAGAAGGGAAGGTATTATATGATTTTATCTGTTGAATAAAATGAAACTCAGTGATGTTTTCAGGGTCACCCAGCTAGGTAGGTGTGGTGCTAAGACCAGAAGCTGCTGGATGGTCAGGGCAGGGGGGTGTCTGTCTTGCTTTTCCATTGTACCATTGTGTCCAGCACAGTTCCAGGCACATATGTTTTCAGTACTTATTCTTTGAATGAATAAATAATTGAATGAAGTCCTAATGGACACAGCCCTGCCCATCTGTTAAAAAAAAAAAAAAAAAGCAACTGGTCACCATTGAGTTGATTCTGACTTACGGCCGCCTCAAATGTTATAGAGAAATCCTGCTTGGTTTTCTTGACTGTAATCTTCAGGGAAGCAGTTTGCCAGGCTTTTCTCCATGGAACCGCTGTGAGGGTAGTTGGTTTGAACTGTAGGCCAGCAGTTGATTGCCAACCACAAACGCCACTAGAGATTTTGGGGCCTTTTGTGAGGAAACTCAGACACCCAGGAGGAAGTTCATGTTTGTTCTACATCCTTGGGGAATCTTGACCTAAGATCAGACAAGAGAGCTAAGATCAAAGGAACTCTGGTGGTGCAGTGAGTGCCCAAGGCATTTGACTGCTAACCAGAAGGTTGCTGGTTCAAACCCAGCAGGTGCTCTGTGGAAGGAAGACAGGGCAATCTACTTCTGAAAAGATTTACTCTCTTGCAAACCCAATGTGGGTTTCTGTGAGTTGGAATTGACTGGATGGCAGTGTTTTTTTTTTTTTTTTTTTAAAGATCAGACTGAGCTCTGGCTGCCTGCCCCTCAGGGCTGGAATTGAACCCATTCCTGTGACTTTCAGCCAAACAAAAGACAGGTGTATGAGCTGAACATTTACATTAGGTAGATATACTCCTTGGAGAGATCAATCAGGGAAGAACAGAAGGGCTGTATATGCACAGGGAGACAGCTTGGGGGGAAGGAGTGCATGGGAGGGAAGGACATAGAGAAGAGGTAACTATGGGGAGGAAGTAGGAAGAGAGCTGTTGCATTGTAGAAAATTGTAGTCAATGTCACGAGACAAAGTGTAGTGAACTGCTGTATGGAAAATGAATTTGCTCTGTAAACTTTTACCCAAATCACAATAAAAATTTAGAAAAGAAAACAAATGGAAAAAAAAAAATCAGACTGAAATGGTATCAGATACCTCAAACAACTTCAGACCTAGCTCCAATCCCATGGGTAACTGAACTGTCATGGAATCAAAGATGAACAAAGTGTCCTGGTTGGAAACCACCAGACTCCAGACAACGGGAGAGCTGGAAATGTGGATTAGCCAGGAGGCAAGAAGGAAGGACGAGATCTAGAGACCAAACCCCAAAATGACCCTAAAGATCAGATCTTGTGTGTGCGCCATTGGCCACATGCGGCTATTTAATTTTAAGTTAAATCAACTTAGAAATTCAGTTCCTGACTCATGCTCAGGAGCCACATGTGACCAGAGGTCACCATATTGGATAGTGCAGGCAGAGAGCGTCTCCACCACTGAAGAAAGTTCTCTTGGTCAGCGATGGCCAGAAAGACAAGGGTTTGAGTCCAGGGGGTCATCAGGCTGCAGAGAGGCACTGGGCCAGAAGGAAGCAAGGAATTGTAAGTAGAACTGACCAGAAGGTCCTCATTCACTCATTCCTTCAACCCTCCAGTCACTCAGTTCTTCATTCACATTTACTGAGTTCCTACCAGGTATCAGCCACCATTACTGGCCCCAAGAAAATGAAAAAGACCTAGACTGATGTAGCCCCTGACCTCAGGGAGCTTATGTTCTAGTCTGGGGAGGCAGGCAGTAAAGAAGGAGGTAAACAAATCTTAAATGAGACAATTTCAGAAAATAACAAGGACCACACACAGGACTGAGCAGGGGAATGTGACGGCGTCTAGGCCAGGTCTCAGCTCAGGGGACGTGTTGTCTTTTGTTGTTGCTGTTAGGTGCTGTTGAGTTGGCTCCGACTCACAGTGACCCTCCGTACAACAGAACGAAACACTGCCCGGTCCTGTGCCAACTTCACAAGCCCTGCTGTGCTTGAGCCCATCATTGCAGCCACTGTATCTGTCCATCTTTCTCACTGATGTTGTCTTTGGGTACCTACAATCACAGGGCTTGGGATCATTTCAGATGGTCATATTCAGTGGAATATGATACTCAAAACACCATTTCCTAAAAGGCCGGGGAAGTCCCAGCTCAAGTGAACCACTTGTTCTAGGAATTAGAAAGTATGTCCAATTCCAAGAACAGAATGGACAAGGCTCTGAGCAGCACAGGAGGGATGAGATGTAGATGTGTTCAAGGTGCCCTTCATGGGTTTTCTCTGTGGACAGAAACATGCAGGGGGTTAGGAGCACTGCCCTCTGACTAGCCTGCCTGTGACCTGACACGTGTGGTTGGGAAGATGACCCAGGAGGTGGTATTAAGACCCAGATACAAAGACCACAGAAGGTCAGAAGCCTTTGGTGGGTGGGAGGGCACAACAGAGGGAGAGAGAGGCCCATGGAGTCACAGGTCTCTGTACCCTCAGACCTGGACATGGGATGGGGACAGAGCAGTCCACAGAGCAGCTGCAGCCTCAGAAATAAAGTCCACAGAGTAGCTGCAGCTACAGAGCCTGCAGCATCAGAAATAAAGATGCCCACAGCGCCCTATGCAAGGAAGAACCTCCCATTTCTGCATTACACAGGGCATGACTATATAATTTAGGCTTTGAAACAGACCAAAGTGTGTCCTCCTGCCAGGAAGTGGGCACCACTCACTCCAGTTATGGCTCCCTGACAGGTCATGGAATTAAATCACCAAAAACCAGACCCACTGCCATTGAGTTGATTCCAACTCACACTGAATTAGCCCATGAAAACCTCTGCCATGGCTGTGGGACCCATGGATAGAACCAGGACAGGAACTTGGGAGGTGCAATTGTTCTCTTGGCTTCTGGGCAAATTGGAGGTTTCCCAAGGGGCAAAGTTCTTGCCTAAAGTTCCATCTTCTCCTGTCAAGAGTCTTTCAGTGACAAATGACAAGAAGCCTGACTCCAGGAGGCTCAGCTGAAAGGGCATTCATTGGCTTGTGCAACTGGCATGTTTTCTTCAGGACAAGGGTCCTCGTGTACACACCATGTCCCCTCGACTCAGTTGGTCTTATGTGTCCACTTTGCCTGCCTTGGTGTTGGTGTCCCTGGGGCTCAACTTGGCCCTGGCAGCTTCCAAAACACCCAGAACCACACTAGTCTGGCTCAGGTTCGAATCCAGAGAGAAGAGTAGAATCTTAGGAAAGCTCATGAGTCACTCTGATGGGCCAACGTGGTCCCTCCTGTCATGGAGTCCAGCACTGTCCAGGTTAAGTGGCATTTGCCTGGTTGGGCTTGGCTTGTGTGCCCACCCATGGGGCCCAGGGTTGGGGGTCAGCACCACCAAACACATGGATTGAGGGGGAGGGGGACCTCAGTGACAATCAGGTTCTGTTAGTATAAGAAGGGAAGTGGATGCTGGTGATGCAACAAGAGACGTTCACCACAGAGAGAGCCTGTGAGGGTGCCGCAGACATGCACCCAAGAACTTCATGGGAGTCAGATGTGGGTGTAGAAGAAATTGCCTTGGTTCTGGGTTTATTTCCAGTGCTTCAGCCAATGTGGGCACTTATCCTGGAGAAGTGACTGCTGGTTACAGGGAGACAATACCATCTGTCTGCATAGACCAAGGGAACTCAGCGACCCGAGTGGCTGTGTAAACCAGGTTGTAACCCAGTAGACTTCAGGGCCATGATTATCTGGCCGTGGACACTTTCCCAGCCATAACTCTGTTTGGCTCTAAGGCACAGAAACGAGTTACAGAAGCTTAACCAAATGGTGGTTTGCTTTGTTCTGACATTAATGAATCCAGGAGGAGATGGTCTGGGCTGGTGCAGGGCCCCATGATGTCACCAGGACTGGCTCCTTTGGTCCTTCTGCCTGCCACCTCAGCCTGCTGCTGTCACTCTCCTGGTCTCCTGGGGTCGGAAGAGGCTGCAGCTCCTCAGCCCGGTTCTCCTCCAAACCCGCCTCTTGAGGAAGAGGCTCAAACAGGAAGTATGCTTTCCCAGAATCCCCTGTGAATGCGTGCTTCTCCTACCCACCCACCCCCATTGGCTAGAATGTATCACATGGAATGGCGGGGTGGCTGTATGATGCTTAGAGGCATGTAGCCACCAGCATCCTATTATCAGAAATGGTTGGGGGTATTGGGTCGGCACTGGCTGTGTCTCAGCCCAATTAACTGCCTAAAAAGACCCACTGTGTGCGTGTATGTGTGTGCACGCATGCATGCACGCACCAGCAAAGAGCACACTCAGCTGCTTGCAATCAAAGGTGAGAATTTACATCTTTGCAAACACAAATCCCCGCTGATGTGGCCTGCAAACCTTCCCTGCACTTGGAGTTACCCACTAACCACCAGGGAGTTCACATTTTACAGGAATTCCTGAACTCCCACTCTCCCTGGGGGCATGGACACACTCTGGCTGAGTCTCCCTCGCCCAATGTCACGCACCCCACCTCCTGGTGCCTCCAAACGGCCTCACTGTGCTCCATCTGCCATGAGCCAGTGTGAGACCCTCTCACTGCCAGGGAGCCCGCTGCTGTCCTCTAACAGCACCGCTGGATGCAGGCCCAGAGATAAATCATTGCCCTTTAGAAAGTCAACAAACCAAAACCCATTGCCATCAAGTCAATTCCAATTCATAGTGACCCTATCGGACAGAGTAGAACTGTCCTCTAGGGTTTCCAAGGCTGTAAATCTTTGCAGAAGTGAACTACCACATCTTTCTCCCACAGAGCAACTAGTGGGTGCAAACCACTGACCTTTTGTTTAGCAGATGAGCACTTAACCACTGCATCACCAGGGCTTCTTTTAAAAATTCACCAAACCAAAACCAAACCCAGTGCTATGGAGTTGATTCCGACTCATAGTGACCTCCATTGGGCTTCTAAGGCTGTAAATCTTTATGGAAGTAGCTTGCCCCATTTTCCTCCCATGGAGCAGCTGGTGGGTTTGAACCACTGACCCTCTGGTTAGCAGCCAAATGTCTTACCCACTGCACCACCAGACTCCTTTTAAAAAATCACAGTGGCTCATTATTTCTTGGAAATACCCTGGATCTTAACCTGACAGTGGGTGACAGGCCCTGGTTGTTGTGCTTAGCTTGGCATCAAAGCATCTGCTGACTCCTGCAATCAGCACGGAGCACAAACAAAACCCTTCTCGGGGTCCAGCATGCAGCCAGGGGTCTCTGAGAGCAATGTCTCTGAGAAGTGGTGATATTTCACACAGTTTCAGGCTCACGGCATGAGAAGCTTCTGTCTACACCAAGGTAAAATGCAGGTGCGCTAAAATGACAGGACAGTGACTCCTGCTCCAGGTTTTGCAACCCTCTGCACCGTCAATTGCAATCTTAAAAAAATAAACCCAGCACAGTTAAACCAGTGTGGATGTTTCAACCAGAAGAATGAATGACAGGTCATAAGCCCTCACCCAATTCAACCACCATTGGGCTTTGCCCCATTCTCTCCCTCTGTCTCTCTTTTTTTTCTCCCAACATGGTTTGAGATAAATCCCAGAGCCCACACGGTGCGTAGGCAGCAGCTGTGGTGTCAGGGGGCCGACACTGCTGCCCTTGACTTCCTGCCTAGCTGAGGGGACATTCTCAGGATGAAGTCACAAGGGACAACAATCAGAGCTCTGAGTAGCCCCAGATCTGAAGGAGACCAGTTACTTCGTAGTCGCGGGAGGAGTTTTCTTCTTTCCTCACCTGTGTTTCTGGCCAGATAGAGGTTGCCTTTTCCTCCTGCCCCTCTAGGTGTCCCCTTCTCTGACACTAGACTCCCTGCCTGCTTTGTCTATGTGACTCCACACTGCTTTCTTGATGTTTTGATCCCAGAACCACCTCAGTGTCTAGGGGAGGGGGGAACCAATATGAAAGGAAACACAACACTTCCCTGTCATGACTTCTCACCAGTGGCCTTTCTGGAGTTCTGGGAGAGATGCTGTCTGTCTCACACGAGAGGAGAAGCCACCTGCAGCTCTTGCTGGAAGGAATGTTCTGGAAGGGGTGGCCCAGGTTCTCTCTGTCTGGGGAATGGTGGTGAAAGAAGATGGCCAATGGGGCAGCCCTGGGGGTCCCTGATACTCCCCAGAAGCAGTGCCCCCCACAGGGTATTCTGCAGAGCAGGCTGCCTCTAGACCCAGCCCAGCAGCAGAAGGGGAGAGGACCCCAGAACTCAGTGAGCCCCTGATAAGACCTCCAACTCCCGCCCTGTCTGCTCACAGCTGCCCACCATCACCTCCCTTTGTTCCCTCATCCCTGCTCATGTCAGTCAGCAAAGGGGCCAGGACCAAGTGCTCCCTCATCTCAATGCTGGTCCCCACACAGCTCTGATGCCTGTGAGGCACCTCCACCCCTCTTCCAGGGCCCCTCATCTCCTTCCTCATACTGGAGCCTTTCCCCCACTCCCCACCCTGAACCCCTTGTCCTCTACTCACCCCTGAAACCTTTATCCTCCCACTCACGCTAGTCACCTCTAATCCCTTCTCCACCTCTTCACCTCTGATCCTCCCTCCCACTCCCTTCCCTGTTTCTGCTCTCCATAGCACAACCACCTGGGGCTCATTCACTACCTTACTCATTTACCTGTTTGAGTTCTGGAATGCAAGCTGCCCGCAGTCAGCGATCCTGTCTGCAGATTTTTATGTGGCATCAAACTCACAGCAGCTCTGGGAGAGAGAGGCACCATTTTCTCCCCACTTTATAAGCAAGGCTCAGGGCACTGTGGCCGTCGTGGGGGGCGATGGCAGAGCCTGGTTCTCGTGAGCTCTGCCGATCCTTCCTTGTTGGCTGAGGACTGGGAAGGAGGAGGGGACACTGAGACAGGGCCCAGACAGGAGGCTGGTGACAGGCCAAGAGGTGCCCACGCTCGGAGCCCTTGAGGAAGTCACCCGGCTCCTCTCCAGGTTTCCTGGCCTTGGTGTCGCCCAGTAACACGTAATTGTACCAGCTCCCTCCAGCCTGAGAAATTGGTGCCAGGAAAGTGGCTTTGAACTCCCTGGATGAAGGTGATTTATAATTGCCGAGGCCGTTCTCAGCAGGCCTTTCAAACACAATTGCCCCATTAATCCAAGCTCGTAGCCACTCTCTGGGTTCAGGAGCCGTTAGAGCAATTTTGCAACAATCTTCTCTTGGGTGAGTAGGAGGCATCAGGCCTGGTGAGGGTGTGGCTGGTGGCTCTGCCAGGTGCGTCCTGTGTCTGAGCTGCTCTGCAAGTGAACCACGGTTCATGATCTCTGTGCCCCAGTGAGTGTGCTCTGGGCTCTGTGTTTCCTCCTTACTTCACAACATGAGTGAAAAGTCTCAATACTCCCTGACTTTAAAGGATCAATATATGATCCCTCTTGTGTTTTTCTTTGCTCTTCTTCTCTTTCTCCTTCAACAACAAAATAAAGCTCTAGATAACAGAACACTCAGAGAAGTGTCATTTTCTAAAAGCAAAATGCTGCAAACAACCAACATGGGGAAAATGGAGAAGTAAGACATAGTACAACGAACCGCTCAGCAGACGGTTACACAGATAGTCAAAACGACTCCATGTAGACGATGATGTAGCACGAGAGATGATCAAAACTGCAAAATGGCATGAGAAACAGCTTTGTGAAATGACAAGCATAGTGTGGTGAGAAGCCGCACTGAGCACCAGTACGTGCTGAGTCTCGTACGTGTGTCTGTTGTGGTTGTTGTTATGTGCCGTTGAGTCGGCCTCCACTCATAGCAACCCCTCCTTGGGTTTCTGAGGCAGTATCACTACGGAAGTAGGATTGCCCAACCTTCCTTCCAAGGAGTGGCAGGTGGGTTTGAACCACCAGCCTCTAGTTATCAGTCAAGTGCCTTAGGCTCTACACTACCAGAGCTCCTGTACATGCATCAAGCAGTGCGCTAAGTTAGGCAGCACTTCTCACACTCCAATGAGCTCACAAAGCACCTGGAGACTTTGTTATAGTTTGGATTCGGAGTCAGTAGGATTTAGTGGGACCTGCTATTTTACGTTTTTAACAAGCTTCCGGATAATGAAGATCCTGCTGGTTTGCAGACCACATTGCAAGGAGCAAGGCTTTCATATCACTTTCATTTGATTTTGAACCTTTATAATGATCCTTAAACTGAGAAAGTAGGCAAGGAAACTGTGGTTCAGAGAAGGTAAGTGACCTCTCAGGTAAGTGGGCTCACCAGGTTGACACGGCAAGGACATAGTGGAGCCAGGATTTAAACACAGATCTCTTTAATTGCAAAGTTTCCATGTGAACTGACCTATCTCCCATAACTGCAAACACATGGGTGATTGTTCTAAACTATTTCCTTAAAGTTCATTTTGCATAACTGTCTTAATAATTAAAAATTCGTAACGGCTTCCCTCCCTCAATCACTGGACCATGAACACTGTTCTTGTATTGAACCATTCTGACTGAATTGAGAGAAGTACGCGAATGCCACAGTAGCTGTGGAAGGATGGTAAATGCCGAATGTCCATCAAGAAAGTTCTTACCCAGGAACTAGACAAGGATGCCCGCTATCACCACTTCTATTCAACATTGTTCTGGAAGTCCTGCCAGGGCCATAAGGCAAGAAAGGAAAATCAAAGGCATCCAAATTGGTAAGGAAGAAGTCAAACTATCCCTATTTGCTGATGATATGATCCTATGCCTAGAAAACCCAAGAGATTCAGTCAAAAACCTACTGGAACTAATTGAGAGATTTAGCAAAGTTGCAGGATATAAGATCAACATCCAAAAATCAGTTGGATTCCTCTACACCAGCAAAGAGATTGCT
>NW_006921636.1:8233697-8259783 GCF_000298275.1 Orycteropus afer afer
AATGACATGAGACAAAGTATTTGTGAACTGCTGTATGAAAAGTGAATTTACTCTGTAGATCTTCACCCAAATCAAAATAAAATTAAAAAAAAAAAAAAAAAAAGAAAGTTCTTACCATCAATAGCGCAGGATAGTTTTACAGTGGCCTAAGATTGCAGTCAGTTTTCCCATAAGAACTCAGCACAGTATCTTTACTGTGAGAGTGACTCAGACTTGAAGCGTCAGCTATAACCCTGATGAAAGTTTTCCAACCAGGTGAAACTCCAAGAGATGGACTTCTCACCCCGGACAGTGACACAAAGCCTGGCAGAGTCCTTACGTGACACAGTGACACTAAGCCTGGCAGAGCTGCAGTTGGCAGTCTGGTTCCCGCCTCCTTCAACCTTGAACCCTTCACAATGACCTTGCAGGAAAACTCCAGTTTAGGATGTGCCTCTCCTGGTCACACTACAGGCACTCATGAGAACATGCCTCAGTTGGGCAAGAAGAAATTTATCAAAACAAACAACAATGAAAACAGAAAAATCCAATAGTTCAAAAGGAACCAGGACAGACTAGAACGAACATTAATAATCTAGACTCCATCTATGTTTCAGTTTAATGTTTTCTGGCAGGTACCTATGCTTAAAATGATGCTGCAGCTGTAATACCCAAGGTCCGGCACCAAACAGAATAGTAATAAAGTCTTCTAATTCAGCAGAGAAGAAAAAACACCAGGGGTCAACATATGAGTTACTGTCCGGTTTGCGCCTGGGACTATCCAGATAGTGAAGCAGAGGCTATTTCCTGGAGAAGGGAGGGGTCCACTCTTGTGGACATCTCCACTTCATTCTGAAGGTGCAGACGGCTCTGCAGGGACAGACGGAGCCTGGGCTGTCTTGTCACACAAGAGAGGTGGTCTCTGTACTTTGTTGACCTAGAAACAGTGGTGGCCCTCCCTCCCCTGTCACTCTGGCCACGTCACTTCTTCCTGGGCCTCACTTTGCTCTGGTTACAGGAAAGGGCTGCATTCTTCAGTCTTCAGGGACTTTTGTCTGATTCTCAAGTTAGAGTTGAAGAAGCAGCTGGTTTTGAGGTGTGCACGGCACACACAGCGTCAGCAAGGGACGCTGTACTTTAGTAATCTATCACTATTGGGTGACCCTGTGCGAGTCACGCACATGGTCTGAGGTTCAGGGAACAGGGAGCTCATCACAAACAGGCTTGGACAATGAGGATCGTACTGGCTCAAGTCTTCAGAACTGCCGGAGATAAAAGGCCTCAGGAATGAGGGGTAGGGTGGGGCTGTGACTCAGTTTCCCTGCTGTTCTCTTCACTCCTCCTCCTCTGGCGGATCAGTGCTGATTTCACGCCTTCTTTGGCAGTAAGAAAAGGCTGCACTAGCTCTAGGTGCTGCCTCCACACACGCCTTGTCCAGGGAGAACCTCAGAAGAGACAGGGACTGAAAACATCCTCATGCATCTCACTGGCCCACGTGAGTCAGGTGCCCATCCTTGAGCCAATCACAATATGGGGAGTAGGAGGAGCTGAGTGGATTAAGCCAATCATGGCCCAGTCCTGAAGGTGGGGGTGGAGCCAGCCAGGCGCAGTAGATTCTTGGGCTGGGAGGCTCTGGGTCCAGTGAAGAAAGGGTTTGGGAAGAGATTTCCCTCAATGGTGCCAATTGTGTTGAGAAAGTCACTCAGTCTTCTGTAGTAAAATGGGAACCATCATAATCCTCTTCCCGCCAACGTTTCAGCCTTGTCCGAGGATCCAGTAAGGTCAGTGACCTAAGCACTTTGGAGTCAATAAAGCCCTATGACCGTTTGTGGGAGGAACCACTGTTGTGGTTATTGGCGTTATTACTAATGCCCAACATTTGTGTGTTTATCGTCCTTTCTCTCAGGAGGCTGGTGCACTTAGTGCCAAATATCTTAATCAGGAAGACGAAAAATTCAGTTTTTTTATTGTAAGGTTGATATTGCATGAAATTGATTTCTTAATTAAAATTATTTTTGCATTACGTGAGTAATACATAAGTATATTCCCTTTGTAAGTAAATAAAAACAGTGAAGATGAGCCCAAGGCCCCATGGTCCTCCCCAGGCTTTTGTCACCCAAATGTCATCATCGGTCTGCTGAGCCTGGGCCCTCCCAGGCCTGACTTCATGCAGTCATGCATACAGGTCCTCAGATAAAATGTGTAAAAATCCATTCATTCCACCAGTGCTTATTGAGTACCTATCCTGAGCCAAGCCTCCACGGAGCACACATTCTGCTGAACGGGGCAGGCAGTAAATAAAACACAGAGCAAAGACGTGGAGGGAGCTGGGGGGCGGCTCCCTGATCTCCCATGGGTCCTGTCAGCTTCTCCTGCAGGAGATCGTCAGACTTGACCCTCTCACCTCCTCTGCTGGGATCCATAGCACCTCCACCTGGCCTCCTCCCGGGTCTCCTTGCCCAGCCTGGCCCCCACCCCAGCCTGCTCTCTGCTTGACTGAGCCTCAAAACTACGGCATGTCCCTGCTCTGTTCAAACCCCCCCCCCCACTGGCTCCTGCTCCTTCAGAGTAGAAGCTGAGCCCTGTCTACGTGGCCCACAGGTCTGAAATGATCTGCCACCCCCCCCCACCTCTGTGGCCTCATCTCTCCCTCCTCCACCTGATCTGCTTGGCTCCAGCCCACCAGCCCCTGCTGATGCCAAATTCATCTCTCTCAGGACTCTGCCATTGCCCTCCCCCTTCCTGGGACATTGTCCCCAGAAATCCACCAGGCAGCCTCCTGCCCCTCCAGCTTCTGCTCAGATGTGACTTCATCCAGGAGCTCTCCTGGCCACCCTGGTACCACAGACCCGGTGCACCCCCCCCCCTTTATTCTGCTGTTCTCGATTAGCACGGCATGGGGGTCACAGTCACTCACCCTTTCATCTGTCACTTTCCATCGTGCTGTGGGAAGGGCACATCCACGAGGACCAGGGCTGCCTGTCTGCTCATGGCCGTGTCCCCAGTGCCCAGCACAGCGCTGGGCTCCAGTCCAGATGTGAATTGGCTGAGTGTGAATGAATGAACAAGAACCTGAGCATGCATCTCGGTGGCGTGATGTTGCCCCCAAGGAGGTGAAAGTGATGGGGGGGGTGGTGAAAAGCTGTCACGGTCTTCATAGATTCACACGGATCAACGTCCAGGGCATGTGTGCACAGTGCATCCGTGGTATTAAAATAGGACAACGAGATGAAGGGGGAGAAACACTGAATCAGAAGAAAACCAGTTGAAAACCAGCCTTCTCTCCTCAGATTGCCCAGGCGTGTGGAATGGGGAGGACAAATCAGATGCGTGAAAGCATGTGGAATAGTCACGGTCAAGTTCACGGTGGTGGAAGGACAGGAAGGAGGCCCCAGGCCTTCAGGGAAGCATTTTTTTCCTGCCCAGGGACAGACTTACAAAGGGTGATATTAACATTTTCTGAAGCCTCTAATTTTCTCATTTCGCATCTGTCACGGAGACCCTTCCTCAGCTGTGGGATGTTTGAACATATCTGATGAGGCCTTTTACAAACAAATGTCCCATCTCTACCAGGAAAGGCCCCCCGCTGCTGAGACTGCCCGTGCCACACATTAGGGCCACACTGAGTGCACAGGGTCTCAGGGTGGTTGTGTCACCAGTGATCCTGCAGGCAGCACCTGTGTTTTGTCCACTCTTCTCACCAGGAGACGTGGACCCGTCCCCTCCTCGGGTTAATGAAGTTAATGCCCATCCAGTCCTGCACTGAGGGTGGATGTAAATTGCCTGTCACGTGGGACTGGCGGCCTTTCTAGAACTCCCCCTGCACTGAGGCCGCAGGCCTGCACTCATAGGGGTGTGGGGCTCCCCAGCATGGGCTTCAGGGAGGCCTGTGAGCACCTGGAGGAGAGGCTGGCTCCCCCTAGGAGAGGTCCAGAGACCTCCAGAGGGTCTTCCCAGGGACCCTGCAAACCCCTCTTCTTTCCCTCAACACCCTCAGCTCCCCCCTCCTTCCTGAATGTTCACCTCCCACTGCAGATGGATCAGCACCCTTTTGAATAAATTCAACTTGGCCCAGGACGGTGACCCAGGTTCCCACTGACCCCAGCGGGAGCATCCAGGACCTGTGGAGACCCTGAGCTCCTGTGACAGAGAGCAAAGCACGTGGCCTGTGGTCCTTTGTCATAAACATAAATAGGTTCAGGCTGTCGCCTGCTGGATGGTGGCCTGGATTCATCAATGAAATCTTGGAAAGTGTGTGTGGTGTGGGGGGGAAATGGTTGTTTTTATTTTTGTTAACTACAGTGATGGGCTCTTTGAGAGAGATTGCAAGCATTCTGACGTGGGGTCTGTAGGATGGAAAAGGGCCGGGGCTCCTTTCTATAGCCAACTCTGTGATTGCTCACAGAGCCAGACAAAAGGCCTGATGGGAAAGGCTGACTAGGCGCTGTGTCCACCCCAGAGCCCAGTTGGTGGTCACGGAACTTGGATGCTGGCCTCACTCAGATCCTGCTCAGCAGGGTCTGGGCCAGGCCAGGGTTCCTGGGAGATGGTGTAGAGGCTGGCAGTTTGAGACCAGGGGAGGAGGAAACAGGGCCGCCAATGCTTATGCCTTAAAAATACAGTAACAATGCCACACTTTGGCTGTGATAGGCCCTTTACCAGTCCAGGCAGTCATTCCCAACTCCCCCTATGTGGTGAGGCTGCGTTGATAGAATCATGTTCCGTGACTCTTCCAGATCCTGCCTGAGCTCAGGGGCTCGTTTGACTGCTTTTAGCAAACTGGCCATTCAGTGGGCGGAAGCCCTGGGCCTTGGCCTCACTGACTGGTGATTTGGCTACTTGGCACGTTGGCCTTTGATTGGCTGCATCCACTGTGCTGGGTGGAGAGGAGCAGGTGCAGGGCAGTGGTGGGTGGAGAGGGGCAGGTGCAGGGCAGTGGCAGAGACCTGCTGCTTTCTTTGGTTACCGCCACATTGTCTATTTCCTGTGCCTGAGAAGACCCTGGCCTGGCAAGCAGATTTGGTGTCTTTCACTCAGGTCGAATTTCATTTTTCCTCCCCGACTGGAACCTGGGGGGTCATGCCTCCTCCCTAGAATCTCTGTACTGTATGACCTTGGTGACACCCTAGCTGCCTGTGCTGGTGGAGGCCTGGGCTCTAACTCAGTTCTTATAGTGCACAAGGTTGTGGCCACCACCAACCCCACTGGACAGATGAAGAAACACAGATAAGGAGCTTGTCCTCAGTCACACGGGCAGCTGTATGAGACAGCCCACGGCATACACAGGTTTGAGGATTTTACTATGGGAATTTCAAACATCGAGCCAAGGTGCAGGTTGAAGCCACTGACTCTGGGAATGTTCCCTCCACCCTCAGGACAGTGTTAGGACACAGGTCAGTGAAGCCATTTGTGTTCCCATAAACTTGGTGCCTTGGTCTTCCAATGCTGCTACAATAGAAGCATCAAAGTGGATGGGTTAGCAAACAGGATTTATTCTCCTACAGTTTAGGAGGCTAGAAGTCTGATCTCAGGGGCTGGTAAAGACCCCAACCTCGGGCTTCAGCTCTGTCTCTTCACTCCAGGCCCACTAGAGCTGGAGGTGACTCCTAACTCAGGTAGCTGCAGGCTGATGAGGCAGACGAACCCAAGGTTGGCAGGTAAAGGACACAATCCCAAGACGGGCAGGCACCGCGGCAGGCTACTGGTACAAGCCCAGGAACTGGGATGAAGACTCGGCCAAACACAGGACCCAACATGTGCCAAAAGCTTGCCACCTTTCACGAATATTCTCCTTATACATTGGAAGCAGGCCACACCTTGAAGGCAACTATTCATCTGCTCAGCAGATTGTACCGTGGAGGTGGTTATAATCTTATGGGGAATAACGACACCCAGCTGCTGGGCACTGAAAACCATGCCAGCCCAGCTGACACGCAACCTGAACTTCCACACTTGGGAGAGCGACAGGCTTAATTTAACACAGACGTTTCATCTTTTCTCCCCTCCTCAGGTTCGGACTCCTCTGCCTCTGGGTCCATTTCTGGACCCTCTCTGCTTCCCCAGCTAAAGCTCTCTGTGCTGTCTTCACATAGGAACCGGGTCACGCCCAAGCTCCCTGACTCTCTCCACTGCAAGTGGTGCTTTGAAGCCATGTCTGCCCTGGAGCAGATTGTGCCAAATTTGGGGAAACCAAACGCCAGCGGGCATCTGAGTTAGACACTGAGACTAGAACCATATATGCAGATGTTGCAGCTGGGGGTGGGGGGCGGAATTGAGGGGGGCAGGATGGAGCATCATCACAGGGTCTGCAACAGAGGCCACAGTGAGTATATTGAGGCTGGGACTTCAGGGTCCGGTCACAGAGAACACACTGAGCACTGCATGTACACAGTGTGGACAGACTCACTGTTTCCATCAGAGACAGGATAGGAGCTAGGGCAGCAAGGCCAGTGAGGGTGGCTTCCTATTTCCATGGAAGAGGCCTTCTGGGGGTGGTGATGGGGTGTGAGAGCAGCTGTGACCTAGGAACTGTGGGTCAGGTTCACCAGTATTTCCTGAGAAGGAGTTTGGACATCAGCAAACATGCCTCTGACCTCACACCCAGGTGGCTGTGCTGCTCCGAGCTCTCCCGTCACTTTCCCCAAGTGGATGTGGGCCTGGAGGATGAGGGGGCTGCCACAGAGCCACAGGAAGGACACAGAGTTTCCCATGTTCAGTCACTGGATCACTGGATTACCCCCTTCCTCTGCTGTGAGAACCACAGATTTCTCCAGACATTGTCAACTGTCTCTTGTGGGATAAATCGCTCTGTGGGCTTGGACCCGCCTATGCTGTGCTCCCGGAGCAGCCTCATGCCTGTTGATGGTGGGCCGGGGAGCCACGCCAGGGAGCAGTCAGCTGGCATCTGTAATTTACCATCTGGGTTATGTGGAGATGAATCATGGAACCAGACGACCCAGTAGGTTCCCGGTGGAGAAGAGGGGCTGAAATATTCCAGGTCAACTCTCTGCGGGCTCCAAGTGACTGCCAATGACACTTCTTGGATCCTCTGAGTTATTGAAGACTAAAGCCACTGACGCCCCAGAGCATACTCTCTCTTCTCTAGTAGACTCATCACAAATTTAAAGAAACAACCTGGGGCTGAGGAACCTGTTATTAGAAGCCATTTCTGCCACTTGGGGACATGCCACTGTGTCTCCCTCACTGTCACTACCTGCAGGGGATGCCTGTGAGAAACGGTGACTGTAGGTGCAGTTGGGGACATGCCACTGTGTCTCCCTCAGTGTCACTACCTGCAGGGGATGCCTGTGAGAAACGGTGACTGTAGGTGCAGTTGGGGACATGCCACCACGTCTCCTTCACTGTCACTACCTGCAGGGGATGCCTGTGAGAAACGGTGACTGTAGGTGCAGTTGGGGACATGCCACCATGTCTCCTTCAGTGTCACTACCTGCAGGGGACCTCTGTGGGAAACGGTGACTGTAGGTGCAGTGGGAGACATACCACTGTGTCTCCTTCAGCACCATTCCCTGCATGAGATGTCTGTGGGAAATGGTGACCATAGATACTACTGGGACAGCTAATTGGCCAAGATATGTAACTGGGTTGAAACCGAAGTCACAACAGCTATAGGTCTAAAGTTTACTAAGGATTTGTTCCAGAGATGGCAAGAGTGATTTGCACAACACTGTGCCTGCCACCGGGTTTTTGCACAGGCCTGTCCCTGCCAGCAATGGGCTGATCAGCTGGGATGTCAGGAGCCGCCCGCCCCTGCACAGTCCCACCCCTGCAGCCATCTCCCTGCCAAGTCAGGGCTGCCACTGCTGTTGGAATACTGACCAGAGAGCTCTCTCCATCTGCAGTAATGCCTGCAACTTCAGTGTCATATGCCAGTGGGGACTTGGTGGATCTGTGGGACATCAAAAGAAAGAGGCCACAAAGCTGGTTTGCCAGGATGCAAGAATGTGTGTTGGCTTTCCTCTCCTAGTAGGGTAGTGCCTAAGGCATTTGACTGCTAACCAGAAGGCTGGCAGTTCAAACCTACCAGCCACTCCTTGGAAGGAAGACTGGGCAACCCATTTCCATGGAGATACTGCCTCAGAAACCTAAGCAGGGGTTGGTATGAGTCAAATCGACTTGATGGCAGTGAGTTTGGTTTTGGTTTTGATTTTCCTCTCCTGAGACCTGCCCCTGAGGTCACTCCACATGGTGCTGCCATGCTGGGCCTGATAGCCGGAACACTGGCCCCTGGGAAGCTGCTGACCTTGGCTGGGATCCCCCTTTGGGGTCCTCTGTCCATCCCAATCTGGCTCACCCTGTCGATACCCTATCTAGTCCCCCACCAGGAAATACACCAAGGACCCCAGACCTCCCAGTCCATGGGAAGGAGATAGGAGCCGAGGAGAAATTTGGGATTGTGTACTTATCATCGATTTGCTCGGCAGTCTCCTTTTCTGAGAGTACCTACATAGTCCTTGTAGAATGTGGATCATCTCCTGACACATGTGCAGAGGGGGCACTGATGGGTGAGGTGTTTGCTGGGCTGCTCCTTGAATCAAGTCCATTTTTTTCAGTGAGAATTCTGGGCTAGACTCTGGCCCTGAAGGCAAAGTGCCTGCCCTCTCCTCCTGAGGGATGGAGCCGAGTTACAGGGTCTGCTTTGGGCTCCAGCCCTGCATGCTGCCTCACACTTGAGTTCCCCCTCAGGACACGTGGTCATGTTGCACGCACCCCATTAGGGTGCTGCGTGTGGGACACAGATTTCCCATGCACTGTGCTTGCTGGTGGGTGGGTGAGCGGTGAGCTGAGGGGAGATTGTCACCAGGGCCTGATTTTGCTTCATTTCAGCTCTGAGTCTCCCTTTTGTGCCTCTGCAGAGCCCCACCTGGGCCGCTGCTGGGCTGGGCTGAGCGTGGGAGCCTCTCTGGTTTGAACCTCCCGGTCCAGTTGTGGAGAGAGCTGTTCACCAGGACACAGTGAAGCCTGGATGTGGGGCCCTGTCCAGCTGCCTCCCCAAACCAGCCTGTGAGCAGCAAAGCGGCTACTCTCTCGTCCCCCCGTGGTCCCCACACCTGTTTCTCAGGGGCTGACCAGGAGCAGAGGGGCATGGGACTCATGATCCTCCATCAGATCCCGACAAACGTTTGTCACGTGTCCGCACGGTTACACAAGTCCTTCTTTGTGGATATTATGGGACGCAGCTTCAGTGGTGTCGAGTGTTTGTGCTTCTACAATGTGGGGTCATGGGACCCGGGGACACAGGTTTTAGGGAAGCAATCTGTGGGGGACAGAAGCCTGAGCAGCCCTGGCCCATCCCTGGGGACAGAGTGACCTCCAGGCAGGGGCTGCTCCTCGCATGGTGTCTGCAGTGACTCTATTCAGGAATGTCTGCCACTAGCCAGCAGGAACAAGAGGAGGACAGGCTGCTCTGAAGCCGCGCTGATAATCCCCATTTGTTCTCTAAGAGGCCCCTGCGGGCAAGAGAGTCTTAAGCAGCTGCCTGTGGGCTGAGACACAACTCAACTGAGAAAGAAAAGCCCTCTGCCTGTCTTGTTGGTGAGAGTCGGAACTGCCCGGCCAGGAAGGCCCCTCCCCCAGCTAAACCCACAGATGCTCCACCTCCAAGCCCGGCCAGGCCCACTGTCTGCCCATCACTGGACATGGGTGAGCGGCGCAGGGACAATGGATGACAGGACGTGAGAGAGTGGCCAGGGCACCCACTGCCCGACTAGTCCCCAGATGAGGTGCAGGGAGGGGCAAGGACATTCCAGGACCACAGGTAGTGGTGGCAGAGCCGAGACCAGAGGTTCCTGCTCCTGAGTCCTAACTCAATATCCTCTCTGCCAGCCCCACACTGCATGTCATGTGCCAAGCCTGTGTGGGGCATGGTAGAAACAGGGTCCCATTTAATCCTGAGCACCACGTCTGTAGGAGGCTCAGCATTATATGGAGAGGAAACTGAGGATCAGAGAGGCTGAGTAACCTGTCCAAGATGGCACAGCAGGTTGGTAGCAGAGGTGGAGCTCAAACCCTTAACCGACACTGGGCTTTCACCAGATAGAATACTCTATTCCCTGACATTTAGTGTTCGCTCACATTAATAGGAAAAAAAAAAAAAAGACAATTAAAGTAGTTGGGGAAAAGGTGAGCAAATTTCTCCAACTTGGGGCATCAATGGTAGTGCCAGTAGCTAACATTGGCTTCTTTTCACACTGAGCTCAGTTGTCAATACTTATTGTAAAAGCGTCTGGAAGAATCATACTGCTCTTAGCTCCACCCATGCTGAGTAAAATCAAGCCATGGTGTGACTAGCTACTAGAACAATTGGTATATTAATAATTTGTACATTGTATTTGTATATTGTTTAATCCTCGAGGCACTGTGACGGGTGTATTTTAACTGTAAATGGCAGGCCTGGGGGGAATGAAGATTAGCCTAAGGTTCAGGAATGGTAGGTCTGCACTCTCCCAGGTATGTAGCAGGTATGAGCCTCTGTTTGTCCTGGACTTGAGCAGTGAGGGTGAGAGGCTAGAGTGACTGGCCGCCATCTTGCCACAGTGTGACTGAGCAAGCCAGCCTGAGAATGGAGCCTGAATGGATGAGGCAGAGCCAAGGGACCGAAAGACAGTGGTCTGTGCAAAAAGGACATGGAGGTGGCATCTTCTGACCTCCTCCAACTTCACAAGAGGAAGACAGAATCACCCTCAGCAGCCCAAGGCTCACTACTCCTGTGAGGCCAGACATGCCGCCACCCACCAGCCTTTTTACCAACTTTGGCACCAACCGTCCCCCCCGCGGTGCTCACTGCTTCTCTGCTGGGTTTGATAACTGTTGCAACGGCCACACAGAACTCACAGACAATGCTCACGATTATGGGGTTTATTAGGGAAGTAACAGGCTACAATGCAGGGTCAGGAATGTACTCAGGATACAACTCTCGGATCAGCACAGTCTCCCTCTACTGTGCCCTCAGACACTCCTCTCCGGCCCTTGGCCTCTCGTCCTGGCCTCTGTCTCTGTGGGCCAGGTGAGCCTGCTGCTCTGTCTCATGCTTCTTGGTTCCACAGCCACCGTCTCTCCGCCAGGGCATCTCTCGGCCAAGGAGGTCCAGCACAGGGAACCTGGATCCAAGGACGCGCCCCACTTCACCTCCAGCTCTTCTCTCTTGATGGAGGTGAGATCCCCCCTCTGCCTCTACCAAAACCAACCCAAACTCACTGCTGTTGAGTCGATTCAACTCATAGCCACCTCTCCTTGGGTTTCCGTGGCGGTATCTCTACGGAAGTAGATTGCCTGATCTTCCTCCCGAAGAGTGGCTGGTGGGTTTGAACCGCCCACCTTCTGGTTAGCAGTCAAATGCCTTAGGCACTATGCCACCTCTCTAGGAGGGCTCATTTTAAGCCTGACAGAGTGACAAAACTAACCAATCTCAATATCAGATTCTACACACCTTATTTGTATGGTCCCACCCAGTAATCTGGTGGGAGTTACAAGGACTAGGCTAGAAAAGCCATACCAGGTAATTCATTGCACCGCAGTCTGAAAATATCATTTGGCCCTGGATCCCCCCACACCTGCAGCCCAAACCCCCACAGAGTTCTTTGTTGTAGAGTCAGCACTTTTCTTTTTATGCGTTTTTCCTAAAGCTGGACTGAGTTGGCTTTCTGTAATGTGCCATCCAAGATTCCTGATCCATATGCCCTTGAACTTTCAGGAGTCACCAATTAAAAAATAAAGTGTCATGTCCTGTGAAAACAGCTCGTCCAACTAGGATGCATGACAAGGGGACTAGGACTGTGACGCCATAAGTAGTTTTCCTTCTGGGAAGAAGAATGTTGTGATAATGATGGTGGACTTGGCCCCTTAGATGCAGGGTCGTGGCCAGAGCTGTTCTAAAAGAAGTGACATTTGAGAAAAATCATTCAAGGATAACTTCATAGAAGGGACAATTTGGCATCACAATGTCCGGCTGACAGTTTGAGCTTTGATATTAAGTAAACATGAGCTTAATGATACAGGAGCTGGTTTCTTAGAGCCACAAGCCTGAGTGACATGTTGGTTCTAACACTGGAGGTTCTGATTTTCCACCGTTCCTCTTTCTGCTTTGAGAAAACGGACTCTCCACCCATCAACTCAGAGAGGAGGCCCTGTGTCTTCTCCATTGATCCCAGTGATGACAAAAGAACCAAGGTCTTCTTCATGCCTCAGTGGAGTGGCTGTTCTTGGTGGAACTCAGAACTGAGAACTGACACTGTAAACTGAACTAAAAATTCATAAGAGAGGTATAAAAGAAGATGCTTTTTTAAAACTAATTTGCACCAAATAATATCTTATTTCCAGTTGTTCAGTGGTTCCTTGGCTGACAGGTCAGACCCAGCAGGAACTCCACACTGTAGCCTGGGTTTGCACTTGAAGGAGGAGACACTGGGTGGGTTCCTGGAGTGTCCACTGCTAGTAAAGGCCTGGGACACAGGTGCTGACTCAGGTGTGGCTTACAGGGTTCAATGTCATCCTTGCACCAACTTTATTTCTGCAGATACAACTCTGAGGAAGTTTCAGGATTTAGATTCAAACTTAGGGCTAGGTGTTCCCTATTAACTTCAACAAGAGAAAGAATGATGAAAAATTTAATGTAAGTATGTTCACAGCAGTGTTATTTATAAAAACCGAAACGAATCTGACAAAAAAGACGAAAGAAGGAAAACCACCTTACTGTCCAGCAATAGAAAACTGTTGCAGTCGATTATTGGACATCTGTGCAATGGAACATTTTGCAACCATCGGAGTTTATGTTTTTAAATCCTACTTTCTAGCATAATGAAATGTACATGATAAAATGGGAAGTGAAAATCAAGAGAGAATCTGAAGTGTATACTTTCAAACTAAGTCCTAGTTTTACAAAATGAAGTCAACTCTTTATATGTGCTGAAGTTGGGTTTTATTTTTTCCTTATTTTTTAGGAATATTTTATAAATTTTCTATTACATTTTTAATCAGAAAATAAATGAAAATCATTAAAAATAAAAACATAATAAAGGCAGCCTTGAATTATGATATGTAACTGGCTTCTCATCGGAAACAATTTTTAGCCTCCAAAGCTCTCCCTTCTTCCTTGGGAAGCCCCCAGGGCAGAGACCCCGTGTCTCTGTTCTGTCTTGGTGGCGCCAAGACCATAATCAGGGCTCCATAAATAATTAATGAGAGTAAAGACCCCAAAAGAAGTCCCTTCACTTCTGCTGGGGCTGGCTAACTCCTCAAGACATCTCTTAAGTGCATTTCATTTGTTTTTAATTTTTTTTTTTTTTTCCCAACTTAAATGGGTGAAAATTAAAGCAGGAGAGAGCTTTTGACTTGCTGAGAGCCGGAAAGCAGACAAATACATGATTGAAGACATCACTGCAGGGAGACGGAGCAGGGTCCACGTCAGGGCTGATGTAGCATCTGAAGCCCTTTCCGGGAGTCAGAGGGGGGCTTTTATTCACATTCCAATGTAAGGGAGGGCCACTGCTCAGTTTCCTTTTTGTCCTTTTTGAAAACAGTTTCTTTCTTTCTTTCTTTCTCTTTTGCCAACTATGATAATGGCTTGTTCTCAGAGGCTGTCCAATCTAAGAGTCAATAAAGACAGCAGATCATGTCCGAAAAATTACTCAAAATTATCAGTAAAACGTATGAAAGCTAGACTTATAGGTTAGAGGGAGACGTGTCTGCCTCAGTTCATTCACTAACATGTTCGCTGAGCACCTGCCCACAGCCCCATCAGATTCAGCACCGAGACAGGGCCGGGAACAAAGGTGTCCCACCTTCCACAGAGGAGACTGTCCACTCTGGATGACAAGCAATAGCTATTAAACTAGTTATTGTATGAAGTGCCAAGTGGGGACAATTCCCGTAAAGGACACAGAGTGATGGGGCGAGGTCATATGTGTGGTCAGGGGAGGCCTCTCTGAGGAAGTGAGTGAGCCCTGCAGGGAGCACACCAGAGGGAACAGCAGGTGCAAAGGCCCTGAGGCAGAGAGACCTGGGGAGTCTAAGGAGCAGCACGGAGGCCAGTGTGGTGGGAGTGGCACGAAGGAGGGAGAGGTGAGAGGAGATGAGGCCAGAGGACACAGAGGCCATCATGTGGGCCAAGAGAGGGTGCCCAGTGAGGCAGAAAGAAGGTGACAATGACCAGAGGAGTCATTGTGTTCAGGTGGGTGGGCTTTCAGCATGGTCCTCAAGGTGTGGTCCCTGCACCAGCAGCATCTGGCATCCCCTGGGACCTTGCTAGAAACACAAGTTCTTGGGCTGGCCCCTGACCTACTGAATTGGAAACTCGGGGTGGGCCTAGCCGTCTGAGTTTCAAGGCAGCTTGTAGGTAGTTATGACAGATGGAGCAGCAACTGCTACAACCTACATGGTCCCCAAAAGTCGCCCTCCCAGTGCCTCTGGAGAAGTGGCTCGGGAAGTTGTAGAGAGCTGCAGGATGGCGCGTGCTCACCGAGACGGAAGAGCCATCTCTGCAGGGCGAGCAGAGGACGGAGCCGGCCCGCAGCAGAGGCATCACAGTTCAGCCCCAGATTTCACACCCCGAGCCTGGGAGCGGGAATGCTGTCAACATTCCTTTAAAAAGAAGCTGTCACTGAAGCTGTCTCTGCCGGCAGCGGATTCAGTTCACCAGGGACCTGGAGGTGCTTGCTACAACCCAGCATCACGGTTAGGCTGTGTAGGGGCCACCTCCCCCAATACACTGTTACCTACCTGGCAGGTGAATAAAACCAGGATTCTGGTATGGCAAGAGAGTGGAACGGCCGTTCAGTGTGGGCCACGAACCTAGCTGCACCCAAGTGACCTTTCTCTGTCAGCACCAGGCAAAGGGGCAGATTACCCAACAGGCAGGGAAAGCATGCGCTCACTTGGGTTTCTTTCCCGATCTGTAGTGAACTTATTCACTATAGATTAGTAAGGAAGCAACATAACATGCTTGGTCCCTGACAGGGATTGCATATTGGAAAAGAGGCTTTCATTCTGTAGGAAGGTGCTGTGGGGTTGAGAGAGAGACAGATGCCGGCCATACCTACAAGCAGAATCTTTGATGTGGTGAAGAAAAGAAGTGTGGAATGGTTCACTACTGGTTAGTGAGTAAGCCTGTGCTTCCCTTGCGTATCAGGGAGCCTGACACTGAGGCTGGATACACCTGCACTCAGCAGGACCTCAGTCTGACCTGCAGAGCCAACTTTACCCACAGTGAGCTCCCAAGGACTGGCCTTGGGGGAGGAAGGCGCAGGAAGATCCCTTGGCTCTGAGATCCAAGCCACAGAGGGATTCCAGCAACAGAAACCTTGTCTGCTTTATTTCCTTTAAAATTTTCGAGGAATTTATCGGGAGGTTATGGGGTAAGTCAGAGCATTGTAGGAAAACCGAGGGTGAACAACCAGACTCGAGGAGGTGTCAGGATAGCTTGTGGGGTCTCTTGTGCCACCATTCACGCCAATCTTTTGGGACGTAGGTTACTATGTTCATGATTGCCATCCCCAAGGGAGGGCCCGGTGGACCTCTCTTAATTATCTGTTAGCTCCCACGCTGGGGTGGGGTGGGAAAACAGAAACTCCCACCCTGACCACAGCAACAGGGAAAGGGAGTTTCTCAGTGGAAGCCTTGGGACTTGTGGTCAGAAGAATGATAGTCTGCAGAGAAAACCACCCAGGCCCCCAGACGTCTGCACCTGCATCAGCCGTCCCCTCCAGCTGAACCAACCTGCCCCTGACCTCTTAGACCTCTTCCTCCTCCTGCTTGCTCCTGCTGTGAGCCTCCTGGGATGCTTCCCACTCCTGCTGTTCCCTGACTCCCTTCCCTCCATGAAGCTCCAGCCCCAGCCCTTTCTGTTTCTCTTATTGGCACCACGAAAATGTACTGCCACGCACCTTAGTCACATGTTAATGCTGATTTAACTTCTCATGGATGTCCACTGCCCTCACAGACTGTAGCCAGCCAGGACACTGCACCCTCGGTCTCCCAACTCTGCGTTTGGGGTGTTTCCCACTCTGCAGAGATAGCTCCATGATGAGGGGGGCTGCACACTCACACAGTTTAGGTTGTTGGCTTTGCAATGCCTGTAGACTGGGAGGTCCACAGCTTGGTCCCACGTCTGGGTGCAATGCCAAGTCCCTCACCCAGGATGGTCCTTATCTACTCCACAGCTGCCCTTGCTGGGCGTGGAGTCCAACAGTTCGAATGGATCCAGTAGAAGCCAGAACCTCTTATGACCTTGACATAGTGTCAGTCATGGACTCCCAACAGGTCCAGGCTCAGGCATGACTTATAGCAACGCTTCACACCCACCCTCCATTTACAAGGATCTGGGCAAGTCTAGTTTCAATACCCTGCCCACGATCACAGAGTGAGTAGAGGGCAGAGCTGGGTTTGTCCTGGGGGCTCCAAGTCCAGGGCAGGGCTTTCAGCCTTGACCCTTGCTAATCCTGCCTAGTCATTCCAGTCACTCTCCAGTCACAGTTTCTAATGCGCAGGAAACGAGGCGTTTCTGGCCTTTGCCTGTGCCCACATTAACTCACCTACTCTTTAGCACAAAACCTTCAGTGGACTCCTTCAGTGGACACAGTTTTCCTGTCTGCTTTACTTCCTTCAGTGGACTCCTTCAGTGGACACAGTTTTCCTGTCTCCTCCCTCCTGAGATCATGTTGCAGTTTGCTGGCTGATGTATGTCAGAATCTAGTAGAGTTTGTAGCACATGCTGGAACTTGTGATTCTTTGCTCCATTTAATAGAATTGTGTTACATTTATCACACCTAACTGCATTTTGTACAGAGTGGTTGCTCAAAGAAATAGTTGCTGAATGACTATGTGGCTGATCAGTTAATCATTTTTCAATTGAACATTGCCCATTGAGCTTCCCCCCCCCCCAAAAAAAAAAAACCCCACCAAACCCACTGCCGTGGAGTTGATTCTAACTCACAGCAACCCTAGAGGACAGAGTAGAACTGCCCCATAGGATTTCCAAGGCTGTCAATCTTTCTGCAAGCAAAGCCCAAACCAAACCCATTGCCTTAGAGTCAATTCTGGTTCATAGCACCCCTAGAGTACAGAGTAGAACTGCGTAGAACTCCCCAGAGGGTTTCCAAGGCTGCAAATCTTTACAGAAGCCAACTGCCACATCTTTCTCTTGTGGAGTGGCTGGTGGGTTTGAATCCCCAACCTTTTGGTTAGCAGCCGAGCACTTAACCACTGCGCCACTAGGGCTCCATCCACCATTGTCCTTATAAGTGAATAAAGTGAAATGTTCTCAAAAGTGCTTTTGTTACCATCCACTAACCACCCGAATCAAACGCTTTTCCACTTCAAGAAGAATGCTCATTCAGTTCTTTTGGTTTTAAGCTCTGATCTTTTCAGTTTCGACATATGCAGGTTTGGAAACCTGTGGAGTTCATGATGTGGAGATTGATACCAGAATGCTGGTTGTTGTTGTTGTTGTTATGTGCTGTTGAGTCGGACCCGACTCATAGCGACCCCTCCTTGAGTTTCCGAGGCAGTCTCACTACGGAAGTAGATTGCCCCATCTTCCTTCCGAGGAATGGCTGGTGGGTTTGAACTGCCAGCCTTCTGGTTAGCAGTCAAGTGCCTTAGGCACTACGCTACCAGAGCTCCTGGTAGCCAATTAAAAAATTCTTCAGAAAATTTACATCTTTTAGAAATGATGAAAATTCTGGAATGGCACTCAGCAGAGGTGATTCAGGGAAATTCACTTCAGAGATGTAACAAGAGAAGCAAGCTGATAAACCAGCTTGGTTGTGTGGACCCCAGGAGACAAAATGCATTGTAGTGGATGGTGCTGAGTGCCGAAAAATCCTGAGTCCCTGTCTGACAACTGTCAACTCTATCCTTCAATTGCAAATGTGTTATGGGAGGAGGAGGAGGATTGTCTGCAGTCCTCAGATGACAAGACAGTTGTCCTCTTGACTTGCACATAATCCTGCCTCTAAGCCACCTCCTGGGTTTTATCTGTGGTGAGATACTTGGATAAAAACCCCAAACCAAACTCACTGCCATCGAGTTGATTCCGACCCATAGTGACCCCCTTTGGATTTCCAAGGATGTAAATCTTTATGGAAGTAGATTACCCAGTCTTCCTTCCGTGGAGTGGCTGGTAGGTTTGAACCATCAGCCTTCTGGTTAGCAATCAAATGCCTTAGGCACTGTGCCACCATAGCTCCTTCGAGATGCTTAGATATTTAGTCATAAATCTCTGTGAGCTGAAGCCAGTTGAAGATGGGGATCCATTTTCCCTAGCACTTTCTTTCTCCAGAATGGGTACCTTTGTGACAATGCCTTTAAGGTTACTTTGGTAGTTAAGTTGTGTGTCAACTTGGTTGGGTTTGGTTTTGAGTGGCTGGGCAGCTGGATATAGTTATTGCCCATCATGAGACTGGTAATCACCTCCATAGCGGAATCTACTAGAGCAGCTAGCCGCTGCCTTAGGGTCCGCTTCCAGTATATAAGAAGGAGTTTTGAAAAAGGTCTGCAGCTTGTTGGCATGCTCGGACCCCATGTGTAGCCTAGTCTTCATTCAGCAGCCTGCCATGTTTCCTGCCGATCTTAGGACTGTCTCTGGACTTGAACTAGTGGCCTGCCATGTTTGGTAATCTTGGGACTGTGCCATTTTATTTGTCGACCTAGGATTTGTCAGCCTCAGCAGCCAGCAGCGGCCTGAGCTGAGAGATGCCTCCAGGGCCAGTGGGTTGGGAGCAAGAGGCAGAGCTAAAGCCCACAGTCAAAGGGCCTTCACCCAGCCCCTAGAGCTGGCACTTTGAACTTGGACTTCTAGCCTCCTAAACTGTAAGAAAATGTATCCTTGTTTGTTCAAACCACCCATTTGTGGTGTTTTCTGTTAGAGCGGCCGTAGATGACCAAAACAGTTATGTGTTGACGTGAGTGGAGTTAACACAGTGATGGGCTCACATGAGAGAGAGGAATGGGAAACAAGCTCCTGCAGTATCACACCAAAGACAGTCCAAGGAGAGTCCCTGGGCGGCGCTGATGGTCGAAGCTCCAATCCACCCAGGGGCACCTGGGAAGAAAGGCTTGGGGATTAGCTTCCAGAAAATCAGACATGAAAACCCCACAGAACACAACTCTGTTCTGAGTCAGAATCGATGTGACAACCACTGGCTTGGTTTTTGTTTATTTGTTTTTCTCTTTCTCTCTGTTCCATCACCTGTCCTCCAAAGATTCAGCCCTATCCCGTCCTACTCCCAGCCTGGGCTTGAGTCTGAGGCAAACCAGAGGCTGAGAATCATTGTGAGGGGCCAGAGAACTCCTGTCCTCCATGGCTGATGGACATGCTCCACATCACGTCAAAGCCACGCCGGGCTCCATCCCCTTAATCACTAGAGCTGGGAGGTCATTGTCTGGGGCCAACTCTCTTACAAGGATCACAAACACTGCTCTGTCCCCTTAGGCAGGAAGTGAGAGGACTAGTGGAAATTTCACTGCAACTCGCAAGTGTTTGTGTAGGTTTCCAAGCCCAGACTGGCCACACTGGAACACCCAGAAGGGATGTTTTAATAATGTTTACATGGGTATTTAAAAGTAATGTTGTTGTTGTGGCCCATCAAGTGGATTCTGACTCAAAGCGACCCCAGGTGATGGAGTAGGCTTGCCCCACAAGATTTCCTTGGCTGTCATCTTCACCGGAGCAAATGGTGAGATCCTTCTGCCATAGAACTGCTGGCAGGGCTCAAAGCACCAATCTTTTGGTTAGCAGCCGTGTGCTTAACCGTTGCACCACCAGGGCTCCAAAATTCATAGTAAAAGTGGGGAAACAGAGGAAGTCCCTTAAAGGCACAAAAGAAATGCTAGAGCAGTTATATTTTTAAAACGTCCACTACACTGTTTGGAAGAGTGGCTTTAGGACATGTAAGCAGATGGTTCCATGGACCTGCATGGGGCGGGCATTTCTGGGGATGGTGCTTGGCCTGTCGCTGCAGAACCTGGCACCTGTGATCTGTGGAGAGTCTCCTGGCTTCCTGCCAACCAGAGAAAGTCAACCAAAAGGGAAGGAGGAGGCAAAGCAAATGCTTCCTGCTGTCTACTTCACGGTGTTTAGACTTCCCCTTGAATGTTGTTGCTGGGTGCCCTCAGCTCAGTTCTGACTCACAGCAACCCTGTAGGACAGAGAACTGTCCCAGAGCGTTTCCAAGGCTGTAATCTTTATAGAAGAGGGTTGCCACATCTTTGTCCTACTGAGCCACAGGTGGGTTCAAACAGTTGAGGGCTTCAACCATTGTGCCTTCAGGATTCCTTAGTTCTTATCTTAAGTGGAATAAAACACTATGAAATGAACAAACAGAAAATTAAGATCATCTTGCTCCTGGACTCTGCTTATACCACTAACTGTTGTGTGCTGAGTTGATTCCACTCACAGTAACCTAGGTAACCTGGCTGTAATCTTCCTAGAGGCAGATTGCCAGGTCTCCCTCCTGTGGAGTCACTGTGTGAGTTTGAACCAACACCTTACAGTTAGCAGTCAAGGGCTTAACTGCTGCACCACCAGGGCTCCTTACATTGAAGAGGACAGAGTGGAATTAATGGTCACAATCACAATGCTGAGACCAGAGGGGCTGCTGCCTCCTCTCCCTCCATGTCAATCATGTCTGCTCATCACAGGGCGGTCGGGGCCCACAGTCTGGCCTGGTTGGCTGGTGTGTTTTCAGTAGCAAGTTCTGGGGGTTCTGGAGTACCCCGAGTCCCTGCAGTCCTGCCTGTAGCTGCCACACGGTGCCTCAGTATGCTCCTCTACCTGGTCCCAAAGCTCACTGCCATTGAGTCAATTCCAACTCATAGTGGCCCTATAGAACAGAGTGGAACTGCCCCATAGGGTTTCCAAGGCTGTAAATCTTTAGGGAAGTAGACTGGCACATCTTTCTCTTGCTGGTAGGTTCAAACCGCTGACCTTTTGGTTAGCAGCCAAATGCTTTAACCACTGTGCAACCAGAGCTTGTCTCCACCCAGTAGCAGGTTCATTTTATCTGTGGTGGAGGCATTAATTGGTAGCCTGTGAAGGATTAGGAAGCAGTGTTTGTTACCACCATTACTGTTCCATCCTGTTCCTTGGTGTTTGGCTTCACAAAACTTAATGATGAGCCTCGACAGCTGCTGCTATAAGCAGATCCAACCCTCCCCACCCCTGACATCAACTAACCGTTGCTAGGTTACCACCCCCTCTTAGCCTGACATCTAATCACAACCCTTTCCAGACATTTGCCACCGAGCAGGAGTACAATGTAGCTGTTCTTGTATATAAACGAATCCGTATGCCATCCTCAGGCCACGTCCTGCTGCCCTGAGGTCTGGAAAAAGCCACATCTGTGTCTGGGAACAAACCAGGGACCAGAGGCCGTTTCTGTGCAGACTTTGGGGTCCCAAACTCAGTATCAACACTCCAGTGTGCTGGCCTGGACTGAGAGGCGATCCCTCTTCAGCACGACTCGCAGAAAATCTTCATTCGGTCTGATGGGGCTGGGAGAGGGGTGCTGTACCTCAGGCATCATTCAAAGCCACGTAGAAAACCCTCTGAGAGGGCATGTCTCTCAGTAAACCATCCAGGGAATAGGGCCCCACACAGAGGGAAGCACATATCTTAAGAGTAACACTCGATGTTGCTGTTGTTAGGCGCCATCGAGTCGGCTCTGGCTCATAGCGACCCGACCTGCGCACAACAGAACGAAACACTGCCTGGTCCTGTGCCAGCCTCACAGTCCTAGCTATACCTGAGCCCATCGTTGCAGCCATGGTGTCAATCCATCTCATTGAGGGCCTTCCCCCTTTTCGTTGACCCTCCACTTTACCAAGCATTATGTCCTTCTCCAGGGAATGGTCCCTTCAGACAACACGACCAAAGTAGGTGAGACGAAGTCTGACCATTCCTTCTTCCAGGGAGCATTCTGGCTGCACTTCTTCCAGGACAGATTTGTTCATTCTTTTGGCAGTCCATGGCACTTTCAGTATTCTTCTCCAACACCACAACTCAAAATCATCAGCTCCTCTTCAGTCTTCCTTATTCATTGTCCAACTTCACATGCATAAGAGGCGATTGAAAATGCCATGGCTTGGGTTAGGCACAGCTTAGTCTTCAAAGAGACATCTTTGCTCTTCAGCACTTGAAAGATGTGTTTTGCAGGTTTTCCCAGTGCAATATCATGTCTGATTTCTTGACTGCTGCTTCCATGGGTATGAATTGTGGATCCAGATACTATGAAATCTTTCCCAAACCAAGCACACTTATGTCGGACAAGTGTCCAAATGCAGAAAAGGAACACAATGAGCACCCCGGGACCTCCCCTGGGCCCCTTTCTAGTCATACTCTGCCCACCTGTCAGAATCACTACCCTGATTTCTATCCCCAGAGATTAGTTTTGCCTGGTTTTTGGACTCTGGAAACAGAATCATGAGGTATATATACTTTGAAAAGTGCAAATAAATGTATAAAAACCAAACCAAACTCACTGCCATTGAGTCGGATCCAACTCATAGTGACCCCTCCTTGGGTTTCCAAGGTGGTATCTCTATGGAAGTAGATTGCCCAATCGTCCTTCCAAGGAATTGCTGGTAGGTTTGAACTGCCAGGCTTCTGGTTAGCAAAGACCTTAGGCACAATGCCACCAGAGCTCCTAAATAAATATATAGTTGGATGCAAATACATAAATAGGAACCCTGGTGGTACAACGGTTAAGCATGCAGGTGCTAGTCAAAAGGTTGGCAGTTCGAACCCACCCAATGGCTCTGTGGGAGAAAGATCAGGAAATCTGCTTCCATAAGGATTGTTGTTGTTGTGTGCTGCTGAGTAGACTCCAATTCATGGTGACCCTACAGGACAGAGTAGAACTGCCCCATAGGGTTTCCTCGGCTGACATCTTTATGGGAGCAGATTGCCAGGTGTTTTCTTCTGTGGAGCTCCTGGTGGATTTGAACCGTTGACCATAAGGTGATGCATCCTGGATGTGATCTTACAAAACTTTTGTCTCTTGCCTTTTTTACCAGATGATAAGCCTTGCAGATATTTTTCCAGTTTCCTGTGCATTATATAAGGAGCTCTGGTGGTGCAGTGCCTAAGACATTTGACTGCTAACCAGAAGTGGGTGGTTAAGCTGAGTGCTTAAGCCTTGTACCTATGGGCTCCTTCCTGTAAAGACTGCAGTCCAGAAAGCCCTATGGGGCAGTTCACCTCTGTCACATGGGGGTGCTAGGAGTTGAAAATTAACTCAAAAGCACCTAACAAGCTGTATATACATATATCCATATATATATACACAAAAAAATATACATATACATATATACATACACATAAACACACACATAAACATTTTATTTTTCAGAGCAGTTTCTGGCTTACAGAATTGTTCAGAAAGTACAGTGTTCCCATATGTTCTGCAACCCCCAGCCCCAGTTTCTCCTATTATTAACCTCTCATGTTAGAGTGTTTTACATATGTTACACTTAATGAACCAACACTGATCCATAATAATTAACTGAAGAGCTAGGGAATGGCTCAGTATTTCAGAGATGTCAGGACCCAGGTCTTCACAATCTTCTTGGCCTTTACCTCATAGCTGCCAAATGGCCGCTGCTGCTCCATCCATCACATTCATCATATGCTTCACGTCTAACGCAGGCAGATGGAGTCAAAAAAGGGAGCAGTGCCTGAATCAGGAAAGCAAAACTGTTCCAGGAGACGCAGCAGCCTTCTGCTTTGATCTCATTGTCCGGGACTCAGTGTATGCCACCCTCAGCTGCAAAGTGGGGAGGGAGGAAGAGTGGAGAGATCATGTGTAGGCCAAACCGCAGTGTTGTCTACACTAACTGTGAGATACCTAACCCCCCAAAAACAAATCCACTGCCATCGAGGTGATTCCTACTCATATCAGCCCTGTAGGACAGAGTAGAACCGCCCCATGGAGTTTCCAATGCTGTACTCTTTACAGAAGCAGACTGCCGTATCTTTCTCCTGTGGAGAGACTGGATGGATTTGAATTGCCAAATTTTTGATTAACAGCCGGGAGGTTAACCACTGAGCCACCAGGGCTCCTGTGAGATAGGTACCCACAAACAAGTCAAAGCTTGGGAAGAGATGGATGGCAAAATGGACCAAGAGCCTGCAAACCTGAAACTAGAACAGCTCTGTGAGTGACTCAGCTCCCAGGATGGGGGTGACTGGGGAAAGCTACAGAGAAAGGCAAGGCTCAAGCTGATTCCTGAGCAAAGAACAGGTGGAAGTGAGCTTGCAGGCCTACCCAGACGCCCTTTAACCCAAGGCAGTGGCAGATGATTAATGTGTCCCTCTCCATCTGTAAGGAAGGCTCCAGACAGGCGTCAGAAGCTCCCAGACCCCCAGTTTTTAGTACGTTTACAGAGACGTCAGACCCCATCTGTGCCCTCAGCGTGCTGTATTAACCCTCCCTGGGCTCTGATTCTGAGTCTTGGCACGTCAGCAGGAGGGAAATCAATACCCAGGGCCCCAAGACTCCCAGGCGTAGTAATTTCTGAACAGGCCTGGGCTCAGCTGGTTTTGGCCTCTCCCAGCTCCTCTCCTGCATAGACAATCATCTCTTAACAATGCAACCAGGACAGGAGTGCAAGGAGAGAGCAGCCCCTAGCATGTTTCTCTCTGACGAGGCTGCTCGGGCCTGACCCTCTTCAAAAAGACGGCCTTTCTTACCTTTGTAGAGCATTGAAATGAAAGAAATACCCAAAGGTGGTGGAATTTGCCTGGACACTCCCCACTCTTCAACCCTGTCCTGACTCACAGGACATATACTGCCCACACATTTTTCTCCTCTGGGGTTTACTGGTCAGTTGCTTTCCCACTGACAGTGCATGTAGCTTTCAGGACCTGTATAACTGAAATGTAAGAAATGGGTGTGTGCCACAAATTACTGTTTTTACAGGTTATTATATAAGGTGATACATCCTGGATGTGATCTTACAAAACTTTTGTCTCTTGCCTTTTTTACTGGGTGATAAGCCTTGTTGTAAATATTTTTCCAGGTTCCTGTACATTATTTAAGGAGCTTTCATGGTGTAGTGCCTAAGGCATTTGACCGCTAACCAGAAGACTGGTGGTTCAAACCCACCAGCCACTCTGCAGAAGGAAGATGAGACAGTCTACTTCCACAAAGATTTGCTGCCTTGGAAACCCAATGAGGGTCACTGTGAATTGGAATTGACTCAATGGCTGTGGGTTTGGTTTTTGGGTGCATTATTTGGAAGTTGCATTTCTTGCTATGATTCCATGTTCACATGAAACTGCATTTTCAAGTGTCCTAAATTTCACACATCTGTCAAGGGATCAAGTAGGTGGTACAGAGTCCAGAGGGACATATGTGTCCCACATAATATGTATCAAAATTTCTGAAATGCTCCTTGATTCAGCAAGCCTTCCATTAATGAAAATACATGGTATCAACAACAACAAAAAAAATTCAAAGTGGAAAATAATTGGGTCATGAAAGGTTAAATCACTTCAGTTCGCAGGAGTCATCAGTGCTGTTAGAGCTCTGATCATAGTCTGCTCAGCCATCAGGAGGCTGGTACTCTCCTGCTTGTCTTTTCAGTCAGGCTCTGTGGCAGCCTCTGGGCATTTGCTTTCACCACAATTAGCAGGAAAGAGTGAACAGGAACTAGCTGCAGGGAGCCTGAGAGGATTCATCACTTGTCCTATGTAGGCTGACTGGGCCACAGGGGCCCAGAGAGACTGTGACTCCCAGCTCTCACTCCAGTCCAGCTGAAGAGGTGACACATACAAATAATTCATTCAGCAAACACTGCTGGGAGCCCACCCCCCATGTGCCACCCACTGCAGTGACCTGGCAGTGGACTAGGGGTCACTGCCCTTCCCTTGTGGAAACTAAGACAAGTGACCAAAAGGACACCTCAGGCAGGTGTTTGTGTGTCTGGGCAGCTCAGGGGGTGGGAGGAGGAGCACCTTTCTCAGAGGAGGCTGCCAGTGGGGGGTGTTGGCTGGGACTTTAAAGGCAAGTAAATCATTTAGGAGCTCAGGTAGCATAGTGGCTAAAGCACTTGATTGCTAACCAGAAGGCTGGCGGTTCAAACCCACCAGCCA
>NW_006921636.1:8259883-8275346 GCF_000298275.1 Orycteropus afer afer
CTACTTCCGTAGTGATACTGCCTCGGAAACCCAAGGAGGGGTCGCTATGAGTCGGGGCCGACTCGACGGCACATAACAACAACAACAACAACAACAATCATTTAGTCAGGGGAGAGGAAAGATCAAGGGAAGGAGTGCCAGGCAGGGGAACAGCATGTGCAAAGGCCTGGAGGCAAACATACTGCAGCCACTTGAAGGAAGGAGATGAGTTCAAAGTGGGTAAAGTGAAGGGCTGGGGTAGAGATAACGAGGGAAGACTGCGAGGGATGGGGCTGGAAGGCAGATGTAGGCCAGATCAGGGTCTTGGAAGCCATGTTAGGGAGCTGGGAGCGCCTGTCACGTACAGTGTGTGAGGAGCTCTCCACGAGGTTTAAGCAGGGATATGACTTGATCTCATTTTCACTTTGGAAGAGCACTCTATTCACATATGAGCACACTTGATTGCTAACCAGAAGGCTGACGGTTCAAACCCACCAGCCACTCCTCGGAAGGAAGATGGGGCAATCTACTTCCGTAGTGATACTGCCTCGGCAACCCAAGGAGGGGTCATTATGAGTCGGGTCCGACTCAACACATAACAACAATAAGAAAAACAATGAACAGGGAAGGGGTGGATGGAGCACGGTTAACTCTCTCAACTGCTCACCAAAAGGTTGGAGGTGCAAGTCCACCTGCCTCAGAAGGAAAGCCTGGTGACCTCCTTCTGCAAAACCAGCCATGGAAGCCCTGGGAGACACAGGTCTACTCTGACACACATGGGGTCGCCATGAATCAGAACCCACTCCAAAGCAACTGTGGCATGGAAGTCCCTGAGGACTGGCAGGAGAGGGGAGCTGTTGGCACCCCTAGAGCTGAAGGGGCCAGAGGTGGAGATGGTTCTGTGAGCCCCGTGGGAACGGGGCCTGGGGAGAGGGCACCCACTGGACCCTGCCGTCTCTGTGTTGCACAGGACCCAGCAGAGAGAGAGAGTGGGAAAAAATGTCCTCAGCTCGCTTTCTTCCTGTGCTTTGTCTCCCGTGCTGCCTCCATTTGGCTGAACCCAACCAGAGGCCAGAGAGGGGGTAGGGAGCCTGCAGATGCAGATCTCATAGGGTCGTTTCCTTGGACACGAGGATGGGGAAGGGGGATGGAGGGTATCTAGCGTACAGAATCTGCAACTTCTCCCAGGACTTGGTCCCAGCCTGAGGGTAAGGACTGCAAACAAGCATCACCTCCGCCCCCTGCCAGTGCCAACCCCATGAGAGAGAGGGTGCTAGCCAGGGGGAGGTAAGAGGGCAGATTTGGGAGGCCCTGGGGAAACAGGCAGTGAGGGGAGATTTAAGGGAACCTGGGTGGCTCAAACGGTTTGCACTCAATTGCTAACCAAAGTGTTGGCAGGTAGAACGCAGCCAGTGGCGCTGCGGAAGAAAGGCCTGGGCATCTGCTGACACAAAGATCACAGCCAAGAAAGCCTGTGGAGCAGCTGAACTCTGACACCCAGGGCCACCACGAGTCCAAAGAGGCTTGCGGGCCACAGGTTTGTTTTCCGTTTCATTGTTTGGTGGTTTGTGAACATGGCGGTGGAGATAGAAAAGCAGGGACTTAGGAACACTGGGTTGGCATCAAGCTCTGCACGAAGGAAGCATGTGAATCCATTCTCCTAACTTTGTTGTTGTTGTTGTTGTTGTTGTTTGCCGTCGAGTCGGACCCGACTCATAGCGACCCCTCCTTGGGTTGCCGAGGCAGTATTACTACGGAAGTAGATTGTCCCATCTTCCTTCCTGAGTAGTGGCTGGTGGGTTTGAACCGCCAGCCTTCTGGTTAGCAGTCAAGTGCCTTAGGCACTATGCTACCAGAGCTCCTTCTCCTAACTTACATTAATTAATTTTTTTTCGGCCAACTCACACCTTCTTGTTGCCAGATCTGTATGCTATAAACAAAGGTATTGGCAACTGCCCACTTTATCCATGTCCACTGCCCAATAGCTGCAGTTCAGTCTTGAAATTCTGCTCAGATCGGTTCAGTGTGGAGATATGGGCTACAAGTCTTTTGTGTGTGTGGTTGGAGGTGGGAGGACTCTAAATGCTAATATTGAAAGATTACTCCCTATTTCTCTCAGTGGGAGATTACAAATCATTGCAGACTGTTAGAGGCACAGCATTTTTCTAGCAGTCCTTGTGACCAGGTACAAATTGAGAACTGAGCTCAAGTTTAAATTCTGGTCACTCTCGGCTCTGACACGAAATCACATGTCCTATTTCACTCTTGGGCCTTATGCCTGAAAGCAATGCAGCTTCTGAGAGAATACGACCCCTGTGTGAGGGGACATAGCGAGCCCTCATGAAACCAAGACTTGCCCTTCTTTTTAATGCTGCAGGCCCACAAGGAGAGCTGTCTTCTCAGTTTTCCAAGAGTCATTAATTAACTTGTCACAGCAGGAATTTACTGAAGACTTTTTGTTCTCAGGTTCAAGAGGTGGTAGACAGATGGTGCTAAGCCCATTCAGATTTAGACTCTGAAGTTGGGGTATCAACCATCTAGCTGGGAAGACAAGAGTGCTTCATTGAAGTCCATCATTTGAAATGTTTTGTTTTATTTTTTGAATTTAAAACCTTTTTTTATGTTAAGGTTTTATTATTTTAAATTTTAAATTATTTTATTATTTTTATTTCTATTGTAAAAACACATAAGGAGCCTTGGTGACACAGTGGTTAAATGTTGGGCTGCTGACTGAAAGGTTGACAGTTCGAACCCACCCAGTGGCTCCATGGGAGAAAGACTTGGAGATCTGCTCCCATGAAGATTACAGCCTAGGAACCTCCATGGGGTGGGTCTGCTGTATCACGTGGGGTCATTATCAGTCAGAAACGTCAACACAGACTTCATAATGGAGGCCCTCTCCTGGAGGTTGGGGCTCAGCGAATCTCCATTTTTAAAAGTCTCCCTTCCCCCAGGACAGTAACAGAACACACATATTCTTTTTCTTTCAAGCTTTTAAATCTAGTCTTTGTCTCAATCTTGTGGGCTTCCCAAAGACAACGACAGCTCCTCTCATTTTGTTCATTGTCCCTAAAAATGCTTTTACAGCACTTATTCAGTGTTTCTTGACTTTGCTGAAGTCTGACTGGTGGTCAGAGAGACTTCCTTTTTGCCTTACCAGGAAAAGCTACCGAAGACGGATGGCTCTTGGAGAGATGAGATGTTCCCGTGGCCAGCAGGGTTGGTGGTGGTTAGTCTCCTAAGGGATGTGCGGAGTGTGTCTCATCTCTGGCCTCCACGTTTGCCCACATATAAGCGGAAACTAGGCCATCCTCGTTCCAGTGACTGAGCACTAAAGAAGTCATCAATCTCAGGCTTAAAATTAACTGCAAAATGCAAAAGAGACCATTCAGCACAGGGGAAGGGGAGCAGTAAGCACATTTTGCAACATAAAAAAACATTCTGGGATGTAAATCTGGAAACTGGAGGCAAGAGCTGCCAATTTTGGGCTAGAAAAATGTTACGTAGCTGAGAACTCTTAAGGGCTAGTTTATCAGAAGCTCCATTTCTTGTGGCGCTATTTTGGGCACCTCTCTCTCTTTTACTGGCCTATGTACTTCCATCTAGCATTTCACTGACTTGAAAATCACAGGTCTCAAATTACAGTTTCTTACCAAAAAGAGTACGTCTGAACGGCAATCAATCCATTCATTTCTGTACCCATCTCGGTCTTATCTTATGATCAGAGTGAAAATGTTCCCGAGTTACTTACGTATTCGCGAGTTACTTAAGTATTTGGAGAGCGAAGAGCAGGAAGGTGGGGAGGGAGTGAACTAGATAGCAAAGCCGCTCTGAGCTAGAAGGACTGAGAAAACCCAAGAAGACCACACTGCTTTGTTGGCAGCCAGAGCAAACCCTCCTGTCAATATGCCCATCACCCAGTGCTCTTGTCTATTCATGGCATGGGGGACTTCTTAGGAGTCAGTTTCTGATAAGGGCAGATAAAGAAGGGCCCATTTCCCAAGTAGTGACATCTATCAGTTTTGCCACATGGTGACATATACTATAAGCCACCAGTTGTCAACTCTGATTCATGGTGGCTCCGTGAGTGTCAGAATAAACTGTGCTCCATGGAGTTATCAGTGGCTGATTTGTCAGAATTAGATGCCAGACTTTCCTTCTGAGGCACTGTTTTGGTTACTTCTAGTGCCACTCTAGGAGCTCTGGTAGCGTAGTGCCTAAGGCACTTGACTGCTATCCAGAAGGCTGGTGGTTCAAACCCACAAGCCACTCCTTGGAAGGAAGATGGGGCAAGTGATACTGCCTCAGAAACCCAAGGAGGGGTCGCTATGAGTTGGGTCTGACTCGATGGCAAATAACAACAACAACAACAGTGCTGCTCTAAAAGAAATATAACAAATGGGTGGCTTGAACACACATAGATTTATTCTCTTACAGTTCAGAAAGTTAGAAGGCCAAGTTCAAAATGCCAGGCTCTAGGGGCTGGGTGAAAGTTCATTGACCTCGGGCTTCAGTTCTGCCTCTTGTTCCCAGCCCATTGAAGCTGGAGGCTTTTCTTAGCTCAGGCAGCTGCTGGCTGCTGAGGCTGGCAAACCCAATGTCAACAAGTAAAAAGGCACAGTCCCAAGCTTATCAAACAACACGACAGGCCACTAGGTCAAATCCAGAAAAAGTCTCAAGATGGTCAGGGCATGGCAGGCTGCTGAATGAAGACTCAGCTACATGCAGGGTCCAAGCATGTCAAAAAGCTACAGAGACCTTTCTCAAAACTTCTTCTTATACACTAGAAGTGGACCCCATCCCTAAGGCAGCTACTCAGCTGCTCCAGTAGATTCCACCAAGGAGTTGATGACCAGTCTCATCATGGGGAATAACTATATCCAGCTGTCCAGCCACTCAAAACCAGGCCCAGCCAAGCTGACGTACAACTTAACTACCACAGGAATCTCCGGGTAGACTCCAACCTTCAACCTTTTGGTTAACAGCCAAGAATGCTTACCATTTGAATTACACTAGGAACTTCGATATGTGACACGCACACACACACACACACACACACAACCAAACTCACTGCCATCGAGTCGATCCCAACTCATAGCGACCCCCTTTGGGTTTCTGAGGTGGTAAATCTTTATGGAAGTAGATCGCCTAGGCTTCTTTCTGTGAAGTGGCTAGTAGACTGGGCAATCTACTTCTGTAGAGACAAGAACATTAACTGTTTGAATGACCTGGAACTTCGACATGTAACATACCAACCCCAAATTCATGACTTACAACATCAAATATGTACTTTCATACTCAATGGTCTGTAGTGTTGAAGGGAATTTGGCTGATCTTGGTTGGCCTTGTTTGATTGTCTGTGGCTCAGGCTGCAGAGAAGCTGGACTGGGCTATAGGCTGTGGGACAGTCTTGTACTCTCTGCTGTATAAACCGGGTAGCATCCTCTCAACCTGCAGTACCATTTGCTGGATGTATAAGAACCCAACCAGCAAGGGGACTCTGTCTTGTGCCTCATCCAACCAGCTGGGGAGCTTTGGGGTCTTCGTGTCCTGGAGTATGTGAGCACTATCATGAAGATCAAACCAATATTTCAAAAACTGGTGAAAATATGCATAACAAAACACCCTTGTTCAACAATTTTTACGTAGACCCTTCATTGACCAGGGTGACATACTTGACACTGTGTTACCCTTCTCTCTCTATCCCTACTGTTTTATCACCGTTACCTTAGACTTTCCATCCCTTTAAGTTCTCATCTGTGCTGCCGAGTTCTGTTGTCACTTCAGTCTCATAGAGCAATTCTTTTTTTTTTTTTTTTTTATTGTGATTTGGGTGAAGATTTACAGAGCAAATTCACTTTCCATACAGCAGTTCACATATACTTTGTCTCATGTCATTGACCACAGTTTACCACAATGCAACAGCTCCCCTCCCACTTCCTCCCCATAGTTACCTCTTCCTAGTGTCCATCCCTCCATACTCTCCTGCCCCCTGAGCTGTCTCCCTGTGCATAAGCAGCCCTTCCTTCTCCCATGATTGTTCTCTCCAGGGCGTGTGTCTACTTGTAAATGTTTAACTCACATGCCTGTACTTTGTTTGGCTGGAAACCACAGGTGTGGGTTCAATTCCAGACCTGAAGGGCAGCGAGGGGCCATAGTCCCAGTGATTCCACCAGGCTCTATTGGACCAGCAAACCTGGTCCCCACCTTCTTTTTTTTTCCCCTCCAAATTCATATAGCAATTCTTCAATGCTCAAGACAGACATTCTTTATTACGCTAACTTATGTTTAGTTTAAAGATGACTTCTTGGGATAGTTTTGGCTCAAAGTTCAAAAGCTGTTTCCAGTAATAGATGTGGGGTCCCTCCTGTCTCAATGTGTCCAGTAGGTCTAGTTTCCAATAAGAATTTGAAGTTCTGTTTCACAGTTTTCTTGCTTTTGATGAGGATCCATCTATTGGGTCACTATTTGGTAATTGTAGCTGTGCACCCTCCATTTTTTTCTAAGGCCAAAGCTGTTTTGAAGTAGCTTTCCCTAAGGAAGATAAAGTAAACCAACCAGACGGTGGCTTTGATGTAACTTCTAGCTCAGTGAAGAGTTTAAGAATGGCAGTAGCTCTTTAGTGCTAAAAAGGTGTAGTGTTTCTTTTTGGAAAAGGAGGAAAAGCAGGGCTTAAGAAGGACCCTGGAAAAGACCGGATACTTTGAAATAAGCCAGCATTGTGTTTGACCTTCAGCTTTGCATGTTAGAGGTGGAGGAGGGTACAGTGAATCAACAGCAGAGAAAACAAATCTGAACCCCAAGGGGAATTCCTTTTAAATGGGGCCACTCAGCTGTGGCAATTTGAGTCCAACCAAACCCTGCTACATTGTAAGGAAGGGCTAATGAAGCCAAATCAAATGGGAGGGCTTCCACTCCCTTCTATAAATGCTGATGCATCAGAAAATTGAGAAAGAATTAAAGATGATTAAAAAGCTTTTCCAAATCATGTGAGATTCCTGGGAAGCAGGCAGCCACTAATGGGAGAGATGGAAAAAGCCGAAGATAAAGGAGTCCTGTGAGAGGAAGCAGAGTGGGTGAATTACACGCCAGAATATAGCCCAGGGGTTTCCTTTTCTTCCCAAACCAAAACACCAAACACACTGCCCTCGAGTGGATTGCCACTCACAGCGACCCTATGGGACAGAGCAGAACCGTCCCACAGGCTTTCCAAGGCTGTAAATCTTTATGGAGGCGGACTGCCTCATCTTTCTCCCCTAGAGCGGCTGGTGGGTTTGAACTGCCAAACTTTTGCTTAGCAGCTGAATGCTTTAACTGCTCACTGCACCACCAGGCTCCACCACAAATTCTAACGGGAGGGGTTCCACTGAGAACCCATCTAATGGAACCGGATCTGTTAGCTGAGAGAGTTCTTGGCATCATGGACAGTGTTTCCTCATGTGAGATGAGGGTCTATAGGCAGGTAGGTTATTTGGGGGAGTGGTCCCAGGAGCTGAATTTGGGGTCCTGGAAAGAGTGAAATGGAGAAAGAAAAAGCCAACCTGGGAATGTATTTTAAACTGATTACTGTGTGTGGTGGCTTTCAAACATGGCTCAAGTGCTTGGATGTCCCTCCCATGAGAGAGGAGTCCACGTCCCCTCTCCTTGAATCTGTGGGGTATGTGACAGCTTCAACCAACAGAGCATAACAAAAGCTATGTTACCTCCAAGGCTGGGTCATAAAAGCCACAAGTTCCCTCCCCTCCTCCGTCAGCATAACTCTTCTAAACAGCAAAGCCTTTTTTTTTTTTTTAACGTGTGATCCTGGAATATTGTCCAATAACAGCAGTAAGTCTGAACTATCCATGCATTGCATGCCTTTGGCCACAGAGATTGGCGGAAGGATGAACATGTGACCCAGTGAGACATCCCAATGCTGGGATGTTGTTGAAACTCTGGGACAGAAAAGTCATCTTTCTCCTGGCACTTTTGTGGTTGTTTAGGCAGAAGAATTTTCTTAAAAATGGAACTCACAGAGAGTAAGGCTGAGCCAAAAGATGGAAGGGAATGGCTTCCTTGAGTATCTGGATCCAGCCATGCCTGAAGCTGTTACTTTTGCAGTTTTTAATTACTTGTGCTAATAACCTCTCCTCCCCTAATTTCCTCATTTTTTCCACTTCCTTCTTTTTTGAGTTGTTTTGATTTGGATTCTGTCCCTTGCAATCAAGACAGTCTGATTAAAACAGAAACCAGTTTACAGTAGAACTGAGCTGTACTGACAGACGCTAATCTCTAGTTCCAGGACTTCAACTATCAGACCCCACAGAGACCTTCCTCCCCCATGAAAAAAAATCTGGGCTTTTGATAGGGGCTGATTTCTCCCTTCATCTCAATGTTGCTCTCACTTCTGGATGACCTCCAGGCTGGGTGGTCCAGTAACGGCCTCCTGTGAACTCAGAGGGAGGTGACTTCACAGGCTGACCCAAGCCTGAGCCTCATGGGCCTTTATCTTTTCCTAAAAGACAAAGAGAAACAAACACAGGTACATACTTGTTAATGCTTGACAGGAAAAAAGATACATAAAATAAAAATCTTCAATTTTTTAAAATTTCAAAATGGATATTGTTTTGTCTGGACTTTCTTTTCATAGTCTAAATATTTTCTTTTCCATTATGAGGCCAAAGGCTACCTCCAGTTTATCTTTTTGTTCCTTCCTATGTATTGGCTTTAATTCTGAATAGTCACATTGTCTATTAAAGCCATTTGAACAAACTGCATTCAAGGTGCACAGAGATGGTTTAAATCGTTTTCTAAAACTTGCTTTTGGCAAGATTCAGAATCTGTAAACTCATTCTTGTACTCACTCTCTTACTGTTTACATATTTCCTTAAAAATCAGGGATTTTCAGTCTATTTTAGAATTATGTCCATGCCTTTTCTTAATCGTCTCATAGTTTTCTGCCACAAAGTAAAAATCTGTTTTTTAAAAAAGAATAGTTTTATGAGCTCCTTCAATGACCTCTCACTATATAACTGACAAGTCTGAGATTACCCATTGCCAGTTGAGTCAATTCAGACTCCGAGTGACCCAATAGGACAGAGCAGAGCCGCTCCACGGGGTTTCTGAGGCTGTAAATCTTTATGGAAGCAGACTGCTGCATATTTCTCCTGCAGAGTGGCTGGTGGGTTTGAACTGCTGACCTTTCATTTAACAGCCATGCACTTTTAACTTCTGTGCCTCTAGGGCTCCTATACTCTGCCATTAATTCTGAAATTTCTCATTTTCCCTGAGACATGAAAATAGACCTTGAAAATATGCATTGCAATGTGGACATTTTAGGGGCGAAAAGACCTTCAAGCATCCTTATGTTTCCATCTCGAGTCATCAAGAGCCCACATTGTGAGAAGCAGAGCTTCATCCCTCCCAGGGGGGAAAGATAGTATAAGGCAGGGTCTTATAGAAAAACCTCTTCTTCTTTGTGTAACTGTACATGCATAATAACAAAAGGAGCTCTGGTGGTGCAGTGGTGAAGGCATTGGGCTGCTAACCAAAAGGTAAATGGTTCGAATCCACCAGCTGCTCCACAGGAGGAAGATAAGGTAGTCTACTTCTGTAGAGAATTACAGCCTTGAAAATCCGATGGGGGTTGCTATAAGTCGGAATTGACTCAATGGCAGTGGGTTTGGTATTGGTTTTAGTTCTGGTTATCTAGTGCTGCTCTGACAAGAATATACCACAAACAGGATGCTTAAACAAACAGGAAGTTATTCTCTTACAATTTGGAGACTTTAAGTTCGAGTTCAAAGTGCCAGGCTCTAGGGACTGGGTGAAAGCCCCTCAACCTTAGGTGTCAGCTCTGCCTCCTACTCCTGGCCCACTGAAGCTAGAAGCTTTTCTTCACTCAGCTGGCTGCTGAGACTGACAAGCCCAAGGTTGACAAGTAAAAAGGCACAGTCCTGATTTACCAAACCACACAGCAGCCATTAATTTAAGTCTATGGAAAGTCCCAAGGTGGCAGAGCATGGCAGGCTGCTGAACAATGAATGACATGACTACATGCAGGGTTCAAGTGTGCCATAAGCTTGAGACCATTCCCAAAGCTGTTTCTCATATACGGGAAGCAGACCACATACCCAAAGGCAGCTTACTCAGCTGCTCACAGTAGATCCCACCATGGAGTTGATGACCAGTCTCATCATGGGGAATAACTACCACCAGCTGCCCAGCCACTCAACCAGGCCCAGCCAAGTTGACACAAACTTAACTACCACATTTTTGGTAATAAGGAACCCTGGTGGCACAACAGTTAAGCATTTGGCTGTTAACACAGAGGTTGGTGGTTCAAGCCCACGCACTGGCTCCACAAGAGAATGATCTGGCCATCTGCTCTAGTACAGATTACAGCCAAGAAAACCCTGGGGAACTGTCTCATGCTGTTACATAGGGTCGCTGTGAGTCAGAATTGACTCGAAGGCGCCCAACCACAACAATAACATTAAGAAAAAGTCCCACTCAATAAGACATGCTGTGTCAGTTTGAACTGTTTCTAGCCTTGGAAAGTGTACAAGTCCTTTGCGGTCTGATCTCCCAGCCTAATCCCACAGGAGGCCTGATGTTCTTACACACGGACGAGGTTCGTTTCCAGGTTATGTCGGGCTGAATCTTGACGCCCCCTTGCCTCATTGCTGCTATGAAGCAGAACACCACTGCCTGCTGGGTGTTCCCTGCCTCTCTGTCCTTCGTTCTGCAGGACGAGAGCTGCTAGGGATGCTGAGGGCAACCCCGGCAGGAGTCACTGGTGGGGTCTATGTGGGACTCACAAGGAGGTAACTCTGAGCTTCACTTGTGAGCTTCTTCCTCTGACCTGTGTCTACTCAGAAATTGAACAAAATCAACCTTCTTATCTCCTTGCACATCACTCTTTGCTTCTGGGTCTCCTCTGCTGTCCATGACTGACCAGGAGCAGATGGTCCATTTGAGCATGAGATGGAACAGCGCTCCCTTCAGGCTGCCACTTTGGAGGAGGGGAGAGAACAAGGGTGCTGGTGTACAATGGGCTCTGCCTGGCCCTACGTAATTTGGTATAGAGCCCCTCACCAGCGCAAAGTGGAGCTGCAAAGTCTCAGTCATTATGGCTTTGGTGATAATTAGAGACAAAGTTTCTGGTGCCTGTTTGAGAACTTTATCAACATCCCAAAAGGAGGGATGGAAAGCCAAAGCCTAGCTCATCTTAAGGATGTTCGTTTGCCCAACACTCAACAGTGATGAGCAAGAATGTGTCAAAATGGACACACGCAGCACTGGGTGGTGATTTCATGAGTGGACAAAAGACCACCGACAGACAGACGGGGGACCTTCCATTTCTCATCTGTCTGCTGAAAGCCCTCTCCTTCTAGTCATCTTTGTCTCCTTGTACCCACCCACCCTTCACTCCCCCTCCCTCCCCTTCTGTCTTCTCCTTTCCATCCCTCAAGCTCTCAGTCCTAGCTCTTTCTCTTCCCCATCTTAGCCTCCCTTCCGCCTCACTTTTTTTCTCTTCATCGCATTCTCTTCCGATGTTATAGCCCATCTTTTGTTCTTCCTCCTTCCTTCCTTCTCTCCTTTTCTCTTTTCTTTCCTTCCTCACTGCCTCTGAAATCCTCACATTTTTCAGTGGTTAGATTTCTTTCCCCATTTACAGCCTGGGCTTATGGAGGAGGCTGGGCTAAGATTGCAGCCTTGTTCACATCCAAAAGGCAGTGCTGGAATCTTCTGACCCTAAGGCCTCACGATTCTTCATCTGTACTTCGGGTGTCACGAGGGACCGTGAGAAATGAAACCCTTTGGAACGATTACTCAGCGCCTCTCAGTTTTCACCATAAATAAGGCCTCTGTGCTGCCTCCACAGTTTGCACCCTCCCTGGTCTCTCCTGGGCACTTCCGTCCCAGGAACTGGGGGGCAGGAGTGAGTCCCCACTTCTCAGCAGTCAGAGCCTCTCAGGTTGCAGATCTGGTGACTTTTCTGCAAAGCTACAAAGGTCCAGTGTCCCTGCTCCATCGTGTGCCTATTTCTCAAGCCAAAGCCCTCACATCCCCCTCAGCCTGGACTGTCCTCCCAGCCTGCATTGCCTGCTCTGGGTTCACACTCCATCCTCAGTCTCCAGTCGGCCCCAGTCTCTCCATCTCTGCTCTCACAGATTTGAGCTTCATCCTCAGTGGCATCACCACACCAGCCCCTGCAATCCACTCTCTGCACATACCCAGAGAAAGGTCCTTAAACCCAGTGAGGTCTGTACCCTGGAGTGAAGGTTCCAGTGGCTCCCACTGCATCTGGAAGAGAGAGGACTGTCAGTGATAGGATAATATCCATATGCCTACAAGGAAGGCCCATTAATACTATTACTATTCAAATTGACACACCAACTACCAATGCCAAAGACTAGGAAATTGAAGATTTTTACCAACATTTGCAGTCTGAAAATGGCCAAACATGCAATCAAGATGTATTGATTATTACTGGTGATTGGAATACAAAAGCTGCAAACAAAGAATACTAGTAGTTGGAAAATATGGCTTTGGTGATAAAAATGACACCAGAAATCCCATGTTAGGATTTTGCAAGACTAAGGACTTATTCATTGCAAATACCTTTTTCAACAAAATAAACAATAGCTATACACATGGACCTCGCCAGGTGGGATACACAGGAGTCAGATTGATGACATCTGTGGAAAGATGTGATGGAGGAGGTCAGTATCGTCAGCCAAAACAAAGCTAGGAGCTTACTGTGGAATTGACCATCAATTGCTCACATGCAAGTTCAAAATGAAGCTTAAGACAGTTAAAACAAGTCCACGAGAGCCAAAATATATATTCAAATATACTTTGAATACATCCCTCCTGAATTTAGAGACCATCTGAAGAATAGGTTTGATACATTGAACACCAATGACTGAAAACCAGAAGAATTGTGGGATGACATCAAGAACATCATCCATGAAGAAAGCAAAAGGTCGTTAAAAAGATAGGAAAGGAAGAAAAGACCAAAATGGATGTCAGAAGAGACTCTGAAATTGGCTCTTGAATGGAGAGTAGCTAAGCAAATGGAAAAAATGACAAGGTAAAAGAGCTGAACAGAAGATTTCAAAGAGCAGCTCAAGCAGACAAAGCCAATTACTATAATGAAATGTGCAAAGACCTGGAGTTAGAAAACCAGAAGAGAAGAACATGCTCAGTGTTTCTCAAGCTGAAAGAACTCAAGAAAAAATTCAAACCTCAAGTTATAATATTGAAATATTCTCTGGGCAAAATATTGAATGATGCAAGAAACATCAAAAGAAGATGGAAGGGACTTCTGGCAAGATGGAGGAATAGGCAGACAAGTGACACAGACCTTCTTTCAACAAAGAAAAGACAAACAATTGACAGAGATACAGAAGGTAATCCTGGAACCCTGAGCTTTGAAAGGAACTATACAGAAGTGGATTAGGCACCAACTAGTGGAAAACCTGAATGAAAACAGTGAGTAGAGATGGTCGGACCTGTAGACTGTCAGCTACTCTGATGGGACCAACAGTCTGAATATTCCCAAGCGGTGTTGGGGCCTGAGAATTGACCTAAAGAACAGTCTCGGTCACCAAGGGCTGCAGGGACAACTGCTCTGGTGGCTATGATTAGGAAGGGAATCAGCAAGGAGGGAGACAACCTGAGCTGTGGACTTTCTGCTGTCTGGAAAGTGCAGCCATTTTGATTGTTTACACGTGGCGGCCACTTTGGATATTTAAAGTAACCAAGGGCGCAGCCATTTTGAATGTTTACAAGCAGCAGCCATTTCGGATATTTAAAGTGACCGAGGGCACAGCCATTTTGAATGTTTACAAGTGGAAACCATTTTGGATTTTAAAGTGATACCATTCACATTTGGATTCCAGAGACCTAAGAATAGGCTCTGTTTGCCAGGGGCAGCAAGGACATATGAGAGGCTGACAACAGGAAAGGAAACAGGAGGTGAATGTATAAGTTCTATCAACTAGTGAATAGAGGAACACAGCATAGTGCCCTGCCTGTATAGATAACATACATACAAAACAAAGAAAACAAAAATTGTGGGCAAGTCACTCCAACATATAATGGCCAATTAAATATAAACACAAAAATGTCACAATGCCTTGGAGACAACAGAGCATCACAGTCCACACACAAAGAAGCAAGATAAAGCAGGAGAAACAAGGGACCAGGAAACAGACCCAAAACACATCCCTGAGGAAGAAACAGCATTGGAACTCCCTGATAAAGAATTCAAAAGAATTATATTTAGGTATCTTCAAAGGACTGAGAGACAGACCAAGGAAAACACAGAAAAAACCCTAGAAGAATTTTGGAAGAAAATACAAGAACAAAATGACAAAATAAATGAAAAATTAGAAGTGATTCTAAATCTACAGATAGAAATCCAGCAGATTAATACTACATTGTCAGAAATAGATAAGACATTGAAAGGGCAAAGGAGTAGAATTTATACAATGGAAGACAGAATTAATGAGATTGAAGACAAATATCTGAATACTTCTTTGGAAAAGGATCAGTCAGAAAAAGATCAAAACAAAATGAAGAAAGCCTAAGGTTCATGTGGGATACCATCAAAAGGAATAACCTACGTGTCATTGGAATTCCAGAACAGGAAGAGACAAATAAAAACACTGAGAAAATTGTCCAAGATTTGTTGGAGGAGAACTTCCCTGATATGATGAAAGATGAGAATATATCCATTCAGGAAGTCCAACGAACCCCAAACAAGATAGACCCCAAAAGAAAAACATCAAGACATATCATCATCAACTCACCAAAACCAAAGACAAAGAGAGAATCATGAGAGCAGCAAAGGAAAAATGAAAAGTTATCTACAAGGGGCAACCAATAAGACTAAGCTCGGTTTTCTCAACAGAAACCATGCAGATGAGAAGACAGTGGGATGGTATATATAAAACACTGAAAGAGAAAAATTTCCAACCAAGAATTATGTACCCAGCAAAATTGTCCCTCAAATATGATGGTGAAATTAGGACATTTCCAGATTAGCAGAAATTAAGGGATTTTGTGAAAACCAGACCAATCTTACAAGAGATGCTAAAGGGAGCCCTTTGGACAGAGAAGCAACAACAAACAACATCTGACAGTTAACACACATGATGATAAAACCCAGATAGCAACCCAGCTATGGATGTATCCAAAGTAAATAAGCTTACCAGATGATAAACAGGAAATCAGAGATACCAACTGACAAATTAGGACTACAAATCAAAAAGAGGGAAACAAAATCTGTGTCATTACAGAACTTCTAGATGGTAGGGAAGTCAAGACAACTACAAGATAGAACAGACTGTTCTACACTTGGGAAGAAAACTATGAAACACAGGGTAACCTCAAAGAAAAAGGATAAACCTTCACATCAAAATAAAAGAGGACCAGCATAAATATTCAGCAAATACTAAAACAATAGCAATGAAGGAAGTGATAACATGATTCA
>NW_006921636.1:8276430-8280814 GCF_000298275.1 Orycteropus afer afer
AAAAAAAAAAAAGAAGAAGAAGAAGAAGAAGAAGAAGAAGAAGAAGAAGATGGAAGGAATATACAGAGTTACCATACCAAAAAGAATTGGTCAATGTTCATCCATTTCAGAAGGTGGCATATCATCAAGAACCGATGGTGCTGAAGGAAGAAGTTGAAGCTGCGCTGAAGGAATTGGCAAAAACTGAGATTCCAGGAACTGACGGCATACCCACTGAGATGTTTCAACAAGTGGATGCCACACTGGAGGCACTTACTCATCTGTGCCAAGAAATTTGGAAGACAGCTACCTGGCCAACTGACTGGAAGAGATCCATGTTTGTACCCATTCTGAAGAAAGGTGATTCCACAGAATGTGGAAATTATCAAAGAATAGCATTAATACCACACACAAGTAAAATCTTACTGAAGATAATTAAAAAATGGTTACAGCAGGATATTGACAGGGAACTTCCAGAAATGCAAGCTGGGTTCAGAGGAGGATGCAGAGCAAGGGATATCATTGTTGACGTCAGATGGATCTTAGCTGAAAGCAGAGAATGTCAGAAAGATGTTTACTTGTGTTTTATTGAATATACCAAAGCATTCAACGATGTGGAAGATAACAAATTATGGATAGCCTTGAGAAGAATGGGAATTCCAGAACACTTAATTGTGCTCATGAGGAACCTGTACATAGACCAGGTGGCTGTTGTTTGAACAGAATAAGGGGACACTGCATGGTTTAAAAGCAGGACGGAAGTGCGTTAGGATTGTATTCTTTCACCATACTTATTCAATCTGTATGTTGAGCAAATAAGCCAAGAAGCTGGACTATATGAAGAGGAACACAGCATTAGGATTGGAGGAATAGTCATTAACAACCTGCAATATGCAGACGACACACTTTGCTTGCTGAAAGTGAAGATGACTTGGAGTACTTACTGATGAAGATTAAAGACTTCAGTATGCAGTATGGATTGCACCTCAACATAAAATGAAAATCCTCACAACTGGATCAATAAGCTGCATCATGATAAATGGAGAAAAGATTGAAGTTGTCAAAAATTTCCTATTACTTGATTCCACAATCAACACCCATAGTAGCAGCAGTCAAGAAATCAGAGGACATATTGCACTGGGCAAATCTGCTGCAAAAGACCTCTTTAAAGTGCAGAGAGCAATGATGTCTCCTTGAAGACTAAGGTGCACCTAACTCAAGCCATGGTATTTTCAATTGCCTCATATGCATGAGAGAGCTGGGCGATGAATAAGGAAGACCCAAGAAGAGTTGATGCTTTTGAGTCATGGTGTTAATAAAGAATACTGAAAGTACCATAGACTGCCAGAAGAATGAACAAATCTGTCCTGGAAGAAATGCAGCTGGAATGCTCTTTGGAAGAGAAAATGGCCAGACTTTGTCTCACCTACTTTGGTCATGTTGTCAGAAGGGACCATTTCCTGGAGAAGAATGTCATGCTTGGTAAAGGGGAGTGTCAGTGAAAATGAGGAAGGCCCTCAGCGAGATGTATTGACACACTGGCAGCAACGACAGGCTCAGGGATAGCAAGGATTGTGAGGCTGGGCCACGATCTGGGAACTTTTTTGTTCTGTTGTACCTAGGGTCGTTGTGAGTCAGACCTGACTCGATGGCACCTAACAACAACAACAGTTACCATTTACAATGATCCCTCATGGTGCAGTCATTATGTGCTTAGTTGTTAACCCAAAGGAAGACAGTTCAAACTCACCCAGACACTTCTCAGGAGAAAAAACCTGGCAATCTGCTTCTGCAGAGTATAGCCTGGGAAACATTATGGTTTCTAACCATGAGTCAGAGTTGACTTGAGGGTTCACAGCAATGGCCGTTTTTAGATTTCTGGGTGGTGTGAATGATTAATGAGCTTGGCTGGTAACTGAAAGTTTGGGGGTTTGAATCCACCCAGAGGTGTCTCATAAAAAGGCGTGACAGCCCACTTCCAAAATATTAGCCACTGGAAACCCAGTGGGTATGGTTCTACTCTGACTTCTATGGGTCACCATGAGTTGGAATAGACTCCCCAGCCACTGGTTTCTAGAGCTTAATCATATGCCTTCCTGAGACCTCTATCTGTTTGGGACACTCTTCACAGCGTGTTTGCTTGTGTGGTGTCTGTCCATGCCCTGGAGGGCCGGCCCCGGCAGGGCTCTTGGTCTTTTGTTCTCTTGTGCATCCCCTGAACCTCGAACCACCGACTCCTAGTAGGTGCTCCGTTGAGACTGCTGAATTCATTTAAGGCTGCGCCTCGTCATTCATTCGTGTATCCAGTCATCAAACTTTTGTTAGCACCTTCTGTGCACTAAGCACTCTTCCAGGCTGCGGTGAAGAAAAGCAAGCACAGTCCCTGCTCTTGAGGAGCTCAGGAATTAGGGGAGAGGGACAGTGAGCGTTACAACTAAGGATGTGACCAGGCAGGTGGTGGCAAAAGCCGAGAAGAAAAATACAGCAGGAGAAGGAGGCACAGAGGCAGGAGTGGTGCTGCTTGAAACGGTCTCTCCAGGGATGGCCCCTTTGGGATGGTGACCTCGGGGCAGGAAGTAAGGGGGCCGTGGGGTCTGGGAAGAGGGTTCAAGGCTTAGGCATCAGTGAGTGCAAGGCCCGGAGCAGGAGAGGGTCCCTGTCTGCAGGACAGCGAGGGGCCAGTGGACTGGTGCAAGGGGAACAAGGGAGAGTGTGAAGTCAGAGAGATGACTGGACTGGGTGCCTGTAGGGCCTTGGAGGTCACTGAAGGGACGTTGGGCTTCAGTCTGCATGACAGGAGCCATCAGTTGGGTCTGAGCAGAGGAGTGACTTTGATATAAATGGCCCGTGTGTGGACACAGCCTGCAGGGCCAAGGACAGGAGCAGCTGGACTCACAAGGAGGCCACTGTGGGAATCCAGGTGAGATGGGGGTGGGGGGCTGGGCAGGGAGCCCAGAGGGTGAGCTGTGCCCAGCGTGGGACTTAGATTTGAAGGTTGGGTGATGGGATTGGCTGATGAATAAAGCAGCCAGAGGAGAAAAGTAAAATCAAGGAGGACTCCAAGGATTGTCCTGAGCAGCTGGTTGAAGGGAGGTGCTGAGGACTGAGGTGGGGGTCACAGGGGAGCAGGCCTGGGGGGAGGGAGAGGCTGAGACGGGGAAAGCAACCTCAAAAGAGCTAGGAGGCCCACTCCGACCACCCCAGGCCCAAGATCTTCCTTCATCTTAGCTATAAGGATGGTCAACTGTCTTGTCACCAAGCAAGGAACCCAGCCTGGCTTTGCACTTGAGTCTCCGAGGGAGAAAGGTCAATGTCGCAGCAGAGTCCCCTCAGATGTCGGCTTCAAGCCAAGGCCCTTAATAGTCAATGAGAAATCTGCATTGATAAAATTTTCATTAAAGAAACATTATCTCTTTCACCCCCCTTGTTATTCTGTGGCTTTGAGTAGCAGGCTAATTTGGATTTGATTACCCCACTGATCTGAAGATTGCAGCATTATTAAAAATTTAGATGAGCAGCGATATGGCTGTGCCTTCCTCCCTCCCCAGCAGCGAGGAGTGATGCTAATGATGGCGGCTGATAGGGGCTGCCGTGGCAATTACAGAATTAGCTGTAGTTGGAAGGGCATTCGACCCCTCTGCCTTCAAAGGAAATTAGCTTCCTGGCTTACAGAGCACACAGATTTAATTGATCAAATGCATCAAAAAAAAAAAAAAAAAAAAATCCCAACCCTAGACCTGATTTTATAACTATCTAGCTGTATGTGTGCCTGGGCAGGTCCCCTTCCCATTTGTTCTGGACACTTGCCCCTATCTGTAAATTAGGAGGGCTGGACCAGCACGGATGTTGAAAGATGGTGGTCTGAGGGTTGAAATAAGTTTGCAGAGTGAATCTAGCCTGCAAACCTGCTTTCTTTATTTGTTGAATGAACTCTTTCCCAGCACTTATGTTCTCAGGGTCTATGTGCTTCATGTATATTATTGCTATTATTGTTATTGGGTATCATCAATTCCACTCTACCAAGTCATAGTGACCCCACATGATGGAGCATAACTATCCCATTGGGTTTTCTAGGCTGTAATGTTTATGGGATCATATTGCTAGGTCTTTCGCCCATGGAGCTGCTTTGTGGGTTCTAATTGTCAACTTCTGGATTAGCAGCTGAGCCATAACCGCTGCACCACCAGAGCCCCTCTCATGTGTATTAACTTTTCCAGTTCTCCCAACCACTGGACAAGATAGATACTCCTATCATTCCCCTTTCACAGATTCAGAACCTGTGGCCAACAGAGATTAAATGACTTCCTCTGCTTCACCTACTAGTAGCAAAGACAAGACTTGAACCAAGTTGTCTTCCTTCAAAGTCCTCAAGCTTTAGATTCTTGGGTTATTTTTTTAAGCACAG
>NW_006921636.1:8280914-8283856 GCF_000298275.1 Orycteropus afer afer
TATATATATATATATATATATATGATGTAAAATGGAACTTATATTTTAAAAGATTGGAAGTTCTGGCCCAGTTAAGGCTTTGTCTGTCCCTAGATTCTGATCATTTTGTGATTCCATAAGAGATTGGTATCCCCTGTGATTTACCATATATCTCGTTAGGAGAGATGGCCAATGTCTCTAACTCTATCTTTAAGAATTATTATGGTTGGTTTAAGGAGCCCTGGTGGCACACCAATTAAGAATTTGGCTGCTAACTGAAAGGACAGCTGTTTGAACCCCCAGTGGCTCTGTGGGAGAAAGACCTGGCAACCTGCTCCTCTGAAGACTGCAGGCTAGCAAACCCTATGGGGCAATTTTACTCTGACCTATAGGTCTCCACGGGAGCTCTGGTAGCATAGTGGCTAAGGCACTTGACTGCTCCCCAGATGGCTGGCGGTTCAAACCCATCAGCCACTCCTCGGAAGGAAGGTTGGGCAATTCTACTTCCGTAGTGATACTGCCTTGGAAACCCAAGGAGGGGTCGCTATGAGTCAGGGCTGACTCGACGGCACATAACAACAACAACAACATAGGTCTCCACGAGTAGTAGTGGATTCAATGGCACCTGACAATAACATGTCTAGCTTAAATTGCAAGAAGGAGTATCTCTGCTTGCAACAATGATGGGGTGGTTTGTATAAGATAAAGAAAACAACTAACAACATGTGAAAGAAAACAAACTATTTGAAGGTATTAGAGAGTGTTTTAGTTCTCTAGGGCTGCTATAACAGAATTACCTCAAGTGGATGGCTTTAACGAACAGAAATTTATTCTCTCACACTTGGATCCAACTCACAGCAACCCCTCCTTGGGTTTCCGAGGCAGTATCACTACAGAAGTAGATTGTCCAATCTTCCTTTTGAGGAGTGGTTGGTGGGTTTGAACCTCCAGCCTTCTGGTTAGCAGTCAAATGCCTTGGGAACTACACCACAGGAGCTCCCTTAGGAGGCCAGAAGTTCAGATTTGCCAGCTTTAGGGGAAGGCTTTCTCTCTTTGTCAGCTTTTGGGGAAGGTTCTTGTCTCCTTTCACACCTGTGAGCCTGGCATTTCTCAGAGATCTCCATGTGTTTTGGCATCAGTCTTCCTCTGGGTCTAGGACGTTCTCAGCACAGGGACCCGAGGTCCAAAGTACATCCACTGCTCCTGGCTCTTCTTTCTTGGTGGTAGTCAGGTCACTTTTCTCTCTGCTCACTATCCTGTCTTTTTATCTCTTAGAAGATGAAAGGTATGACTCAAGCAAGGGTGTGACTTGAGTAAGGGTGATGTGACCCAAGATACATCTCACATTAATCTTAATTCATTAGCAGGTTGTTGTTGTTAGGTTCTGTCTGGTGGGTTCTTACTAATAGCAAACCTATATACAACAGAACGAAACACTGCCCTGTCCTATGCCATCCCCACAATCATTGCTATGTTTGACACCTTTGTTGTAGCCACTTTGTCAGTTCATCTCACTGAAGTTCTTACTCTTTTTTTGCCAGCCTTCTACTTGACCAAGCATAATGTCCTCAGGGACTGGTCCCTTCTGATAACATGTCCAAGTATGTGAAATGAAGTCTTGCCATTCTTACTTCTAAGGTGTATTCTGGCTGTACTTCTAAGACATGTTTGTTTATTCTTCTTTTCTGGCAGTTCCTGGTATGTTCAATATTCTTCACCATAGTTCAAAGGCACCAATTCTTCTTCAGTCTTCCTTATTCACTGTGCAGATTTCACATGTATAAGAAGAGATTGAAAATACCATAATTGGGTCAGGCTCACCTTACTCCTCAAAGTGACATCTTTGCTTTTGAATACTTTAAAGAAATCTTTTGCAGCAGATTTACCCAATACAAAACAAAAAATTTACCCAATACAAAAATTTTATTTCTTGACTGCTGCTTCCATGGGTGTTGATTGTGGATCCAAGTAAAATGAAATCCTTGACAACTTCAATCTTTTTTCTGTTTATCATGATGTTGTTTATTGGTCCAGTTTTGAGGGTTTTTGTTTTCTTTATGTTAAGGTATAATCCATACTGAAGGCTGTAGTATTTGATCTTCCTCAGTAAGTGCTTGAAGTCCTTTTCATTTTCAGCTAGCAATGTTGTGTCATCTGCATACTGCAGGTTGTTAATGAATCTTCTTCCAATCCTGATACTGTATTCTTCTTCATATAGCCTAGCTTCAAAATCTATTTGCATATAGAGGTTAGGATTTACATAACATATAAAGGTTAGAATTTACATTACTATATAGATGATAGGATTTATAACACAGCACAGAATGGAGGATGATTACATCAGGTCACAAAATGGAGGACAACCACACAGCACTGGGAATCATGGCCTAGTCAAGTTTTGTCTTTTTTAAATAATGTTTTATTGTGTTTTTGGTGAAGGTTCACACAGCAGTTTAGGTTTCCATTCTACAACTTCTACATAAATTTTTCAGTGACACTTTTTGTTCTTCACAATACATGAACATTTTCATTATTTCTTTTCTGGTTCCATTTCCTTTAATCTAGTTTCTCTGCCTCCTTACATTCTCATCTCTGTTTTAAAGTCATTGTTGACTGTTCAGTCTTATATAGATGACTTTTAAGTGGAGTATGGTACTCATGGGTGATAATCTTTATTTTGTGAGTCAATCTATTATTTAGCTAAAATATGACCTCAGGGACAGTAGTCTTAGAAGTCCTCCACTCTCGTCTGGTCCTGTAAGTCTGTTTTTTTTTTTTTTTTTTTTAATTATTTTTTTTTAAAAAGAATTTGAAGTTCTGTTCCACATTTTTATCCCATTCGATCAGGATCCATACAGTGTAGTAAATTACTTGTTGTTGTTGTTGTTGTTGTTTGCTGTCAAGTTGGCCCCGACTCATAGCAACCCCTTCTTGGGTTTCCGAGGCAGTATCACTACAGAAGT
>NW_006921636.1:8284511-8288601 GCF_000298275.1 Orycteropus afer afer
AGTTGGTGAAAGGGCTGGAGGGAGGCAGCATGTCTGGCCTTGCAGTAATAGGCCTTGGGTTACTGCTGGTAATCCTGTCTTCCTCTTGTAGGTTTAGAGGAGGTCAGAACTTGTGGCCTCCGTGCCGTTTTTGCAATCCATCTATTTTAGCCCTGATCAGAACAGTTGGTAGTGGTAGCCGAACACCGTCTAACTCTTCTTGTCTCAAGGTAGACGTGGCCATGGTTCTATTCATATGATTTTTGCATTCTTCCTCATAATGTGTCATAATTATTTACCATTTAAATTATTTAGCTCTTTCCCCTTTTCTTTATTTTCTTCCAATCTAATAAAGTTGAAGCTCAAGTTTTGTCATCCATACCCCATGATCTCCAGGACCTCTAAAGCCCAGCATCTTGAACCATTAGAGGAGCAAGTACCCAGTTTGAAGTGCACAGATTTAGTGCAAGTTCTTGTTCATTGTTCCCATGTTAGCTCTTGAGGATTCATACCCCAAATAGGGAAATGTGACTGAATTTGAGAAGTGTTAAATAAGAGAGTTGTTTCACTAGTCTCCATTCTTAATACGTGCTGTTTCATGTGTATTTTGATGTCTGTCCTTCCTTCCTGTATATGTGTGTAGTGGTCTAGCCAAGTTGACACATATTTTGTGTGTGTGGGGGAGGGGGAACAACTGAATCCATGACATCCCACCCTTTGGCCCCTCAAAATTCATGTCCTTGTGACATGTAAAGGACATTCACCCCATCATATCCTCCTAAAAGTCTTACATCAACTCCAAGTCCAAATTCACATAATCTGAATCATCTAGATCAAATATGGGTGAGGCTTTAGATGTATTCCATCCTAGGGAAAAATTCCTCTTCTTCTGTGAACCTATGAAATCTGGACTACAAGTTCCCTGTTTCCAGAGTACAGTGTGGAATAGTCACAAGGCAGACACTTTCATTACAAATGGTAATGAAACAAACAAACAAAATAACAAACTCACTGCTAGTGAGTCCATTCGTTTCATAGTGACCCCTTTTTGTGTTTCTGAGGCTGTATCTCTATGGAAGTAGATTGTCCAATCTTCCTTCCAAGGAGTGGCTGGTGGATTTGAACCACCAGCCTTCTGGTTAACAGTCAAATAAATGCCTTAGCACTATGCCATCAGAGCTCGGGCACCAAATAAATAAAAAACCCAGTAGAGCAATTTACATTAGCTCTCAAGTCTTGAAAATAATCTGTTCTCTGAGACCATCTAAGCAATTGCCCTTTCCTCCAGATTCTAGGTTGTTGAACATGCTTTCTGGACCCTGGGTGGAGGTCCCATGACTCTGGGCTTCAACTCCACCTTCCAGGTCCATTGGGATGACAACTCTGCACCCTTGGCTTTAGGTGGCCCTGTTCTCCCCTTCCATCTGAGTGGCAATCCCACACCCTCTTTCCTGGCAGACTCCATTCTGTCCCTTGGGTATGGCAGCCCTGCCTCCTCTGCTTTTGGTGATGGTCCTATCTCCTTGGCACAACTTAATGGTAGCTCCACCCTCCAGGACCAAGTTGGTGAAGATCTGACTCTTTGAACCCTAGCAGACTATGGCCCCACACTTTGAAACCTCATAGGTCATGACCCCACCCTTTGAGATCCAGGCAGCTCTGCTTCTTGTGCTCCCTCCAACAGTTCTGCTTGATCTTTGAGCTGCTCCAGGGATGGTTCTTTTGTTTTCTTGGAGGACACCAGATGTAGCTCCTTTGGCCTATTTCCTTCCTGTAGAATTCCAAGAGACTAACAGGCCGAGGATCTGCAGAGGAGCAGGATATCCAGGTAAAAAGGGGTGGGAGGCAAGGCTAGGACCCAAGTCCCCTAGAGCCAAGAAAGGGAGGGAGCATCCAGGGACCACAAAGTGGCAGGTTCCAGGTAGGAATTATGTAAGGAGAGGGCGCAGAGGTTTCCAATAGCTAAGGGAGACAAACTTGTCTGTTACTTTGTCATACTGTGGGGCTTGAGGATATGCCACTGGTGTTTCAGACGCCAGCTGAGCTGCACATGGTACACTGGTTTTGGTGCAGCTTATGGACTAAGAAAGACTAGGAAGAAGGAGGAGTCCATCCACTTCTCAAAAATTGGCCAGCGAAAACCTCATGAATAGCAGAGAAACACTGTCTGATACACTACTGGGCAACTTTATGGATAGCTTGGACATTGTCTGACTCAGTGCAGGAAGAGGAGCCCTTGAGTCAGAAGGCCCTCAAAATAGGGCTGGGAAAGAGCTGCCTCATCAGAGTAGAACCAACCTTATGATATAGATAAAATAAGTCTTTCAGGACCTCCTTGTTCTGACATGGCATGACTCAAATTGAGGAGAAACAGCTGCAAACATCCATTAATAATCGGAACATGGAATGTACGAAGTAAGAATCTAGAAAAATTGGATTGTCAAAAATGAAATGGAATACATAAAGACTGATATCATAGGCATTAGTGAGCTGAAATGGATGGGTTTTGGCCATTTTGAATCAGACAACCATGTGATCTACTATGCCAGGAATGACAAATTGAAGAGGAATGGTGTAGCATTCATCATCACAAAGGATGTTTCAGGATCTGTCCTGAAGTGCAATGTTGTCAGTAATAGGATAATATTCATAAGCCTACAAGGAAGACCCATTGTTGTTGGTGTTGTTGTTATGTGCCGTTGAGTCGGCCCCGACTCATAGCGACCCCTCCTTGGGTTTCCGAGGCAGTATCACTACGGAAGTAGGATTGCCCAACCTTCCTTCCGAGGAGTGGCTGGTGGGTTTGAACCGCCAGCCGTCTGGTTAGCAGGCAAGTGTCTTAGCCACTATGCCAAATTTGAATAATAGTAGTATTAATGGGGAAGATCCATTAATACTACTATTATTCAAATTTATGCACCAACCACCAAAGCCAAAGGTGAGGAAATCGAAGATTTTTATCAACTTCTGCAGTTTGAAATTGACCAAACATGCAATCAAGAGGTTGTTGCTTATCAGTGGTGATTGGAGTGCAAAAGTTAGAAACAAAGAAGAATCACTGGTAATTGGAAAATTTGGCCTTGGTGACAGAAATAATGCTGGAGATCTCATGATACAATTTTGCAAGACCAATGACTTATTCATTGCAAATACCTTTTTTCAACAACACATATGGAGGCTATACATGTGGACTTCACCAGATGGAATACACAGGAATCAGATTGACTACATCTGTGGCAAGAGGCAGTGGAAAAGCTCAATATCTTTAGCCAAAACCAGGCCAGAAGCTGATTGTGGAATAGACCATCAACTGCTCATATGCAAGTTCAACTTGAAGTTGAAGACAATTAAAACAAGTCCACAAGAGCCAAAATATGACCTTGAATATATCCCTCCTGAATTTAGAGACCATCTAAAGAATAGATTTGATGGATTGGACACCAATGACAGAAAACCAGAAGAATTGTAGGGTGACATCAAGGGAATCATCCATGAAGAAAGCAAGAGGTCATTAAAGGATGAGGAGGAAAGAAAAGACCAAAATGGATATCAGAAGAGACTCTGAAACTTGCCCTTGAGTGAAGAGTAGCTGAAGCAAATGGAAGAAATGACAAGATAAAAGAGCTGAATAGAAGATTTCAAGGGGCAGCTCAAGCAGACAAAGCCAATTACTATAATGAAATGTGTAAAGACCTAGAGTTAGAAAACCAAAAGGGAAGAACACACTCAGCATTTCTCAAGCTGAAAGAACTGAGGAAAAATTTAAGCTTTGAGTTGCAATATTGAAAGATTCTATGGGCAAAATAAAATATTGAATGATGCAGGAAGCATCAAAAGAAGATGAAAGGAATACACAGAGTCACTGTACCATAAAGAACTGTAGATCTCCATCCATTTCAGGAGGTGCCATATGATCAAGAAGCAATGATATTGAAGGAAGAAGTCGAAGCTGCACTGAAGCAACTGCCAAAGAACAAGGTCCCAGGAATTGATGGAATACCCCTTGAGATGTTTCAACAAACAAATGCCCCACTGGAGGCACTCACTTGGTTATGCCAAGAGATTTGGAAGACAGCTACCTGGCCAACTGACTGGAAGAGATCCATGTTTG
>NW_006921636.1:8289556-8293069 GCF_000298275.1 Orycteropus afer afer
CTGGCGAAGAATGCTGAAAGTACCGTGGACTGCTAAAAGAACTAACAGATCTGTCCTGGAGGAAGTGCAACCAGAATGCTCCTTGGAGGCGAGAATGGCCAGACTTTGTCTCACATACTTTGCTCATGGTGTCAGAAGGGACCATTCCCTGGAGAAGGATGTCATGCTTGGTAAGGTGGAGGGTTGACGAAAGAGGGGAAGGCCATCAATGAGATGGATTGACATGGTGGCAGCGGTGACGGGCTCAAATATAGCAAGGATCATGGAGCTGGCTCAGGACCAGGCGGAATTTCCTTCTACTGTGCATAGGGTCGCTGTGAGTCGGGGATGACTCAATGGCAAGTAACAACAACAACAGCAACAACAACAGCTTTCTTTCCTTTTGTTCTTTCTCTCCTCCTTCAGTCTAAACTGATGGTTTTCTGATGTGGTATTTGGTTAGATCCATCAGTCACAGGGTTAATCTCTTTAAGAAAAGTTTGTGTAGCCACATCCTTGGTGAAAAGTCTAGGACATGTGTCCTTAGTTTGTACAATGACTTTTCCAAATATGTAAGTTTTGTTTTCATTTTGCACAGTTCATTTTCAGTCTCTTTGTTCTCTCGTTTTATTATAAGTGTCAAAGAGAAACCATGTGGCCCCTTTAAGTTCTTGCTTAGAAATCAGTTCAGCTACATAATCAAGTTTATCACTTGCAAGTTCCACTTTCCACCAAACATTTGATCATAATTTTTAAAAGATCTTTGGTGCTTCTTTAAAAGCATGGCCCTTCTTCCATTATTCAATTACATGTTCATCATTTTCTCTAAAGTTTCACCAGAAGCATATTTAATGTCCACATTTTTAGCAACATTCTGTTGCTGTGCCATCGAGACTTTCTCTACAGCTTTCCTTACTTCCCTCTGAGCCCTCACATTCGAATTGTCTTTGATATCAATAATTCTACTAACACTCTCTCTGAGGCAATCCAAGCTTTTGCTACTAGGCATCTTGAAATTCTTCCAGCTTGTTCCACTGCACAATTCCGAAGTTGCTTCCACGATTTAGGTTTCTGTTAGAGCACTACCCCACTCCACTAGTACCAAATCTTAGTTATCTACTGCTGCTATAATAGAATTACCACAGGTGGATGACTTTAACAAACAGAAATTTATTCTCTCACAGTTTAGGAGGCTAGAAGTCCACATTCAAGTTTCCAGTTGTAAACCAAAACCAAACTCACTGTCATCGAGTAGATTCCGACTCGTAGCAACCCTCTTTGGATTTCTGAGGCAGTGAGTCTTTACTGAAGTAGATTGCCTGGTTTTCTTTTTGCAGAGTGGCTTGTGAGTTTGAACCACCAATCTTCTGGCTAGCAGTCAAATGCCTTTGGCACTACGCCACCAGAGCTCCTTGTTTCTAGCTCTAGGGACTGACTTTTTCTCTCTGTTGGCTTGAGGAGAAGGTCTTTATCTCCTTTCAACATCTGTGGGCCTGGAGTTTCTTGGGGATTTCCATGTGTCTTGGCATCAATTTTCCCCTGGGCCTAGGAGGTTCTCAGCACAGGGACCCAAAGTCCAAAGTATAACCTCCACTCTTAGCTCTCCTCTCTTGGTGATAGTCAGGTCACTTTCCTTTCTGCTCACTTCTCTCTCTTTTTATCTCTTGTAAGATAAAAGGTATGACTCAAGCAAGGGTGTGACTTGAGTAAGGGTGGGAACTTGAGTAGGCTGGTGACTCGAGATACACCCCACACTACTTCTGCCTTATTAACACATAGAGGTTAGGTTTACAGCACATCACATCATAATGAAGGATAATTACATCAGATGACAAAATGGAGGACAACCACACAATACTGAGAATCATGGCATAGTCAAGTTGACACACATTTTTTGGGGGACATAATTCAATCAATGACAGACAGCAACCTAGACTGCCAGGACTTGAGTGGCTAAGATCCCAGAGAACAGCCGTTTCTCATTTTCTCATTAGCCTTAGAGCTGCTAATAGCTTTCTGCAGATACTAATATCTGATTTGACTAAGTAGCTTCCATTTGGTCTCCAGACCTTCTATCACCTGTATTACCAATTCTCTCTGTGGAAAGACTGTTTTTATTTTTCACATTGAAATGGTTTCCTTTTTCTGCCTGGAGCCTGATTTGCACAAGGGGTATGAGAATTTTAATTTTAATTTTATAGCCTACTGCCAATTACCCACCAAAATGCCTGTGTCTATTAAACGACACCAATAGGAATATCTTTTTACTCACAATCTTGCAAGTATCGTCTTGCCAATCTGATAAGTAAAAGGAAAAAAGAAAGGCTACTTAATTGTCATTTTCATTGGTTTAGTTAAAGGTCAAATTATCATATTTTCATATGTTTATTGGCTATTAGCATTTTGCTTCTGAAAACTGGCCATTCATATCCTTTATCCATTTTTCTATTGAATTATTTATATTTTCCTTATTGATTTATAGGAGCACATTAAGTCAATCCTTATGTATGAGTCAGATATTGCCTCTCTCTCTCTCTCTTTTTAAGTCACATCCTTTGTTATGCAGTATAATAAATTTTGATACATACAACTATGAGAGAAACCCAACTTAATGGAATTAGCAAAAAGAAAAGGTAATGACTCATGTTACTAAACAATTGAGTGGTAACCATTCAGGTGCAGGTGGATCCAGAGAGTCAAACAATGCCATCAGGACACTGTTCCAGCTCTGCTCTTTTTCATAAGGAGCCCTTATAAAGCAATGGTTAAGCTCCTTAAAAGGTTGGCAGTTTGAACCCACCCAACGGCTCCTTGGGAGAACGACCTGGCAATCCCCTCCCATAAATATTACAGCCTAGGAAGCCCTATGGTGCAATTCTGCCTTATCACTTGGGTTACTATGAATTGAAAATTGATTCAACAGCACCTAAAAACAACTTCTTCATAATAGTGTCATTCTTGGGTTCAATAGTTAACAAGATGGATTCCAGGAGCTCCAGTTTAAAAGATTGACTCTAAGTAACAAAATCTCTCTAAGAATAGCTAAATTATGAAAGATCTTCTTTTCTTCTTTTCACCCAAAAAGGCTGAAAGTAGTTAGTTAGGAGAGTGATTCAGTAACAAATTGTAAGGATTCTGGGTTGTTCTTGTTAGGTGTCATCAAGTAGGTTCTGACTCATAGCAATCCTAGGCACAACAAGACCCACCCCGCACCATCCTCACAATCATTGCCGTGTGTGAGCCCATTGTTGCAGCCACTGTGTCAATCAGTCTCATTGAGGGTCTTCCTCTTTTTAGAAGGCTGGCGGTTCAAACCCACCAGCCACTCCTCTGAAGGAAGGTTGGGCAATCTACTTCCTAGTGATACTTCCTCGGAAACCCAAGGAGGGGTTGCTGTGAGTCGGATCTGACTAGATGGCAATGAGTTTCTACTTTATCAAGCAAGATGTTCTTCTCCAGAGACTGATCCCTCTTGATAGCATGCCCAAAGTAAGTGAGACTAAGTTTCACCATCCTTGTTTCTTTTCTTTCTTT
>NW_006921636.1:8302063-8310603 GCF_000298275.1 Orycteropus afer afer
ATCCTTTCCTTCAAGGCTCAGGGGTCCAAGATTATCTTCTGTGTCTGTGTTAATTGGTTTCCCTTTTCTTTGTTGAAGAGGGTCTGTGCAATCCTTTTGCCTAGCCCGCCATCTTGCCCCGCCTCTTCACCATCCTTGTTTCTAAGGAGAATTCTGCTGTACTTCTTCCAAGACAGGTATGTCCATTCTTTTGGCAGTGTGTTGTATATTTAATAGCCTACACCGACATCATAATTCAAATATATCAGTTCAGCCTCTCTACCCATCTATCCACCCTTAGATCAATGCTTGTCATCACTGACAACGCAGTACTGTACATGCAAAAGGGTTCGTCTTTGTTATCTGTACCTCCCATGTACCTCTCTATGTCTTCCTCTTCCCCAATGCCACCATGTTGATCACTCACTTTTGGTGCTACACACATTTTTTAATTACTTTCAGCAAAATTTCACTTGCATGCAATATTAACGATATTGTTCAATAATTTCTACATTCAATTATATCACCTTTCTCTGAAATGGGCACTGATTTTGATGTTTTCCAGTAGGTTGGCCAGACAGCTGCCTTTCAAGTTTCTTGGCATATATGAGTGACAGTCTCCAGTGCTGCATCTGTTTGTTGAAACATCTCAATGGGTATTCTGTTAATTCCTGGAGCCTTGCTTTTTTGTAAATTCCTTCAGTGCAGCTTGGAAGTCTTCTTTTCAATACCTTCAGTTCTTGATCATATGCTACCTCCTGAAATGGTTGTATGTTGACCATTCTTTTTGGTACCATAACACTGTGTATGCATTTCATTTTGTTTTGATGTTTCTTATGTAGTTCAATGTTTTGCCCATAGACTCCTTCAGAATTGCAACTTGAGTTTTGAATTTTTTCTTCAGTTCTTTTAACTTGAGGAATGCCGAGTGTGTTCTTCCCTTTTTCGTCACCAAGTCTTTGCACATTTTGTTATAACACTTAACTTTGTCTTTCAAGAAGTCCATTGAAATCTTCTGTTCAGCTCTTTTCCTTCATCATTCTGGGTTTTGGGTAGATTTCTTTTTTTCTTTAGGGTGAAAATATGGCTGCCATTTCTCCAAGCATTGTATATTGACTCAACAGCCTCCAAGAAATGTGTAAAAGGAAATCTCTTGTCAAGCATGTTTGTCTGTTAACAGGTGGGGCAAGGTCCTCCTCAGGATCCTCCTTCCACCTTCCCACCTCATACCCAATCAACTCTCCCTCTGGCAGCCTGAGACATTTCTGCTCTTTTGGAAGGAATCACACAGATTCCATTGACTAGGATGGGTTCTGTGCCCATGTCTTTACTGCAAAGGAGGATGGGAAGGAAAGTATCTGGTGTATTCAGATTTTAGATTGGAGCCAAGGTTCTGCTGATAGGAATAAGAGGAGGGGAGCTGTTAGATTACAGTGCCTACCTCAGGGAGTGTCTTGCTCAGTCACTCGTCCTCCAGAGACAAGACTCAGCTGTTTGGACCCACTTGTACCACATGCCTTTCCTGAGCCAGTTCCCAATATAGTCTCCTAGGGCGACCATAACAAAATGCCACAAAGTAGGCTGCTTGTAAGAAGAGAAATTTATTGTTTCAGAGTTCTACAGGCTAGTAGTGGTTGTAACTCAAAGTATCAACAGGGCCATCTTCTCTCCGAAGGCTCTAGGGAAAGATCCTTTCATTTCTCTTCCAGCTTCCTCTGTGGCAACTGGAGGCATTTCTTGGTTTGTAGATGCATCATCACATGGCTGTCCTTCCTCTATATTTCTGTTCTTTTATCAGGAGTCCCCCAGACTGGTTTAGGATTCACCCTACTCCAGTACGACTTCATGTTAACTGATGACATCTGCAAAGACCTTGTTTCCAAGCAAAGTTACATTCACAGGTACCAGGGGTTGGGAGTCAGTGTATTTTTTTGGGGGGGGCACAACTCAATCGGTAACACTGGACATTGGGAATGTCCCCAGCTGATTGGCCAGGCCAAGTCACAGGCTCCACCCTTAGACCCAGCCATGGGGCTTATCCTGAACCCCGTGAATGACAGGAGGACAGTGATCGTTTGCCAAAGGAAATTTAGAATGTGGCGAACAGAGAAGAAGGAGAAACGGATACCACAAAGCCAAAATAGGAAGCTGAACTAGAAGCCACATGAATGTGTCATAACCACTGCTTGGGGCAATGTCAATTTCTGGACATCTCTGGCCAACGCAGGACAAAGGCTTGCTTTCTTGTCATCCTCTCATTGCTCTTGGCAGTGAGTGGTGACTTGTGAATGAGCTGTTTTTCTTTCCCCTAGGTTGCCCACACCACCCTCCTCCACCAGGCCTGTAATTGCTCCTTTGGAAACAAAGGCCTTGTAGGGGGAATTCAGATAACCCTAGCTGTGACCACTGTTGCATTTGCCAAGCTTAGAGCCTAATCAAGCCATGGATATCTTTAAAGCTCTTACTTCCCAGCCTGCACTGGTACAGGTGTCATTGTGAATGTCAATAGCGATTCCTCAGCTTCTATTCAGACCTCCATTTCTGCCATCCTAAATGGACTCCATCCAATCTCGTTTTACTCTCCCCATGTACCTATTACCAGCTCATGACGAATCTGGGCTGCACAAAGTCTCAAAATTGCTATGTTCTACAATGGACTCAGCTCAAAAGCAATTTGAATGTTCTTAGCTTTAAAATGACTTGGCAATCTGTCTATAAAATGTCCTGTGGCCTGAAAGGGGATGGAACACCTTTTGATGGAATGCCCCTCCTACATTAGTGATTAATTGATCTGCTGATGGAGCTCAGTTAACCTTTGTGACCAAATTGAGAGAACGGCCTCAAACCTGATCAATCAAACCAGCCATTAAGCATCCTGCCTGGTCTGAGATTGGCTTCAGCTCAGGCTTCCTGGGGGAAAATGTCATGGGGAAAAGGATGGGGGTTTCAGCCATTAGTGCAGGAAATGTGCAGAGAGATGTGGACAAATTTTGGAAAAGTTGAAGGACAGTCATGACACCGGTCATTTGTGACTTTCCTTAACTCCTTCCCGGACTAAATAAATCCATTTATCTAGTTGTTGTCCAGTTGATTTTGCTACTCATGGTGACTCACGTGTGTCAGAGCAGAACAGTGCTCTGCAGCATTTTCAGTGGCTGATTTTCTTCAGAAGAAGATTTCCAGGCACCTCTGGGTGGATTTGAACCATCAACCTTTAGGTTAGCAGCCAAGCATGTTAGAATTTGTGCCACTCAGGGACTGAGTTATAAATAGAAAATAGTTCCAGATCAAGAATCTGCTTCTCTGCTGAAACCAACTTGTCCATAAACAGTGTGCACAACTTTCTGAATGTGTTTTTCCCCAAGGAGTCAACCACTTGAGCCAAGAATGTTTCTGTGAGGTGGTTGTGTCTGTATCGTCAGTGGTTCCGTGAACTAGGGAAAAGTGAGTTCTTCCAGACCATCAGGTATCAGAGGATGGGCTGAAGCTGGTGGCTGTAACCATAGAACCGCCTTCCAGCCTCTGAGCCTGGAGTTAAACCCTGGGGAGGCGCAGCTGTCTCAGACCTTCTTAGAAATTGTTGTCTTGTGCCACGGAGTCGATTCTCATTCATGGTCACCCCCTGTGTTACAGAGTAGAACTGCTCCATAGGGGTTTCTTGACTGTAATCTTTACAGAAGCCGATCACCAGGCTTTGCTTCTGCTGTGCTGGTGGGTTTGAACTGCCAAGCTTTTGGTCACTAGCCAGGTGCAAGCCATTTACACCACCCAGGCACCTGGTGGGATATTAGTGGATGTGAAGACGCTTTAACTATGTGTGTGGTGGTGGCTTAAGCCTTTGCCCTTTTGGAATCTACCATGAGAAGTGCAACCTCTGAGTATCTTGTGAACCCAGGCTGGAGACAGGTACAGCGAAGCCGAATGTGACTGGAGGCACACATTTTTAATGAACCACCAGGATCTCGGGGGCGGTTTGTTACAGAGCTCTTTTCAAGTTACCTGTCCATCTCCGAACCAGTCACCAAGACTGAGCAGAATGGTGTGTATATGGACTTTAAACCTGAAAACTGAGGTACTGGTGTAACTGAAATGTGGTGACTTCAGGCCTAAATTAAAACGCCATTCCGAATTAAACTGAAATCTTCACTTCTACTGTTCTAAAAAGACAATTCAGCCTTCTTGTCACTGTTGAACTGTTGTAACCCAAAGAGAGACAAAGACAGAATTGCTGGCTTGGGTGAGAAATAGTTTGTTGAAGGTATATGTTAAGAATGTTTACTCTGCTTGGCCTTAAAATAATGCCTTGTCAACCATATCCCTGGAGGTTAGAAAAGAGGATTAGACTTAAAGATGCTAAGATGAAGCCTATAACTGCCTCATAATTCTTTAAACAAGATGAGGTAGTCATCAATTAGCCAAGTCTTAATCAACCTTTATTGCCACTCACTGGAATCTTCTGCTCTGTTTCTGCTAATTCTTTGTAAATCTGTAACTAAGTAAAGTCATTTATCTGTTACCTTAAGATAAGGGGAGAGACAGACATACAGCTGCAAATCAATTTATTCCTGACAGAATGCCTTGTGAAACAAATCTCAGGATGTGACAAATAAAATTATTATTGGTAAATGCTCAAGATTATAGTCTAACAAACCTCTGTGTCCCGCTTTTCCCTTTCTCTGTTCCTGCCGTTGCTTGTTTCACCCGGTGTGAACTGCTCTCTGCTCTGCAATTCAAAACATTGCAGCATCTTGGCTGGGTGCTAGTGTGTCTTCCCATTTCATAACACATTTTATCCTTCAATAAACTCTTTTTTTTTGTTGTTTGTTTCTAGCAGAGCATAACATACTACACAAAACATTGTTCTACCTCCTACTTTGGTGAGTAGAGACTGGGATCTTAAAAGCTAGCAAGCTGCCATCTAGATGCAATGATGGGTCTCTCCTCATCCAGAGCAAAGAATCACACACACACACACACACACACACAAAATAGTTACGCTATTTGATGGTTACCAGGAGTAGGAGAGGAAAGGAGGGTAAACCACTAACTAGGGGATAGACATATATTAACTACGGTGATGAAAACCAAACCAAACTCACTGCCGTCACGTCAGATCCTACTCATAGCAACCCCTCCTTGGGTTTCCGAGGTGGTATCTCTACGGAAGTAGATTGCCCAACCTTCCTTCCGAGGAGTGGCTGATGGGTTTGAACTGCCAGTTTTCTGGTTAGCAATAAAATGCCTTAGGCACTACACCACCAGAGCTCCCAACTTGGGTGAAAGGGAAGGCAATATACAATAGAGAGGAGATTAGCAAAAGATTATCAAGGCAAAAGAAGATGCTGGGAGGAGTATAGGAGTTCAAGGCAGCAGAGGTGAATACTATTACATACACAATCTTATAATAACAGTAAAAAATAATAAAAATCTATGAGTGGATACATAGATAGACATGGAAGCTGAATGGGTGTGGAAAGGGGAACGGGAGTACACCCATGAATATATATAGGTTTGACAGAAGGATCTTTCTACATATGTATTTATATATGCTGCAAATATATCCATGAATATAGTAGAACATACAGGAGGCAAAGATATGAATATTTCCTAGCCATAAGCAAAATCCTTGAGGGAAAGATTGAGTCACTGGAGGACATCTAGGTCAATTGGCACAACATAGTCCACAAAGAAAAAGTTCTACATTCTACTTCGGGGAGTAATGACTGGGATCTTGAAAGCTTGTGAGCGGCCCTCTAAGGTACAACTATTGGCCTTTCTCTGTCCAGAGCAAAGAAAAGTGAAGAAAATCAAAGACACATGGAAACAATTAGTCCAAAAGACTAATGGGCCAAGAGAACCTCAGCCTCCATGACCTGGAGACCAGAAGAACCAGATGACGCCTGTCTACCACTACTGACTGTTCTGAAAGGGATCACATTAGAAGGTCATGGACAGAGTGGGAGAAAAATGGGGAACCAAACTCAAAGTCATAAAAATGACCACATTACTGGTAGGATAGAGACTGGTAGAATCCCCAAGACTATGGCCCTTAATCACCCTTCAGACCTGGAACTGAACTAGCCCCCATGGCTCAATTTTCAGCCAAACAATAGGCAGGGCTACAAGGTGAACAATCACACTAGGGAGATTTGCACTCCTTAGAACAACCAACCATTTGAGATCAAAAGGACAGCATTTGTCCAAGGACAAAATTCAGAAGACAGGAAAGGTTAGAAAAGAAGGAGGAATGGAAAGAAGAAACACAGTAGAAGTGGGATGAGTAATATTACATTTAAAGGCTTGCAATCAATGCTGGTAGCGTAGTGCCTAAGGCATTTGACTGCTAACCAGAAGGCTGGTGGTTCAAACCCACCAGCCACTCCTTGGGAAGAAGGTTGGGTGATCTACTTCTGTAGTGATACTACCTCAGAAACCCAAGGAGAGGTCGCTATGAGTCAGGTACAACTTGACGGCACAAAACAACAACAACAACAATCAACGACGTGAAATAAACAGTGTATGAATTATTGAATGAAAAACGGATTTGCTCTGTAAACTTTCACTGAAATCACACACACGGGTTATAGGAATAAATGCTGGGGGGTAAAGGCAACACTTGTCTGCTGTGCTGAACTTATGTTTTTTTTTATAATATAAAGACAGTTTTCATGCTTCATATTTGCCATTTTGCTACCTTCTCCCGTTCCTCCCAACTCTCTCATTATGGCAACAAAAGCAATCTGAACTCTTTGGATTTCTGAGGCTGTGGCTAATGATAAATCGTCCAGTCTCTCGTGCAGATGTGTTTTCTTTTATTTTGCCTTCCTATTTCTTAAAAGATTGAAATAAAATATACATCACAGTGTGTATGACAGCAATTACTTAACTCAAATAACCCCCAATGGCACGAAGCACCTACATTTCCAGGCTCATTCTTCCTGTCATTGCGTTTGAAATATAGACCTAGAAAGGTGCACATGTGCCTACGTCCAAGTTTAAATCTCCATCGACAGAACCATTAAAGTGTCTGCCCCAGTGTCAGAGCTTTTAAATGTTCCTTTCTCCTTCATCATGTACAAGTTGGGGGGCAGCAATTCCTGTTTGCTGAAGTCAGCTCCTGTCTCACCTGTAAGAGTTCTGAGTCTTTGTCCTGAGGAACTTGAGACTCAGCCTCCATTTGAAGGTAAGTATAGAGGGAAGTATAGGGAGCTCTGGTGGTGTAGTGCCTCAGGCACTTGACTGCTAACCAGAAGGCTGGCAGTTCAAATCCAGCAGCCACTCCTCAGAAGGAAGGTTGGGCAATCTACTTCCACATTGATACTGCCTTGGAAACCCCAGGAGGGGTCGCTATGAGTCAGATCTGACTCCATGGCGGTGGATTTGGTTAGTTTTTTTTTTTTTAAATAGAGGAAGTCATTAGCTTTTTTTAAAAAATAATTTATTTAATTTATTTTTTTATTGCTGTTAGAAATATACACAGCAGAACATACATCAATTCCACAATTTCTATGTGTACATCTCAGTGACACTGATAATATTTTTCAAGTTGTGCAACCATCCATTCTTAACTCCCTTTTCTGATTGTTCCATTGACATAAACTCACTGCCCGCTAAGTTTCTTCTCTAATCTTTCAAATGCTCTTGTCAGTTTGCTCCCGTAAAGGCAGATCTTTAAAAGAGTACGCAGAATGCTCAAGGCAGGCATTGTTTACTAATTAAGCAAAACTATGACCCTAGTGTTGTAGTAGTTAGGCACCTGACTGCTCACCGAAAGATTAGCTGTTGTAACCTTCCAGTCACTCCACAGGAGAAAGGTGTGGCAGTCTGCCTCCGTAAAGATTTATAGCCTTAGAAACCCTATGGGAGATGATATTTCTACATACGTATGTGTATGTGCTGTAAGAATGTCCATATAAATAGAACTAACTGGGGCCAAAGTTATGGTAACTTCTTAGGTGCAGTCAACCACCCTGATGGAGTGAGTTGTTGGCTATGAGGTCTTGGAACCATGGTCAAGGGGACATTAAGCTCAACTGACATAACATACTACACAAAAACATTGTTCTACATTCTACTTTGGTGAGTAATGACAGAGGTCTTAAAAGCTTGCAAATGACCATCTAGACTCAACAATTGGTCTCTTCTCATCCAGAACAAAGAAGAATGAAGAAAACCAAAGACACATGGAAGCAATTAGTCCAAGGGGCTCGTGGACCATGTAAATCTCAGCCTATGTGGCCATGAGACCAGAAGAACTAGATGGTGCCCAGCGATCACTGTCAACTACTAAGAAAGGGAACAGTGGAGGAGATCCTGGATAGAGTGGAAGAACAATGTGCACTAAACTCAAAATCACAAAAAAGAGCAGCTTAACTGGTCTGATAGAGCTTGGTGAGACCTCCGAGACTATGGCCCCTAGTTACTCTTCAGGTCTGGAATTGAACTCACTCCCATGGCTTCCAGCCAAACAATGTTGTTGTTGTTGTCATGTGCCATCGAGTCGGACCCGACTCATAGTGACCCCTCCTTGGGTTTCCGAGGCAGTATCACTACGGAAGTAG
>NW_006921636.1:8311662-8317317 GCF_000298275.1 Orycteropus afer afer
GCGATTGAAAACTCCATGGAGCACAGTTCTACACTGACACATGTGGGGTCACCATGAGTCAGAATTGACTTGATGGCAACTTGCTGGTAAGTGGGAGACCAAGGTTCAATTCCTGGCCAATGCACCTCACATGCAGTCCCCACACTTGTTGTTGTTGTGATGTTGAGCAAATTTCAGTGGAGCTTCCAGACTAAAATGGAGTAGGAAGAAAGGCCTGGTGATCTACTTTGGAAAATCAGCCAATGAAAAGCTTATGGACCACAATGGAACCTTGTCTGATCCACAGCCAACCATGGGGACAGCACAGGATTGGACTGCGTTTTGTTCTGCTGCATGGAGTCACCATGAATCTGGGCTGACTCAACGTCAGCTAGCAGCACAACGTAGATAGTTAGGGGTCTCTGTTTATTATAATTTCTCAGGGGTACAGGCTGGCAGACACTCCACCATCTTATGATGGCACTGTGTCAAGTCATGCTCTGTGACATCAGTGCTTTAATGATTCAGCCTGAAAGTAACACCTGAGATTTAATTGGCCTCTACGATTTCATAGGCCACATGAGGTCATATGTCCACTTGTAATTTCAAGGAGTGGGGAGTGTGAACCCCCGTGGGAGGAAGATGAGGGGAGCCTGTAGTGCTGATGAGTGCTGGCATCGTCTCTCATCCTGGAGCACTGGTTGCAGAAATGAAAGACATGACTTGCAGAACAACTTCACTAATGTGATGGTTCTCTCTTTGACATGTTGGATCTTAGCACATCATTAGGTCTCCAAGTGGATGGATTAAAGAGCAGTATTATCTGGGGCTGGGCATTTTCTGCACTCAATATCTCTATAATCTTATTTTTGTCTGTGTGAGGGCATTAACATACATTTCTGGGCCAGCAGCCAGGATGACTCATTTTCTCTGCCTGTTTTCTCATCTCCATGGTGCCCTGATCTTTGCCAGAGCCCATCAGCGAACCCAGTCGGGAACTATTCCAAGGGCCCCACATCCACCAAGCCTGGGGCATAGACACCCCTCCTGTTTTTTGATAGAGCCCACCTCCAGCAAGTGCCACCAGTGGGGACAAGGCGTCAAGAACAATGCTACTTGGAATCTGATAGTAACATTTGGTACCATGCCCAGATCAACTTTTCATCACCTCAGAAAAGCAATGGATTTGGGATGTTTCAAACTCTCCCGGAGCCCTCAGACATGGCTTTGTTATTGCTGAGTGGGATTATGCTGACACTGGTGCATAGACCCCTCCCTTTACCTCAGGCTCTGTGAAGAATAAAAACCAAACCAAACCCATTGCCATGTAGTCAGTTCTGACTCACAGCGACCCTATACGATAGAGTACAACTGCTCCATAGGGTTTCCAAGGCTGAAATATTTAAGGAAGCAGACTGTTACATATTTCTCTGGTGGGTTCAAACTGCTGAACTTCCAGTTAGCAGCCGAGCACTTAACCACTGTGCCAGCAGGGCTCCTTCTGTGAGGAAGAGAGAGGATGAAAAGTAAGATGCAAGCATCAGATTTCTATTAGGGGTTAGTTAGTAGCCACTCAACTTTAGCCAAGATTTTTCCTCTTAATTCCATAAATGCATGAATGTGGGGCAGGGAACAATTCAGCTGACAAGTTCCAAGTACTTTGCCTAAAATGTTATCTTTTTCTTTAACTTTGAGGCCAGCAAATGAGAAAAAAAAATCTGTTCACAAGTATGGTGTGAATAAGGACTATTTCCAGGAGAGAAATGCCTTCTCAAGTTGAGAGAGAGAAGAAATCAGTCTGTCAACTAGTCACAATTTAGTCTAACAACAATCCAAAATTTAGTCAGCTGTGGTGTGGCAGCCAGCTTCTAAAATGGCTGGTACTCTCTCCCTTATGTAATCCCTTCCCCTTGGGCTGGACCTAGTGACTGGCTTCTAACAAACAGAATCCAGCAAAAGTGATGGGATGTTACAAAAGGCTGATTTCCACCTGTTGTTGTTGTTGTTATGTGCCATCGAGTTGGCCTGACTCATAGTGACCCCTCCTTGGGTTTCCAAGGTAGTATCACTACAGAAGTAGATTGCCCAACCAGCTCACACTCTCTCTTGCCCTCTCCCCTGCTTGCTCTGTGGAAGCCAGCTGCCACGTCGTGAGCTCTTCTTTTGGGAGGTCTATGAAGTAGCATAGGGGAGGCCTCTGGCCAACAGCCATTGAAGGACTGTCTTTCTGACTCATAGCGACCCCCATTGGGTTTCCAAGGCTGTGAATCTTTAAGGAAGTAGACTGCCTCATCTTTCTCCTGTGGAACAGCTGGTAGGTTTGAACCACCAACCTTCTGGTTAGCATCCAAATGCCTTACCCACTATGCCGCTGGAACTCATTCTCTGTCTTTGTCTCTGTCTCTCTCCCTCCCTTCCCTCTTTTCCCCCCTCTCTCTCCAGCCCTCTCCAATCAACAACCTGTGAAGAACTAAATCCTGCTAACCACCACTTGAGTGAGCTTGTAAGCCAGCCCTCCAGCCCCAGTCAAGCCGTGAAGTGATTTCAGCCTGTGAGAAACCCAGATTCACAGGACTAGTGAAGCCACCCCTGGATTTCTGACCCACAAAACTGAGAAGAAAAATGTTTATTGCTTTAAACCATCAAGTTTTGAGGTTATTTGTTACATAGGCTAGTAGTGAAAAAGCTTCATGTCTATTTAAAATTGAAACCAAAAAACTTATTGCAGCAAAAGAGCCTTTTGCAAAACGGGGAAACACAGTCAAGAAGGTCTTGACAAAGTGCTTCAAGGAGCTACAGATTATGAAGGTTGATACAGGCAAAAACTGCATGTAAGGGGGTACAGTTGGGGTATTTCTGGTTGGTTAACACTCACAGAGTTGCAGGTGGCAGGATCTTAGTTGACCACTTTGCAAAGGAGTTGACCTCCTTTCAAAGAGGGGGCTTCAGGTGTCAGAACATGGCTGTCCATAAATTAACTGGAGCATTTTAAAATACAGTTATTCCTAAATACAAAAAAATGGAGTCACCTAGGACAAGCGGGATTTAGCTAGACATTTTAGTCATATCAAGAGCCTTAGTTTTGGAATGGTCTTTCTTGATAGAAATAAATAACTAATATACATGATTCAATTTAGTGGGCATGTACCTCAACTAGGACAATAATATGTCACTAAATTTTCCCCCTGAAAAAGAAGTTTTGAAACCAAACATGATCCCAACCTAGACTAAACCAATTTTTCTCAAAATTTTTAGATGTGTAAACTTTCTTCAAATGAAACCTTTAAAAAAAAAAAAAAAAAAAAAACTTGATGTGTAAAACAGATCATAGCAAGGGGTCCATTTGACACCCCCACCCCAATTCATAACTCTTGAAGCTTCTCCTCTCAACCTTGAAGACTCCATAAGAACTGTTGCATTGACGTCTGGCTTGTTGGAGACAGTCCCATACCAGGGGGCATTTGGAAAAGCATAGGAAAATTTTAGGTTGTGATAATATTGGCTGAGGAGTTATTTTTAGTATTTCTGGGGGAGGGGCTGGGCAAGGATGAAACATTCCTACAAGGTGTTAGACTGACCCCTACAACAAAGAATTGTCCTGTCCCAAATATCTGTATTGGTTTCTCAAGGAAACACTAGCTGGAGGCTTTTTGTAGCTTTTCAGAAGCAGAAGTTGCCACTCACCCACTTAACAGCCAGCTCCTGCCTGGCTTGCTGGCTGGCAGAGCCCACCTTCCACTACAGAGGCTGAGAATACCAGGTACCCATTTCCCAGTGTTCCTTGCAGCAACAGTGGCCATGAGACCAATGTCTGACCCAAAGAATCAAAACAAAACAAAAAAAACTAAAACCCACCAAACTCATCACTGTTGAGTGGATTCCTACTCATAGTTCTCTGTATAAGACAAAGGGGAACTGCCCCACAGGGTTTTCAAGGCCGTAGTCTTTACTGAAGCCAACTGCCAAATCTTTCTTCCTGGAGCAGCTCGTGTGTTCAAAGGAACCTGAAGCTATATTCTATGGAATGATTTGGGGAAAGACTTTCTTCTCTAATAAACTTGGCTACATAAAAAGAAAACACATATGGTTATTGAGCAATTGAACTGTATCTAGTATGACTGAGAAACTGAACCTTGTTTAAATTTAATTTAAACTGAAATTGCTATGTGTGGCTAATGGCTACTGTACCAAACAACACATTTGGAGTTGGTACACTTTCCTTCTTTTAGAACGTTGAAACAAGGATCCTATTAAGCCAATAATAGAAGTCTACAGAAGTTTATGTAACATACAATTTGCAAATTGGGATAACATGTCAAGTAGGAATCAAAAAATATTCCAGAGAGGAGAAAACTTCCCAAGATTCTTCTTTTTTTTTTTAATGCATTTTATTGAAATATAATTTATGTACAGTGAAATACACAAAACTAAAGTGACATGGGTATTATTATTATTTTTGCAGTGTTCTTTCCCTTCCCCTCCCACCCTGGTAACCAACAAAAAAAGTTTCTTTCCGTATATCTTTGACTTTTACAATAATGAACTAATTAATAATACTGAACTAATACTATAGTTGTCCATCTGTGATTGACTTATTTCACTTAGCACAATATTCTCCAAGTTCATCGATGTTATTCAGTGTTTTGCAGATTCTACATTATTCTTTAGGTTGTACAGTATTCCACTGTGTGTATGTACCACAGTTTGGTTATCCATTCTTCTGTTGATGTTCACTTAGGTTGTTTCCATCTTTTTGCTATTAAAAACAGTGCTGCGATTAACATGGGTGTGCATATATTTGTTCTTGTTCTGGCTGTCACTTCTTTAGGATATATACCTAGTAATGGGATTGCTGGGTCAAACAGAATTTCTAATTCCAGCTTTTTAAGGACTCACCATACTGTTTTCCACAGTGGCTGTATCATTTTACATCCCCACCAGCAGTGTATGAGAGTTCCAATCTCTCCACTTCCTTGCCAGCATTTGTTATTTTCTGTCTTGTTGAACTTTGCCATTAGTGCTGGGGTGAGATGGTATTTCATTGCTGTTTGGATTTGTATCTCTCTGATGGTCAACGATCATAAGCATTTCTTCATGTATTTGCTGGCTGCCTGAATATCCTATTTGGTGAAGTGTCTGTTCATGTCTTCTGCCCACTTTTTAATAGTATTGTTCATCTTTTTGTTGTTGAGGTGTTGGAGTTTTCTATAAATTTTAGAGATAAGTCCCTTGTCAGATATGTAATTATCAACAAGTATGAATCAGTTACTATCAATTTGTTATGTGCTTTTTCATGGTGTCGATTTCTTTGTTCCATATAATTTTCCATGCTGAGATCGTTTTGTTTATGAATCACCTTATCACTTTCTTTGTTGCTGTTGTTTTAGTATTTTCTAAATATTTGTACTGGTCCTCTTTTTCATTTTGATGTGAAGGTTTATAATTTTTCTTTGACGTTACCCTGTGATTTATAGTGTTCTTCCCAAGTTTAGATCTTGTAGTTGTCTTGACTTCCCTACCATCTAGAAATTCTGTAACTATGCAGCTTTTATCCCTCTTTTTGGTTTGTGGTTGTCCTCATTTGTCAATTGATGTCTCTGGTTCCCTGTTTATGATCTTGTAGGCTTATTTACTTTGGATACTTCCATAGCTGGGTTGGTTTCTGGGTTATATCAT
>NW_006921636.1:8317572-8325828 GCF_000298275.1 Orycteropus afer afer
TGCTCTCATGATTCTTTCTTTGTCTTTGGTTTTGTTAAGTTTAATGATGATATGCCTAGGTGATTTTCTTTTGGGTCTATCCTGTTTGGGGTTTGTTGGACTTCCCGAATGGATATATTCTCATCTTTCATTATACCAGGAAAATTCTCTTCCAACAAATCTTCAGAAATTTTCTCTGTGGTTTTATTTGTCTGCAAATAAATGGCATCCCACATGAACCTTAGGGTTTCTTCATTTTGTTTTGATCTTTTCCCTGATTGTTCCCTTTCCAAAGAAATATTGAAGTATTTGCCTTCAGTCTCACTAATTCTGTCTTCCACTGATTCAATTCTACTCCTTTGCTTGTTCAATGAGTTATCTATTTCTGAAAATTTAGTATTAATATTCTGGATTTCCATCTGTAGATTTTGTATCATTTCTAATTTTCCATTTATTTTGTCATTTTGTCCTTGAAATTGTTCTAGGGTTTTCTCTGTATTTTCCTCCATTTTGTCAGTGTTTTCCTTGATCTGTCTCTCAATTTGTTGAAGGTATCTAAATGTAATTATTTTGAATTCCTTATCAGGGAGTTCCAATGCTGTATCTTCCTCAGGGATGTATCTTCCTGGTCCCTTGTTTCTCCAGCTTTATCTTGCTTCTTTGTGTGGACTGTGATGCTCTGTTGTCTCTGAGGCATTGTGACCCTTTTATGTTTATATTTAATTGGTGATTGTATGTTTGAGTGACTTGCCCACAATTTTTGTTTACTTTGTTTTGTTTGTATGTTATTTACATAGCAGGGTACTGTGCTCCTCTATTTGTTAGTTGGCAGCACTTATACACTCACCGCCTGTCTCCTTTCCCATTGTCAGCCTCCCATGTGTCCTTGCCGTCCTTGGCAAATGGAGCCTATTCTTAGGTCCCTGGAATCTGAGTGAGAATGCTATCACTTTAAAATCTGAGTTGGCTGCTGCTTGTAAACGTTCAGAATGGCTGTGCCCTCAGTCGCTTTCAAAATTCAAAATAGCCACTGCTTGTAAACAATCAAACTGGCTGCACCCTCGGTCACTTTAAATATCGAAAATGGCCACCTCTTGTAAATAATCAAAATGGCTCCACCCCTGGACAGCTGAAAGTCCACAGCTCAGCTTGTCTCCCTCCTTGCTTTTTTCCTTTCTAGTCATAGGCCACCAGTGCAGTCGTCCCTGCAGCCCTTGGCAACCAGGGCTGCTCTTTAGGTCAATTCTCAGGTCCCAACATCACTTGGAAATATTCAGGCTGTTGGTCCCATCAGAGAAGCTGACAGTCCACTGCTGCAACCATCTCCATACTCACTGTTTTCGCTCAGGTTTTTCCACTAGTGGGTGCCTAATCCACTTCTGTATACTTCCTTTCGAAGCTCAGGGCTCCAGGATTATCTTCTGTGTCTCTGTCAATTGGTTTCTCTATTCTTTGTTGAAGAGGGTCTGTGGAGCTTGTTTGCCTATTCCGCCATCTTATGGGAAGTTCCCAAAGATTCTTATATCCCATCTTCTTGACTTTCCATAAAAATGGAGCCAGAAGTGTTTATAAAGTAACAATTTACCCTAAACACAGCTTCTAGTCTGACCTTGGCGTTTCTGTCTTTTGGAACTGACAGAACAGACATAATTCTTCAAAAGAGCCCAAAGCCTAAAGCAAAATGGTCTTTATTCATTTACCTAGACCACTGCTTGACTTCAAGATGACTTCTAGGAAGCCAGTTTCCTCACAGCTCAAAGTTCAGAAGAACAGCTCGGGATAGTGACCTATATGGGTCACCTCACCTCCATGGACTCCAGAAACCTGGATTTCAGGAGAATTAAACTCCATTCCTCAAGAGCATCCGGAAGAGAAGCACAGGGCAAAGCTCCTTAGGAGTATTTGACACAGACCTGGAGGTTTGGGTTTTCTGGGTGCTTTTCCTGGTTATCTCTGAGTTTGTATAAAGTTAATAAACCTTTCCGTCTCTGTTGTCTTTGACCTTCTATTCCTGCCTGAAGCTTGTTACCTGTGTTCTCAGACAAGTGCAGGAGCCTTTCATAGCTGTTCTGCATGGTTCTCTCTCAAACCTTGTAATGATTCTCAAACTCTGTAAGTCACTATCAAGCTTCAAAATACATATTTATAAGCACCTGTAATATGAATGTAGAAATAGAAATATGTATATGTTTGTGAGACTCTCTAACATTAACTATAAGTTATTCAAAACCCCAAAACCATACTCACTGCCATGGACTCGATTCTGATTCTTAGTTTCTCCCCCTTGGGTTTCTAAGACTATAAATCTTTATGGATGCAGACTGCTTCATCTTTCTTCCACAGAATGGCTGGTGGATTCAAACCACTGACCATTTGGTTAGCAGCCAGATGCCTTAACCACTACACCATGAGAATAACCTACAAACCATGAGAAAATTATTCAGAACATTTCTGAACTTAGACATAGAAACACAGGTGCATGTGAAATATGTAAAGAAACTAAACAACTTTTCAGGTCACTTTGAGCCGACATGCTGTGACACAGGAAAACACCACAAATCTGAATGGCCTCCCTAATCTCTAATCTAGAAGAAAAGATAGAACAAACAAGACTTGGATGTCACTCTGGCCCTAGTTAAGACAGACTTCTCCAAGTTCTAGCCAATGCATTGGGATGGGCCTACCAGATAATAGCTTCTTAAGAGCTGAAGTTCAGAACGGTCATTATTGTGCAGAATTTTAGAAAATTAATAGAGAGGTATTGAGGTTTGTTGTACATACTCAACCAGAGGCGGTGACATTGAATATTGGCCTTGAGATAAAGCCATTCTCCCTCTTGTCCACCGCCAGGGGAGACACGTGAAATCACAGGACAGGCAGGCAGGGTGGAAAGCCTTTGCATCCCCTCAGCCAGGGCCTTTCTCCTTCCTCCCAGAACCTACCTTGGTTCAGGGCCTCTCTCTTTTCTCCTAGGACTTTCTCCAGTCCTGCTCTGACTCTGTTTTGCCCTGAAATGGACCTGCATCCATGTCAGGATGGCAGCCCCTCTCATTATGGGTGGGTGTATCTGGCTCCACAGCCACGGCTCCTGGGAGAGGCTGCCTGAGGAGGGTGGATGGAGAAAGCCGCGAGAAAGGACTCTCCGCGGATGGGTTTCAGGTGCCAGCACAGACGGTGGGGAAGATGGGACCCTCAGGCCAGATCACATTATCATGTGCAGAGCACTCGAGCTTCTGCAGCTCACAGGTGGAGCGATGCGCACGCGACACAGCCCCAGCATCCACCCCCCTCCCCCCGCCTGAGTCTCTGAGCTCCACGTCCTTTTGTGCAGGCCTGTGGTCACTCAGCTCTGAACCCGAAATTGGAATTGACAGTTGATTCCCTGGCTCCGTGCAGCTAGAAGATGTCCAGGTCCCGGTGGGAGGCTGCATGGCGCTCCTTCCTGAGTCCTGATTGATGATCAATAGACAAATTACAGTGTGACAGGGAAGCTCTCTCTGGGGTATCTTCACAGCCCAACAACACAGCAAAGAAGGGAAAAAATCCAAGGGGATTCTCAGAGATGGAATTGAGTGAGGGCTGCTGGGTAGAACCAGCCGCGTCTGCTTACCTGAGGTAGATGCACAGATTCAAGTGGACAGAAGTTCTTTCAAGGCAAAGAAGATCATGCACCTGGCATGGGTCATGCACTTGCAGCTTAATTATTCTTTTTTCTTAAAAAGCATTTTAGGCTTACAGATAAGGGTTAGGCAACAAACCACTCTACACAGGAAATCAAGTTTTACAAGTGCAGTTGAAGCTTCTTGTTCAAACTTCCGTTGGCACTCTTATGCCCCCCCACCCCCACAAGAATCATCCCCTGAACTTGGTGTTTAGTAAAAGCTCATGTAAGGATTCTGGGGACGGCGCGGGGCAGGGCAGTGTTCTGTTCTGTTGTACATCGGGTCGCTATGAGATGGAATAGACTCAATGGCACCTAAGAACAATGGCAACAACAGGGTCATGCACTTCTCTTCTATTTTTATGTGCATCACTTCCACTCCTCTAGTAAATTTACATGCCTGTGGAGTACTCCTTGTCATCACCTCCAGCTGGTGGACATTCAGGCCAGCTCCATGCTCTTCAGTGTCACAAATAAAGCTACAGGGAACATTCTGGAGCCTGGGTCCTCTTGCCTATGTCCAAGACTCTCTTGGGTGCATTTAGATGAGAGGAAGGGGCTTGCTTTTTCAGGCTGTTAAAACAAAATTCATATTACACCAATAATAGAAATTGATTTGAAGTTTATTTAATGTGTGATGTGATTTACAAATCAAGCAATATTTCTGACTAAAGAATCAAAAATGGTCCGCTGACACACAGTAGTTAAAACAGCATGGTATTGCTACAATGATAGACAGATAGACCAATGGAAAAGAATTGAAAGCCCCAGGAATAGACCCATCCATCTATGGACAGCTGATTTCGACAAAGGACCAAAACCCATTAAATGTGGGAAGAGATAGCCTCTTTAGCAAATAGTGCTGGCAAAATTGGATATCCACTTGCAGAAAAATGAAACAAGACCCATACCTCACCCCATACACCAAAACAAACTCAGGTTGGATCAAAGACTTAAATGTAAAACCCCAAACTATAAAATTCATCAAATATAAAATAGGGGCAAATCTAGGGGCCCTAATTTATGGCATAAATAGACTATCAAGCATAACCCAGAATGCACAGGAGGTGGAAGAGAAGCTAGATGACTGGGATGTTTTAAAAATTAAATTCTTATGCACGTTGAAAGACTTTGTCAAAAGGATAAAAAGAGAACCTTCAGATTGGGAAAAATATTTGCCTATGACGTATCTGACAAAGGACTTATCTCCAAAATCTATAGAAAACTTCAACACCTCAACATCAAAAAGACAAACAATCCAATTAAAAAATAGGCAAGAGACATGAACAGACACTTCACTAAAGACAATATGCTGGCAGCCAACAAACACATGAGGAATTGCTCACAATCATTAGTCATTAGAGGATGCAAATCAAAACAACAATGAGATATATCACCTCATCCCACCAATAATAGCAAAGTTCAACAGGACAGAAAATAACAAATGCTGGCAAGGCTGTGGAGAGTTTGGAACTCTCATACACTGCTGGTGGGACCGTAAAATGGTACAACCATTGAGGCAAATGGTATTATGTTACCTTAAAAAATGGAAAATAGAAATACCATTTGACCCAGCAATTCCATTACTAGGAATATATCCTAAAGAGGTGAGAGACAGGACATGAACAGACATGCACCCATGTTCATCACAGCAAAATTCATTATAGCAAAGAGATGGAAACAACCTAGATGCCCATCAGTAGATGAATGGATAACGAAACTATGGTACGTTCACACAATGGAATAGTATGCTACAGTAAAGAACAATGAAGGATATGCGAATCATCTCACAATGTGGATGAAGTTGGAGGACATTATACTGAATGAAATAAGTTAATCCCAGAAAGACAAATATTGTATGAGCCCATTATTGTAGGAGGAGCTCTGGTGACGTAGTGCCTAAGGCATTTGACTGCTAACCAGAAGATGGTAGTTCAAACCCACCAGCCACTCTTTGGAAGGAAGATTGGGCAATCTACTTCTGTAGTGATACTTCTTTGGAAACCCAAGGAGGGGTCGCTATGAATTGGATTTGACTCGATGGCAGTGAATTTTTTTTTTTTTTTTTTTTTGCCATCATTGTAAAAGGACAAGGAAGAGTTTGCTTAAGGAAGGGAACTCATTTTATAGGTTACTGGGGATGGGAGGGAAGGGGAGGAGATAATTTTGGATTAGTTAGTGGCCATATGCTGAGTTGGGTAAGGGAAGGGATGATATGGAGAAGGTCTGTGACCAGCATGATAACATTGGGGAAAGGGAGGACACTGAATTGTGCACATAAGCTATAGATGACAGAGGGTAATACCAGTATATCCACAATACTGCATTACCATTAACACCAAACACCAGGCCACAGATAAACACATAGACAACTGAGAAGATCAGATGGGGGTCAGTGAACAGGATTATACTCTAGACCAAAGATAGATTCAGCTGAGGCTAATCTTGCACAGATACCAGTGATACAAAATACCTGCAATCCTTACAGAAGCAACAGAAGACAGACAGAGCAATTCCTCATAGACAGCCAGACACTGTGGGAGAGAGATCCATTGGATCTGCTGACTCAGGAACATAGTACTGAGGGATACCAGACTCAATTGGCACAACAAAATACATAAAAATCTCGTTCCAAAAGACTGGGTGAATAGCGAATGGGGTCTTAAAAGCTTTCAAGTGGCCATCTAAGAGGCAGCTAATGGTCTCCTATCATTGGAAGTGAGGAAGACTGCAAAAAACCAAGGGGATTTGGAAACAATCAGCCTTAGGACATGATGGACTTTGAGACCAGAAGAACTAGACGGTGCCCGGCTACCAATGCCAACCACTTGGGAAGACATAAAAACTGGAGATCCTGGATAGACTGGGAAGAAGAACATGGAACAAAATCCCAAAATACAATTATGACCAGAATTACTGGCTGGCTGGAGTCTGGTGGGACCTCCAAAAGACTATGGCCCTGGAATACACTTAGAGCCTGGGATAAAACTCACTCCCAAGGGTTGACTCTCAGCCCAATAGTAAATAAGACTTACATGCAGAACACTCAACCCAGGGCAATGCACCCACCTACTCTACAGAGATACATCCCTTGGAGCAATCAGCATGGGGCATCAGAGGGGCAACATTTACTCAGAGGAAAAGCTGGACAGACAGGAGTATATACCTAAGAAGGGCACAGGAAAGTGGAGGGGGGGGGGTTACTGGGAAGGGAAAGGATGAGAGAGGGTTGTTAGGGTTGGGGATGGTAATTGGGGAGTGAAATCAAATGTACACAAAATGTTAAATATAAAACAAATTCTGCTCTGTAAATTTACACCTAAAGCACAGTTAAAAAAAAATTCATCCAAGGAAGAAGAGTCTTTCACAGATTTTTGTATTTCATTTTGTTGCTAGTAATACATAATAAATACATAATACATAACAGGAGCTCTGGTAGCATAGTGCCTAAGGCACTTGACTGCTAACCAGAAGGCTGGCGGTTCAAACCCACCAGCCACTCCTCAGAAGGAAGTTGGGGCAATCTACTTCTGTAGTGATAGTGCCTCGGAAACCCAAGGAAGTGTTGCTATGAGTCGGGTCTGACTTGACGGCACATAACAACAACAACATAATACATAATACATAATAATACATAATAAAAATTTACTTAAAAGGCAGCTCTTAGTCTGACCTTGGAATTTGTTTCTGGAAACTGACTGCACATAGGTAATTCTTCAAAAGAGCATAAGATCCAAGGTGAAGGTTCTTTACAAAGTAAGCTAGACTACTTTGGATTTAAAGGTGACTTTGGGGATAACAGTTTTGGCTCACAGTTTGAGGTTCAAAGATTATCTCAGAATGAGAGCTTGGGTGGGTCACCTCAACCTCCATTGTTTCAGAAATTCAAAATTCCACTCTTCAAAAGAATGTCAACCAGGGAGGTGTGGAGAATAGCGGTAGGGATCTGGAACAAAAGTTGTGAATTTTGGTTACCAGCTAGAAATTTTTTTATTTTTTTCTTTGCAGGCCAGCCTCTGTACCCTGTCCTGCTACCTCCATTTTTTTGACTACAATAACTTGATTTTGCTCTGGAGAAATACCTCCTACACCAGTTGCCTACAGCTTGGTGGGACTGTAGATCAAGATGCTCCCCAACCTTTTCCCTCCTGACCAAAGGTCGGGGTTTGATCTCAGCTAGGAAAATCAGTCACCTTCTGTCTTAGTTATCAAGTGCTGCTACAACAGAAATCCCACAAGTGGATGGTCTAAACAAACAGAAATTAATTTTCTCACAGTTTAGGAGGCTAGAAGTCTGAATCGGGGTGTCAGCTCTAGGAGAAAGCTCTCTCTCTGTCAGCTCTGGGGAAAGTCCTTGTCTCTCCAGCTTGTTTCCTGGTTCCTTAGAGATCTCCATGTGGCTTTCGTCCATCTTCTCCCATCTTTCTTCTCTTCCTTGCTTGTTTAATCTCTTTTATATCTGAAAAGAGATTGACCTAAGACACACTCTACCCTAATGTTGCCTCATTAACATAGAAAAGATAGTCCATTTCCAAAGGGGTCTATGCAGGAGATCCTGGATAGAGTGGGAGAACAATGTGGAACAAAACTCAAAATCATTAAAAAAAAAAAAAAAA
>NW_006921636.1:8326798-8359848 GCF_000298275.1 Orycteropus afer afer
TTTTTTTTTTTTTTCTCATAAATGACTTTACTATTAAGAAACAAGTTTCAGTTGTCATGGAATCTATATTTCTGGGTTCCATGGAGTTGGGGTTGACCTACCCAGGTCATTGCTCTGAGATGATCTTTTGAATTCTTGAGCTTTGAGTAGACTGGTCTCCTAAGAGTCACTTTTAAAGTCAAACAACAGTCTTGCTAATTAGTAAACACTGTTTTGCCTTGGACTTTGGGTCCAATTGAAGAATTAGCTAGGTGCAAACCAATTTCCAGAAACAGAAGCTCCACGGTTTGACAGGAAGTTGTGTTTTGGAGTACACTGTTATTATGAAAACACTGTGCTTGTCCTGTTTCCATGGCACTGTCAATAAGATGGAGTATAAGAATCTTTGGACATTCATCTTTGAAACACTTCAACTCTCTAGTCAGAAGTCTTGTCTCATTTGCAAATCATATATTAAATAAACTTCAAATCAATTTCTATTACTGACTTAATAAGATTTTCATTAACAACATGAAGTCACCAGTTAGGTTTTCTGTTACATTCAACCAAGGGTCTTGCCTGAAGCAATCTTTGATTCTCATATTTGCATTTCAAAAGGGGTCTTCATTATCTCAGACTAATAGGAATAGTGACGAGAAGATGGTGGGTACATGATAGGCCAGGAGGAAGACAATGATATGTCAAGAGTTTCTGATATCATACTTGATGGCTGGTTGTCTACTCAGTCTCTGGGTTCAGTGTGGTTCTGCATGAAGAATGATAAAGACATTCTCTCTATCCATTCCTCCTGAATTGTCCTTTTGTACCTTTAACATGGGGTACCCTAGTAGCTTTTGTTGTTCTTGTTAGGTGCCATGGAGTTGGTTACAACCCATAGCAACCTCATGTACAACGGAATGAGTCACTGCCAGGTCCTGCACCATTCTCATAATTGTTGCTATACCTGAGCTCTCTGTGGCAGCCACTGTGTCAGTCCATCTTGTTGAGGGTCTTCCTCTTTTTCACTGATTATCTATCCTTGGGTGGTTTCAATTAGACCTACAGTTAAGGGATTGAGGGGAAAATTAAAGGCAGAACCATTGGAATGTAATGATGAGGATGCTGAAGAAATTTTTAGGAGAAGCTGGCCTCATTTGGGGCTTTGATCCTGGATGGCCTGCTCTGATTCCACTCAAACTTTACGAATGCTGGGTCCCTGATCAGACAAAGGGAGAGACAGTCACACGCATGTAGGAAAAAGATCTTTCTGTTCACAAAGAGAGAAATTTAATTATTCTTCAGTTGATTATAATCTACAACGGAAATTTTATTTTTTGGTTGACTTAAAGGAGCAGAGTTTCCCAGAAGCCTTCAGGACTGGCCGTGCACCGGGTGATATGATGGCATGGAGTCTGTAATTACTTAGTTGTATTTCAGGTCACATTCTTTGGTTTTGCTAATCAGTTTCCCTGAGTTTCCTAGGCTAATGAACCTCTTTCTCTGGTCTCCATGAGCTGTATGTGGTATTTCTCTTGGAAAGATCTTCAGATTGACATTCTTATTTAAAGCATCTTCAATGGACATCAAGCATGCCTACTGACCAATCTGTTTGACCCTGGGTCAGAGCAGATGGAATTTGCTACAAAATGTCATAGAGGTCATGACTACTAGGATTAAAAAGTGAGCCCGGACCCAAAGTGCAAAGGGCTGTGGCAAGCAGCAGAAAACATCATGGTGGCAAAGTCCTGGGCCTTTTCTGATGTTAAACACCAAGGAGAGACTACAAGCTCATCAGTTCCTCAATTCCCAGAATTTGTTCCAAAAGGCAGATGTAAAAATCAGATATGGCAAAGAACTGAGGTTCTGTAAGTGAAAAAAAAAAAAAAAAAAAAAAGGTTATCAAAGTGAGCTAGAGATAGTAGAACATTTCATTTCAGATGTAACATCTGAAGATTTAACTAGTTGTAGATGACTCTGTGTCTCAGCCAGGATGAGCTAGCTTATGCTGCAGTAACAATCCCCCTCCAAAAAAAACCAAAACCAAAACCAAAACCAAAACACAACCTTTTGCTATTGAGTTGATTCCAACTTATGGTGAGCCCATGTGTTACAGAGTAGAACTTCTCTATAGGGTTTTCTTGGCTACAATCTTAATGGAAGTGGTTTATGAGGTCTTTCTCCTACAGTGTTGCTGAATGGGGAAGAGCCACCAGTTTTTATATTAGTGTTGTTGTTAGGTGCTGTCAAGTTGGCTGCAACTCATAGGAACCCTATGCACAACAGAACTGTCCCATCCTGTGCAATGATTCTCAGAATCATTGCTATATTTGAGCCCATTGTTGCAGCCACTGTGTCAATCCATCTCATTGAGGGTCTTCCTCTACCCTCTACCAAGCCTAATGTCCTTCTCCAGTGACTGATCCTTCTGATAACATGTCCAAAATAGATGAGCCAAATTCTTGCCATCCTCGCTTCTAAGGGGCATTCTGACTGATTTGTTCGTTCTCTGGCAGTCCATGGTATATTCACTATTCTTCACCAACACCATAATTCAAATGCATCAATTCCTCTTTGATCTTCCTTATTCATTGTGGCTTGGGCCAGCTACACCTTAGTCCTCAAAACGATTACTTTGCATTTTAATACTTTAAAGAGGTCTTTTGCAATGAATTTTACTAATGCAATAAGTCATTTGATTTCTTGACTGCTGCTTCCGTGGGCTTTGATTGTAGTTTCAAGTAAAATTAAATCTCCAAAAACTTCAATATTTTTTCTTCATTTATCATGATTATTGATTGTTCATTGGTCCAATGGTGAAGACTTTTGTTTTCTTTACAATGAGGTATAATCCATATCAAAGGCCACAGTCTTTGATTTTCATTAATAAGTACTTTAAGTCTTCTTTGCTTTCAGCAGGCATATTTTTCATTGTTTCATCTGCATATTACAAGTTGTTAATGAGTTTTCTTCCAATCCTGATGCCATGTTCTTTGTCAGATAGTCCATCTTCTCACATTATTTGTTCAGCACATAAGTTGAATAAGTATGTTGAAACGATACAACTCTGAAGCACACCTTTCTTGATTTTAAACCACACAGTGTTTCCTTGTTTGTTCAAATGACTGCCTCTTGGTCTATGTACAGGTTCTTCATGAGCACAGTTAAGTGCTCTGGAATTCCCATTCTTTAAAATGTTATGCATAATGTAGTATGATCCACACAGCCAAATATCTTTGCATAATGAATAAAACTTAGGTAGACCTCTTTCTGGTGTTCTTTGCTTTCAGCCAAGATCCATCTGACATCAGCAATGAAAATGCTCATTTCATGTCTTTTTCTTGAATTTCTGGCAGTTCCCTATTGATGTACCACTTCAATCATTTTTAAAATTATCTTCAGCAAAATTTTATTTGCATGGGATATTAATGATATTATTCAATAATTTCTGCATTCTGTTGGCTCACCTTTCTCTGGAATGAGTATAAATATGAATCTTTTCTAGTCAGTTGGCTGAGTGGCTGTCTTCCAATTAGTTTTGCACAGATGAGTGTGCACTGCCAGTGTTGCATCTGTTTGTTGAAACATCTCAATTGGTAAATTGGTATTCCACTAATTCCTGGAGGCTTTTTTTTTTTTGGTCAACGCCTTCATTGCAGCTTGGACTTTTCCCTTCAGTATCATCAATTCTTGACCATATACTACCTCCTGAAATGGTTGAAGGTTGAACATTTTATTTTGGTATAATGACTCCGCATATTCCCTCCATCTTTTTTTGATGCTTCCTGCATCATTCAATGTTTTTGCCCATAGAAACCTTCAATATAGCAACTTGAGGCTTGAATTTTTTCCTTTAATTCTTTCAGCTCAAGAAATGCCAAGTATGTTCTTCTCTTTTGATTTCTAACCTCAGGTCTTTGCACAATTCTTTATAATACTTTATTTTGTTTTCTTGAGCCGCCCTTTGATATCTTCTGTGCAACTCTTTTACTTCATCATTTCTTCCTTTCACTTTAGCTGCTCTATGTTTAAAAGCAAGTTTAGAGTCTCTTCTGACATTAATGTTGGTCTTTTTATTTTATCTTTTGTCTTTTTAATGACTTTTTGCTTTCTTCATATATGATGCCCTCCTACAACTCCTCTGGTCTTTGGTCATTAGTGTTCAATGCATCAAATCTGTTCTTGAGGTTGTCTCAAAATTCAGGTGAACAATGAGCAAGCCCCTTTCAGCTCATTAGTGCCTAGGATATCAATCTTTAAGCACTCCATTTCCCTTTTGACAACTTCAATTTTACTTGATTCATACCTCTTACATTCCGTATTTCGATTATTAAAGGATGTTTGCAGCTGTTTCTTCTCATTTTGAGTTGTGTCACCTCAGCAAACAGGGGTCCTGAGAGCTTTACTCCATTCACACCATTAAGGTCAACTCTGCTTCCCTAGTCATATTTTGAGTGCCTTCTAACCTGAGGGGTTTATCTTCCAGTACTATATCAGACAATGTTCCACTGATAAGGTTTCCACTGGCCGATGTGTTCAGAAGTAGATTGCCATGTCCTTTTTCCCAGTCTGTGTTAGTATGGAAGCCCCACTGAATCCTGTCCACCATGAATGACCCTGCTGGTATTTGAAATACCAGTGGCATAGTTTCCAGCATCACAACAACATGCAAGCCACCACAGTACAGCAAACTGACTGATGACTGAGTGGTGGTTAGATTAGTAGCCAACTGCAAAACATTTGCACCATCCAGGGACTTGCTGCTGTAACAATCCCCAAACTTCTCTGGTTTAAAACAAGAAACAACTGATTCTCTCAAGTGTTGCATTCGCCCCTCTGATACAGCAGGGCTTCTTCACATTGTAATTATTCAGTGACCCAGGATTTATTTTGACACACAAAATCAACATGGCAGGCAGATGACACTGCTGTTGTTTTAGGTACTCTTCAGTCAATTCTGACCCATGGTGACCCCATATAACAGATTAGAACTTCCCCCTGGGTTTTCTGGGCTATAATTTTTACAGGCGCTCTTGTCAAGCCTCTCTCCTGGGTGAACTTGAACTGTCAATCTTTTGGTTAGTAGCTAAGCACTTAACTGTTGCACCACCAGAGCTCCTTAGGCAGATGGTACCCATTGCTGTTGAGTCAAGTTATGACTCAGAAGGACCCTGTAGGTTGAGTAGAACTACCCCAGGGGGTCTCCAAGGCTATAAATCTTTACAGAAGCAGACTGCCACATCTTTCTTCTGTGAGTAACCAGTGGGTCTAAACCACTGACTATGAATGTAAACATTCCCTCTTAGCAGTTGAATGCTTGACCACCGTGCCACCAGGGCTTGTTAGGCAGATGTGACTTAATGGAAACTGAGTCAAGAATGACACCTACCACATCCACTCACATGTCATAGGCAATGCATCTCATGGTTGTACCAAACTCTGGAGGTGTCAGTGAAGTTCAGTCCTCCCAAGATCTGGGAAGGATGCCCTAAAGTATTTAGCAAACAGCACAGATGATCCTATAGCCCTGGCCAGGCAGCAGTGTCCAGCTTTGGTGAGGGCAGGAATTTGACTCTCCTGCAGTGAGGCTCTGGTAGCTTAGTGCCTAAGGCACTTGACTGCTAACCAGAAGGCTGGCGGTTCAAACCCACCAGCCACTCCTCGGAAGGAAGGTTGGGCATTCCTACTTCCGTAGTGATACTGCCTTGGAAACCCAAGGAGGGGTCGCTATGAGTCGGGGCCGACTCGATGGCAAATAACAACAACAACAGCAGTGAGGCTGGTGAGTGGGACAAGACGTCAGAGCTGTGAGGAAGATGGTACCATTGCCCAACATTTGGAACTCAGAGAGGTCTGGCCTTGTCTCCCAGCCATGTTGGGTTCAAACAAATAACAAATCGATTAAGAATTCAAATTCTTGGTGAACCGAAATCCAACTTCCAGTTCTAGAAGTGGAGAAGTCTCAAAGATTAATGGCCTCAGTCAGAAAAAAGGCTCTTTTTGAACAAAAAGGATATGTGAAATGCCAATGTATCCAAGGTTAATGAAGCAAACAAGACCACATTATATGCGGAATGGAAACAAAAAACAAACAATTTATGAAATTGCTTCATAGGGAAGGCAGCCTGTGAAATAACTATGTTTTATGGGGCACATAATCTTGGCCACGAGGCAGTGGTGGTTCAGTGGTAGAGTTATGTCTTACATGAGGGAGACACAAGTTTGATTCCTGTACCTCACGTGCAGACACCATCTGTCCATCAGTGGACGCTTGTGTGTTGTTGTGATGCAGAACAGGTTTCAGTGGAGCTTCCACACTAAGACAGACTAGGTAGACAGGCCTGGAACTGGCTTCTGAAAACCAGCCAGTGAAAACCTGTCTCTAGCCAGTCATGGGGGTGGCAGAGGACTGGGTAGTGTTACGTTGCATTGAGCATGGAGTTGTCATGAATTGGAGCACACTTAACAGAAACCAACAACAATAACAACTCAATTGATCAAAGCAATATAAATAAAGAGCAAAATTGAATCATCTTTAAACATTACAAAGATATTTATATTGGAAACACATCTCTTCCAGGGATGGATGCATAGGATCCCTGACTCCAGATTCCAGTATTCTAAGTTGTCTTTTCATTTAATGAGTAGGAAATGTGCACATGTTGGGGCAAAGCATCATGGGAAGGTTTCGAACTGGTAGAAACCATGCCTTTCTTTTGCTAAATGGAAGAAAGAGTTGTGAAAGAGGGATGAGAGGAGAACACACGTGCTAATAGCACAATGGGAGTGTTCTAAGGTAAGTCAGGGAACGAGAATATTGTTGCTGTTGTTGGGTGACGTGTAGTTGATTTCGACTCCCAGTGACCCCACGTGACAGAGTAGAACCGCCCCACAGGGTTTCTTAGGCTGTAATCTCTACTCGAACAGATCACCAGGTCTTTCTCCCAGGTGAGTTTGAACCACTAACCTTTCAGTTAGCAGCTGTGCACTTAACTGTTGCACCACCAAGGTCCTTCAAGGAACAAGAGCAGTGGATACCTTTGAACCATCCATACCCATTGACTCCTTGGAAACTGGATGGGGCACTTCTGCTCTGTCCTATAGGGATGCTAAGAGTTGGAATTGACTCAACGGCAATGGGTTTGGTTTTGGGTGGGAGATCACCAGCCTTCCTCCTGAGGTACCTCTGGTGGACTCTGGTTGCCTCTGGTGTACCTGCCTCTGTTGGTGATATTTGCTCCATTCAAGAAATTCTTGTTCCAACAATAGAAGCTAAAATTATACTAATTGGATTTGACCCTTTCCAAATGATCAAATGGGGTCTGAGTCTAAGTCAGTCCAACAGTACCTCATAACAATGATTTTGTTCCCCAACCTGATTGGCTTAAAAACTCTCCTACAGTGCTGCCAGCATGCCTGTTCTCTTCTCCCCTCCCTCAAGGCCATGTCGCCTGTGAAGGGTGCAGGACAGGGGCTGGTCTCCATCTCCTCACCCTCCTATCCCTCGTGCACTTGCAGAGAAAGTCTAGTTCAATGTTAGCAACACATCTAACTGTTCCTCTTATTCTCCCTTCTGTCTCTCCCTCTCTATGACCCTACCTTCCCTCTACTTCCTACTTCCTTCCTTCCTCCATGTTTGCATTCCTCTCTGGTCTTGGTCTACCTTCTCTCTTTATCTTCTTTCTCCTTAAACATTTCCACAGAATTATGTCTTGAAAGCTATTTGCATAAAATCATTACACAGGGGGCAAGAGTGACATTTCTTTATGGGCCTGGGTCAATGGATTTGACAAATGAGGCTGCTATCAGGAAAAACAAATTGTTAGTGTTATATTGAAATTTTGCTGTGGGTATTAAATATTTGCATGAGGTAACCAAACACTCTAGGGTTTAGGCAGATGAATTCCATTCCAAACCCACTAAAATGAAAAGCCAACTGCAAATTAGGTTTGAAATGGACCTGCCTGTCCTCGGAGATTTTGCAGCGACTAATGGATTAGTCCCCAAGTGGAACACAAACCTACTTTACTTTCATAGAAGCGAAGAGACTAATAAAGGCTGTATCTCTTGCAGCCTTGAATCATCCGGGGCTCCACCAACCTCTGTTTAATAGCCCGATGCTGCTCAGTTGAGTTTCTTAATTAAGTCACAATAAGAGTTGGCCCTTAAGAAATCCCTAAACACCTGAGTCCTTGGTTTTGTATTTATTTATTTATTTTTACCAATGGTGTCAAAGAATGGCTTGGAAAATGGGGGGGGGGGCGCGGCTAGCCACCTCTCTAGTCTCCACTGGTGCCTCACCAAGAACATATCCATGGAAAGTTAAAGATAAAATACTCATCACAAAACTGTTTTACTTTTATCTTTCTGGGACACACTCCACATATAAACTGTGAATGCTCTACTGATGCAACTTGCAGACCAGTATCTCACTCCTGACGCCCACAAAATGAGTTGGTGTTGAGTCATTTTCTACTCATGGTGGCCCCTAGTATGTGAGGACAGACTGTGCACCAGTGGGTTTTCAATGGCTTATTTTTAAAGACTACAGCCTTGGACACCCTCTAGGGCAGTTCTACCCTGTCCTGTAGAGTAGCTATGAGTTGGAATCGACGTGAGGCAATGTGTTTAGTTTCCAGTGGGAGATCACCAGACCTTCTTCTAAAGTGCCTCTGAGTGGACGCCAGCCACCAACCTTTTGGTTTGCAGTCAAGCGCGTAACTGTTTGTACCACCCAGGGACTCTGCATACATACATGCATGCATACATGCATACATACATAAATACATATGTATTCACATATATACACACTTATAAATGCACAAGATGTAATGTAATATACATTCAAGTCACCCTTTTCCTTCTGTTTACATAAAAACTTTGATTGAGACATACTTTTATTGCTTTTAGCCTGAGGCCACAGCACAATTTATAGAGAAAACAGTGGGTTTATGTTTGGTGTTTCCTCATGTGAACAAGAGAGCAGGGCTGTTCTCATGGGCAGTTCTTGCCCACATACCCACTGGCCCCAGGTGGTCTGATGTCAGAGATGACAGAGGAATCAGGAGCTCAGATGCTTAAAAGATGACATAGCTGGAAACTCAGAGTCAGGGTATCCATGAGGAAAGAAGAATGAGTTGGGGCAAAAGAGGGCAGGTGGGCCATTTTGGGGGAGTCAGAGCTGAGGAGGACTGGGGAAAGGAGGAAACTGAGCAGATGCCAGTCCCGGAAGCAGAAGGTCAGGGAGGAGGTGTGCTGTCAGGGTGGAGGCAGAGTCTGGAGAAATGAGGTCAGAGCACCAAAGACCAAGAAGGGACGAGGAGCACAAGAACTTTATGTTGACTCTGGAGATCGGCTTGTAGGGACCGATGTGCGGCAGACAGTTGTCTTTGTGCCTGCCTAGCAGTCAGGTGCACACTTCTGCAGACAATTCCCTGAATTCATCCTGGGGACTCTGACTTTGTGGTCTCAGTCCAGCTCCAGAGGTGATCATGTGACCCAGACTGGCCAATCATACATCACAAGCCCCTGGCCACAATGATTGGTTCAGGAATGGCATATACCTCTGTTAGAGCCATGAGAATATAAGTATTAGGCCTTTTACTGGCAGTACAGGAGAGAGGTGCTCTTCACAGTGGGACATGAAGATGTGAGCACACAAGACTGAGGGTGCTGAGGTCCCCACAGGGAGAGCATGTGCCTGGGGGGTAAGTCAATCCAAGAAGAGCTGGGTCTTCAAAAAAGGAAGGGTCAGATTCCTGGTAGTGGAATTTAAGCCCCTGGAATCAGACATCCCCAGAGCCACTCTATCTTTTTCTCTTCTTGGCCTGAACCAGGACATCTCCTTCTTTAGATTAAACCCTCTGGATTTGGGTTTTCTGTCACTTACAATTGAGTGTATTCTCGATCCTGAAAGACAAAATTGTGCCTCTTTGAAGTCTGGTGTTCATTGTCTTAGGGAGGACAATAGATTGGTCACTCTACAGAGACACCTAAGAGAGTCTTTACACTGTCTTCTTGGCCCATCTGGAATAAGTTCTGTTGGTTTCTCAAAAATTGCCCTCTTATTTGATTTGATTGTGAATTGATCCTAGGAAAAACACATTATTTTGAAAAGCTGCATAGCCTCTTATATCTGATTTCTTTTTGATAATTTGTCTCTAAATCATTAATGTCATGCACAGCTTCAAGCCACCAACACTCCCAGAAAGCCCCTTGGTAGCCAGTCTGTGTTTGGTTGATTAGATTTTAAAAAACAAAACAAACAAACAAAAAGCAAAGAAACCTAATTGCATCCTGTGTTAAGCTGGGTTCTCTAGAGAAGGAGAACCAGTAAAGCTTATATATATACATACATATATATATATATATATATATATATATATATATATATATACATACAGAGGGAGAAATATATCTTAGGAAAATGGCTCACATACTTATAGAAATGAGCAAGTCCCAAGTTCTTGGCTCAAATGTCAAGCTGGAGGCTTTTCCTGATCCATGCAGCTGCAGGGGCTGACAAGTTCAAGATTGGCAGGCAGTATACCAGCTGTTGACTCCAACGAACGACGTATCCAACATCTCTAGGCCGAATGGTGGATTGTTCACTCACGGACAGTTGTAGGCAGCACAATAGGATCCCAACCCACAGAAGAGTGTCTCTTTTTCCCAGGATGTCCATAAATATATTGGAAGCAAGCCACACCCCTAGGGAAACTCACTTTCAACAGATTGGCTGCTCAAAACATATACATCCGATCTCATTATGGGAATAACCCACATCACAACTGTTTAAACCATTCAAAATTATGGTCCAGCCAAGTTGACACACAACTCCAACTATCACAGTCTACCCCTTGTTAACTTGGCAGTTGTACACATCTCCTTAACCATATATAATCTCTAAATAAGGACAACTATAAAGTCATATTTGTGCCTAACATGATACACTAACACATGTACAACCAACATGCATTAACCTTGTTTACATTTCATAGTTCATGACAGAAAGAAACAAAAATATTTCTTGCACATATACAGTGAAGAAATATAACAATCACAGTCCTTGTTTCTGCAGCTGGTCACATGGTCGTAGCTGATATTCAGAAAGACTTCTTCCACCAGCCATTCTGTATTTCCCTTGTCCTCAGCAGGCACCTCAGCTGGTCGTGATTCTTTGCCTGGCGGGGTGACCCAAGCTTTCATTCCTGAAGGGTTTGAGCCATTGGTAGTCATAGCAGAATTGGGTTGCTATAATTTTCCATTAACTTTAATCACAGGGCATGGTAAATGGCCTAAAAAATCTCCTGTATTCCGGACATGTTCTTCTTTACCTCCATTATGTAATGTCAATCCAATTTCCCCTTGATAATCAGGATCTATCACACCAGATAGTACAGTAATGCCCTTTTTTTGTCTGTTGATCCAGAGGCATGAGGAAGCCAAAATGGCCAGGTGGCATTCTTAACTTCCAGTTCAATGCAATCAGTATTGTGTGTCTTGGTGGGAGTGTTCCTCCCTTTGGGGCTAAGATCTCCAGACCTGCAGAGCATTGGGTAGCAGGGACAGGAAACAAAAATTTTTTGACTGGGTTACTAGAGGTTATAGTGGGTGGTACCACTCCTATTTCCACCCCTTGGTTCCTGGACCCATGAATCCTGGCTATTGGAGAAACAGCACGGTATATTGAATGCTGATTTAGAGCACATACAACCTTCTGGAGAACATTGCCCCAACCCTTCAAGGTATTGCCACCTAGCTGGTGCTGTAATTGTGTTTTTAGTAGGCCATTCCATTGTTCTATCAACTCAGCTGCTTCAGGATGATGGGGAACATGGTAAGACCAGTGAATTCCATAAGTGTAGGCCCACTGCTGCACTTCATTTGCTGTGAAGTGAGTCCCTTGATCTGAAGCAATGCTGTGTGGGACACCATGATGATGGATAAGGCATTCTGTAAGCCCATGGATGGTAGTTTTGGCAGAAGCATTGCATGCAGGGAAAGCTAATCCATATCCAGAATAAGTATTTCTTCCACTAAGAACAAAATGCTGTCCTTTCCATGATGGAAGTGGTCCAATGTAATCAGCTTGCCACCAGGTTGCTGACTAATCACCACAAGGAATGGTTCCATATCAAGGATTCAGTGTTGGTCTCTGCTGCTGGCAGATTGAACACTCAGCAGTGGTGGTAGCCAAATTAGCCTAGGTAAGTGGAAGTTCATGTTGTTGAGCCCATACACAACCTGCATCCCTGTCACCATGGTCACTTTGTTCATGGGCCCATTGAGCAATGACAAGAGTAGCTGGGGAAAAAGCTGACTGGTTTTCACTGAATGTGTCATCCTATCCACCTGATTATTAATGTCCTCCTCTGCTGAGGTCACCTTTTGGTGGGCATTCACATGAGACATAAATGTCTTTACTCCATTGGCCTATTCAGAGAGATCTATCCACATACCTCTTCCCCATACATCCTTATCACCAATCTTCCAATCATGTTCCTTCCAAGTCCCAGATCATCCAGCCAAGCCATTAGCCACAGCCCATGAATTCGTATATAATCGCACATCTGACCATTTCTTATTCCATGCAAAGTGAACATCCATATGCACGGCTCAAAGTTCTGCCCATTGGGAGGATTTCCCTTCACCACTGTCCTTCAGGGAAGTCCCAGAAAGGGGTTGCAGTGCTGCCGCTCTTCACTTTCAAGTGGTGCCTGCATATTGTGCAGGACCATCTGTAAACCAGGCATGAGTTTTCTCTTCCTCAGTTAACTGCTCATAAGAAACTCCCCATGAGGTCATAAGTGCAAACTGGGAGAGGGAAGGTACTGTGACTGGAGTAGAGACCGCAGGCATTTGGGCCACTTCCTCTTGCAACTTACTTGTGCCTTCAGGTCCTACTCGAGCCCAGTCTCTGATACACCACTTCCATTTAATGATGGAGTACTGCTGTGCACATCCAACTTTATGACTCTCTGGGTCAGACAACACCCAGTTCATGATGGGCAGCTCAGGCCTCAGGGTGACTTGGTGACCCATGGTTAGGCATTCAGTTTCCACTAAAGCCCAGTAACAAGTCAAAAGCTGTTTCTCAAAAGGAGAGTAGTTATCTGCAGAGGATGGCAGGGCTTTCCTCCAAAATCCCAAGGGTCTGTGTTGCGATTTACCAATAGGGACCTGTCAAAGACTCCAAACAGCATCCCTGTCTGCTACAGACACTTCAAGCACCATTGAAACAGCCAGATCATATGGCTTAAGTGGCAGAGCAGCTTGCGTGGCAGCCTGAACCTGTTGCAGAGCCTTCTGTTGCTCTGGGCCCCACTCAAAACTAGCAGCTTTCTGAATCACTTGATAAATGGGTTGAAGCAACACACCCAAATGAGAGATATGTTGCTTCCAAAATCTAAAGAGGCCCACCAGACACTGTGCCTCCTCTTTAGTTGTGGGGGAAGTCAGATACAATAACTTATCCTTCACTTTAGTAGAAATATCTTGACATGCCGCACAGCACTGGACCCCTAGAAATTTCACTGAGGTGGAAGGTGTCTGAATTTTTGTTGGGTTAATTTCCCACCCTCTAGCATGCAAAGGTCTCACCAATAAGTCTAGAGTCATTGATACTTCTTCCTTACTAGGTCTAAACAGCATAATGTTGTCAAAATAATGGACCAGTGTGATGTCTTGTGGAAGGGAAAGGTGATCAAGATCCCTACGGATTAAATTATGACATAGTGCTGGGGAGTTGATATACCTCTGAGGAAGCACTGTGAAAGTATATTGTTGGCCTTGTCAGCTGAAGGCAAACTGCTTCTGATGGTCCTTTGAAATTGATATTGAGAAAAAGGCATTGGCCAGATTAATAGCTGCATATCAAGTACCAGGAGATGTACTAATTTGCTCAAGCAATGAAACTACATCAGGAACAGCAGCTGCAATTGGAGTCACCACCTGATTAAGTTTACAACAATCTACTGTCATTCTCCAAGATCCATCTGTTTTGGGCACAGGCCAAATAGGTGGATTAAATGGGGATGTGGTGGGAATCACCACTCCTGCATCCTTCAAGTCCTTGATGGTGGCAGTAATCTCTGGAACCCCTCCAGGGATACAGTATTACTTTTGGTTTACTATTTTTCTAGGTAGAGGCAATTTTAATGGCTTCCACTTGGCTTTTCCTACCATAATAGCTCTTACTCCACATGCCAGGGACTGATGTGGGAATTCTGCCAATTATGGAACTGGGGAAATCACTACAGGGTGGGTTTAGGGACCCACTGGACCCACTGTGAGATGCAGCTGAGTTAAGACTCCATCAATAACTTGGCCTTCATATGTCCCTACTCTGACTGGTGGGCCACAGTGATGCTTTAGGTCTCCTGGAATTAATGTCAGTTCAGAGCCAATGTCCAGTAAACCCCCAAAAGTCTGATGATTTCCTTTTCCCCAATGAACAGTCACTCTTGTGAAAGGCCTAAAATCCCTTTGAGGAAGGCTGGGAGAAAGATTGACATTATAAATTTTTGTCAATGCAGTGGGGTTCTTCCTCAAAGGGACCCGACCTCCCCTTCATTCAAGGGGTTGTGGGTCTGTAAACTGACTCAAGTCTGGGAATTGATTGAGAGGCCATGACTCTGTATTCTGGCAATTCTATCTAGATTGCTGTTCATGTGACCTAGAATTCTTCTGCCTATACAGATCAAGTAAATATTTAGTAGATTTGCCATGTATTTCACTCTTAGGAACATCATGCCTACGTAGCCAATGCCATCGTTCCATGAGTCAGAGTATTCTGATTACTGTTTTGACTCTGCTGTCCATTATGGTAACCATGCCCACTTTGTCTTTGTCGATTAACTACTGCCACCTGTTCCCTACTACCGTGGGGTCCAATCAGCCCCATTGTAATAAAGTGTCTTAGTTCAATTAGGGCAGTTCCCACCGTGAAATCTGGCTTACATAAAATAGCAATCACAGCAATATTCAAGGATGCTGGGGTTCCCTTCACAAATTTGCTCCTCACTGTACTGGTGAAAAGCATGTCTTCTGGACTCTCCATTTCTGGCTCTAGTGGTCTAATCTGATAAATCCATTCTAACAGGCCAATTTCCCTAAGCCTCTGGATACCTTCTTCTACATTATACCAAGGGTCTGGGACTTCAACTTGACTTAAGATTGTTGTTGTTGTTGTTGTTGTTATGTGCCATCGAGTCGGTGACTTAAGGTAGGCCTCTGCATAATCCATGCTTCAGTAAGCCTACCAAATAAACAATTAGATCCTTTCCTAACCTCCTAAGCTGAAACATTGAATGAAGAATCTGTACTTAGTGGGCCTAAATCAATAAACTCAGACTGATCCAATGTTACATTCCTTGCACCATTACCCCACACCCTCAGTAGCCATTCCCATATATATTCTCCAGGTTTCTGTCTGTACATGTTAGCAAAATCAAGTAGGTCTTTTTGGGTGTAGCATACCACCTCCTCAGTCACACTTTGTATTTCACCTTTTGGGGCTTGTTTGGACTTAAGTTTAGTTATAGGTCTAGCAGCAACAATGGGTGGTTGGAGAAGTTCCTGAGAGCATTCAGGAATGTCTTCCATGGCCTCTGCCTCAGGCAACGACCCAGCAGGAACAGTTGGGTTAATCCCATCCAATGGAGGTGGAAGGAATAATGGTTTTACAGTGATCCCTTCAGATGGGAGGGATTCAACAGAATTTACAGGCTCCATATCCTCATCTTCTTGACTGTCTGCCCATACGTTCCCATTTCAGGTTTCAGGATCCCATTTTTTTCTCAATAAATGCCCTCACTTTAACTTCAGACACCATTCTGGGTTGGCAATTTAATTGGCATTGTAATTCAGCCAACCTTACAATAAGACTCTGGGTTTGTTTTTCAGCAATATCAACTCTGTTACTAAAAAAAATAAGGCTTTCTTTCAGAGCACAACTGGCAACATTGAGGTCTTTTATGTGGCACTTGAGCTGTGACTCAGCAGCCCTGAACTCATCTTGCTCCTTTACCACTTTGTCTAGTGTAAGTAGGACCAACCAACCAGCTTCCTTATACTCCTCACACTGACAAAATTGCAGAAAACTATCAAATATGCAGTCACTTGAACCTCACTTCTCAAAAATTCTTGATCTATTGGTGGTGCTATTTTGCATATTAATGTTGCCCCCTCCTGCCATGGATTAGCAGGGCCCTCTTTACTAATGGAGGCAGAGTCACCAGTCCCTTTATGATTAATCAAATTGAGAACCAAAACAGAATTGGTGAGAACCAATTTAGGAAGCCCATCCTTATGATTTTTTCTCTCTAGTACTGCTCCTGGTACCAAACGTGTTAGGCTGGGTTCTCTAGAGAAGCAAAACCAGTAAAGCTTATATACATATATATATATATAGAGAGAGAGAGAGAGAGAGAAATTGATCTTAGGAAAATGGCTCACACTTATAGAAGCGGGCAAGTCCCAAGTTCTTGGATCAAATGCAAGCTGTAGGCTTTTCCTGACTCACGCAGCTGCGGGGGCTGACAAGCTCAAGGTTGGCAGGCAGTATACCAGCTGTCGACTCCAACGAATGATGAATCCAAGGCCGAATGGTGGATTGTTTGTTCACAGATGGTTGTAGGCAGCACAACAGGATCCCAATCCACAGAAGAGTCGCTCTTTTTCCAAGAATGTCCATAAATATATTGGAAGCAGGCCACGCCCCTAGGGAAACTCCCTTTCAATGGATTGGGTGCTCAAAAAAATATACATCCAATCTCATCATGAGAATAACTCACATCACAACAGCCAAGTTTACACACAACTCCAATTATCACATACCCCTAAAATGCATTTACTCTGAATGCATTAAGGCTGCAGTTAGCAAATCGGAACTGTATTACCCCCTTAAATTATCGTGAAAACAAAATCAATAGTTTATTTAACCATAACTGAGAAAAGAAAAGAAAAAAAAAAAAAAGAGGGGAGGGCCTACCATGAGGAATCTGTCTAACAAGTTTTATTTGGAAAAAAATAATGTAGGGAAACATGGAGAAAGAATTTTAGGGAAAAGCAAGGAATTAATACACGTAGCTTAATATTATTCATTTATAGCTCACCAGGCCTTTGGCTGGGATGAAATGCTTTCTGACTAGGCAATAAGAATAAATAAGCCTAGAAAAATGTTTGATAGTGACAGCAGTTGGGTTTAATGTGGGTATTTATACTGTTTCTTTAACTAAAAAATCTGAGATTATTAAAAAGCTGGGCAGCTCATTAATGTCTTCTACTTGGGCTCTGGGGCAAAACTGGATCGAATTCAGATACCACCACCGAAGCTCCGTGTACAGATTTTAAATGTACAATTTCTAGGGTTTTTCTGCCCCAGGTCATAACTCCTCTGTACGGGGTGGAAATGACAATTCCATGTGGAGTGACAGATGCATCTCAATGTCCTCTAAGACCTGAGACTTCCCACTAACTAATCTCTTACTAAGAAGCCTTGGTGCACGGTGATGAAGCACTTGGCTGCTAACCAAAATGTCAGAAGTTCAAACCTACCAGCAGCTCCTTGAGAGAAAAGACCTGGTGATCTGCTCCAGGCAGTAATGATTACAGCCTAGGAAATTTATGGGGCACTTCTATTCTGGCCCATAAGGTTTCTATGAGTGAAATCAGCTTAACAGCACATGGCAACAGCATCTCTTGCTGGTTCTTTGGAAATATGGAATGGCACACAGGAAGCATGTACCTTGGGAAGGGCTGATGGACCTCTCCTGGGGGATGGATGATTAGGCTGAGGGTGAGCCTCACTGGTGATTGGGAGTTGATTTTGCACTAGCTTCCAAATCTTTCCATCTCTCCCTTCCCTTCCATGTCTCCATATATTCATCTTAGAAATCAAAGAATTTTTGAATTAGAAGAAAATTAGAAATTCTGGACCCAAAGTCATCATTCATTTGGTCCTTCGTGTATATATTTTTCACCTGATTGGTCCTCTGTGCCTGGCCTTGAACTGGGCCCTGGGGTACAGCAGTGAGCAGTGGAGTGTGTTCTTGGCTCAGTTTAGTTGGTGCAGTAGCTTGAATGGTGGCTCCCCAAAACAATATGTTTACGTCCAAAGCCCTAGAACCTACCAGTGTGATCTTATTTGGAAGAAAAGGGTCTTCGCAGATGTAATTGAGTTAAAGATCTCAAGATAAGATCATGTTGATTATCCCCCCTCAAAACAAAACAAAACAAAAACAGTTGCCATCAAATTGATTCCAACTTATGGTGATCCCATGTGTGTCAGACCAGAACTGTGCTCCTAGGGTTTCAATGGCTAGTTTTCCAGAAGAAGATTGCCACACTTTTCTTCTGAGATACCTGGGTAGACTTGAACCTGCAACTTTTCTGTTAGCATGCTAACTGTTTGCACCACCCAACGACTCCTGGATTATCTGGTGGGTCTTACATCCAATGACAAATGTCCTTATAAGAAAAAGAAGAGGAGAAGACACAGAGACAGAGGAGAAGGTCAAGTGAAGAAAGAGACAGAGATTGGAGTGATGTAGCCACAAGCCAAGGAATACCTGGAACTCCTAGAAGCTAGAAGAGGGGGTAGGATTCTCCCCCGGAGCCTTCAGAAAGAATGTGGTCCTGTTGACATCCTGCTTTCAGACTTCCGGCCTCCATAATTGTGAGAGAATAAATTTCTGTTGTTTTAAGCCAGCAGGTTTGTGGTATGTTCTTATGACAGCCCTAGGAAGCTAATACAGTTGAGAAGGTTTTTTTTTTTTTTAAAGTGAAAAACAACATACTTTCAGGGGTGATAGGTGTCAGGAAGCCAACAGGACAGAAATGGTAGACTTCAGTGAGTGGTGAGAGGGCATGTTGGTCCCCGTTATCCAGAATCCAGAAGTTTCCATGGCACCTATTGTTCCTAGCATCCAATTCACTTAGTTACCTGACTCATATCTTTCCAATAAAGCGCTATTTTGGGTTAAATTAAGTAGCATCAGTTCTCCTGTTTGCCAAGAACCTCAGTAGATGCAGCAAAGGAGGGTATGTGGGAGATAATCATGCATCCTCCCTTATAAATTGTCCTCAGAAGAACTGGAAAGAAAACTGAAATCAGAGCACAGGTGATATAAGGGTAAATCGTTTCTGTTTGTAGGGGACACTGGGCTTGGTTTGGCTGCCTCGCTGCTCCAAACACACTTCCTGGGTGGAGGGGAGTTCCACTTTAGAAACCATCTTATCTACAAGATGGAAGCTGAAAACCTGTAGGCAGAGTGCAGTCATGTGACCTGGACTCAGCCAATCAGCACCCCCATGAAGACTTCCATTAAGAAGCTTGTGATGTAAAGAAGCAGGCTTGTGAGGAGTCTGTTCTGGTGACAGGGACATGAAGACTTCTTGTTTCCATGGCTCAGGGTACACACTGTGGACTGTGGTGTTTCCACCGGGGAATTTGACAGTGTCATTCGGACATTGGTAGACTCAGGCTGCCTAGACTCCAAGAAGCCTACTTCTGTCTTAAAATACACCGACTCTAGTTTCTTGTGTACAATTCACTGACAGTGATTATGTTCTTCAAGTTACACAGCGATCCTCACCCTCCTTTTCTGATTTATTCCTCTCCCATTAGTATGAGCTCACTGCCCTCTAAGGTTCCTATCCAATCCTTCAAGTTGCTGTTGTCAATCTGATACTATATATAGACAGATCATAAAGGAGCAAATTGCTCAAGACAGCTAACTGTATTAGCTTTGTAGGGCTGTCATAAGAACATAGCACAAACCTGCTGGCTTAAAGCAACAGAAATTCATTCTCTCACAGTTGTGGAGGCTGGAAGTCTGAAATCAGGATGTCAGCAGGACCACGTTCTTTCTAAAGGCTCTGGGGGAGAATCCTTTCCCCTCTTCTAGCTTCCAGGAGCTCCAGGCATTCCTTGGCTTGTGGCTACATCACTCCAATCTCTGCCTCCCTCTTCACTTGGCCTTCTCCTCTGTCTCTGTGTCTTTTCCCCTTCTATCTCTTATAAGGACTAAATTCCTTTTCTATTTAAATAGACAGAAAGAAATCACATAGCTGTTCCCTCACCAAGCCAAACTCACCACCATCAATCGATTCCAACTCATAGTGACCACCATTGGGTTTCCAAGGCTGCAAATCTTTACAGAAGCAGACTGCCTCATCTTTTTTCCATGGGGCTGCTAGTGGGTTTGAACTGCTGACCTTTTGGTTAGCAGCCAAATGCCTTAACCGACATACCACCAGAGCTCCTTACATAGCTGTTGTTATGTGCTGTTGAGTCGGACCCGACTCATAGTAACCCCTCCTTGGGTTTCCGAGGCAGTATCACTTTGGAAGTAGATTGTCCCATCTTCCTTCCAAGGAGTGGCTGGTGGGTTTGAACCAGCAGGCTTCTGGTTAGCAGTCAAATGGCTTAGGCACTACACCACCAGAGCTCCCTAGCTATCATTATTTAAATGCTAGGATAGATTCTGTTGATAGTAACTAGGAACCCTGATAGATGTGCTGGCTCTGAGCATGCCTCTCTAGATGCTCACTTTTTCCACATCTAAACAGCTGGTGGTGCTACGTAGCCATCACCCAAGTGTCTAAGGTGCAGAGTCCTTTCCTTACACAGTTCCCTGCAGACTGGTGAATGGAGCAGAAAACATATTTTGACTTCCAAATGTGTGAATTGGATTGTAAATCAATGGACAGCACATCAGTTTACATGTTGACACAAACACTAAGCATTTCAAGTCAGAGGAGAACAAGTCCCTGGGAAATAGTGTTGATATCAGTAACTACTAAGATAGGATTTTCCTGGGGTGTGGGGGAAGGGCTGTGCACAGAGTGACTGTGTTCCCTGATGCCTAAAGGCCAGTTGCCCTTGAGTTGATCTTGACTCCTGAAGACCCACGTGCGTTAGAATAGAACTGTGCTCTGTAAGTTCTTTTTTTAAAAATTGTTTGTTTGTTGTTGTTGAGAACATACACAGCAAAGAAATACACCGACTCTAGTTTCTCGTGTACAATTCACTGACAGTGATTACGTTCTTCAAGTTACACAGTGATCCTCACCCTCCTTTTCTGATTTACTCCTCTCCCATTAATATGAGCTCACTGCCCCCTAAGGTTCCTATCCAATCCTTCAAGTTGCAGTTGTCAGTCTGATCCTTTGTAGACAGATCATAAAGGAACAAATTGCTCAAGGCCAACATTCTTTACTAGTGAAGCTAAACTATTGTTTGGTTTTAGAAAGTCTTCAGGGAACATTTTTGGCTGAAGTTTTAAAGATGATCTCAGGCAATAGTTTTGATGGTTCATCCAGCTTCCATGACTCCAGAAACTCTGGATTCCATAATTTTATAATCTGTTATACATTTTGCTTCTTTTCATCAGAATTGTATTTATTGTTTGAGTTTTTTTCATGTATGTGGTAAAATACACATAACATAAAATTTATAATTAGTGACATTCAGTACATTCACAATATTGTGCAACCATCACCACCATCTAGTTCTACAACACACATTAAAGGAAATCCTGTACCCATTAAGCAGTCACTCATCATTCCCTTCCCTGTCCAATCCTGTTGTCGTTGTTAGGTGCTGTCAGGTCAGCTCCGACTCATAGTGACAGCATGTGCGACAGTATGAAACACTGCCTGGTCCTGTGTCAGCCTCAGAATCTTTGCTACCTAAGCCCATCCTTGCAACCACTGTGTCAATCCATCTCATTGAGGGCCTTCCCCTTTTTTGCTGACCTTCCACTTTACCAAGCATGATATCCTTCTCTAGGGAATAGTCCCTTCTGACAACAAGACCAAAGCAAGTGAAACAAAGTCTGGCCATTCTTGCTTCCAAAGAGCATTCCAGCTGCACTTCTTCCAGGACAGATTTGTTCATTCTTCTGGCAGTCCATGGTACTTTCAGTATTCTTCACCAACACCACAACTCAAAAGCATCAACTCTTCTTGGGTCTTCCTTATTCACTGTCCAGCTTTCACATGCATATGAGATGACTGAAAATACCACAGCTTGGGTCAATTGCACCTGAGTCTTCAAAAAGACAACTTTGCTCTTCAGCACTTTAAAGAGGTCTGTTGCAGCAGATTTGCCCAGTGCAATGTGTTGTTTGATTTCTTGACTGATGCTTCCATTGATGTTGATTATGGAACCAAGTAGTGTGAAATCTTTGACAACTTCAGTCTTTTCTCCATTTATTGTGATGCTGCTTATTGGTCCAGTTGTGAGGATTTTCATTTTCTGTATGCTGAGGTGTAACCCACCCTGCAGACTCTTGTTTTTAATCTTCGTCAGTAAGTGCTTCAAGTCATCTTCACTTTCAGCAAGCAGGGTTGTGTTGTTTGCATACTTAGGTTGTTAATGATTCTTCCCCCAATCCTGATGCTGTGTTCTTCTTCATATAGTCCAGCTTCTCGGATTATTTGATCACCACACAGATTGAATAAATATGGTGAAAGGACACAACCCTGACACACTCCCTTCCTGATTTAAAACCATGCAGTATCCCCTTGTTCTGTTTGAACGACAGCCTCCTGGTCTATGTACAGATTCCTCATGAGCACAATTAAGTGTTCTGGAATTCCCATTCTCCTCAATGTTTTCCACAATTTGTTATGATCCACACAGTCAAATGTTTTGCATAGTCAATAAAACACAAGTAAACATCTTTCTGGTATTCTTTGCTTTCAGCTAAGATCCATCTGACATCAGCAATAATACTCCTCATTCCACATCCTTTTCTGAATCCAGCTTGCATTTCTGGGAGCTCCCTGTCAATATACTACTGCAACCATTTTTGAATTGTCTTCAGCAAGATTTTATTTGTGTGTGATATTAATGGTATTGTTCAATAATATCCACATTCTGTGGGATCACCTTTCTTTAGAATGGGCACAAATATGGATCTCTTCCAGTCAGTTGGCCAGGTAGCTATGCCAAATTTTACAGCATAGATGAGTAAGTGCCTCCAGTGCAGCATCCATTTGTTGAAACATCTCAGTGGGTATTCCATTAATTCCTGGAGCCTTCCCCCACCCCCAATTCCTTCACTACAACTTTGATTTCTTTCTTCAGTACCATCAGTTCTTGGTCATATGCCACCTCCTGAAATGGATGAACATCAACCAATTCTTTTTGGTGTAGTGACTCTGTGTATTCCTCTCATCTTCTTTTGATGTTTCCTGCACCATTCAATATTTTGCCCATAGAGTCTCTCAATATTACAACTCAAGGCTGAAATTGTTCTTCAGTTCTTTAGCTTGAAAAATATCAAGTGTTGAGAATGTTCTTCCCTTTTGGTTTTCCAACTCCAGGTCTTTGCACATTTCATTATAACAACTGACTTTGTCTTCTAAAGCTGCTCTTAGAAATCTTCTGTTCAACTATTTTATCTTGTAATTTCTTCCATTTGCTTTAGCTACTCACCATTTAGGAGCAAGTTTCAGAGTTTCTTCTGACATTCATTTTGGTCTTTTCTTCCTTTCCCGTCTTTTTCATGACCTTTTGCTTTCTTCATGTATGATGTCCTTGATGTCATCCCACAATTTGTCTGGTTTTCAGTCATTAGTCTTCAATGCATCAAATCTATTCTTTAGATATTCTCTAAAGTCAGGTGAGACGTAATCAAGGTCATATTTTGGCTCTCATGGACTTGTTTTAATTTCTCTTCAACTTCAACTTGAACTTGCATATAAGCAGTTGATGATCTGTTCCACAGTTACCTCCTGGCCTTGTTTTGGCTGAAGATTTTGAGCTTCTTCATTGCCTCTTGCCACAGATGTAGTCAATTTGATTCCTATGTATTCCATCTGGTGAAGTCCACATGTATAGCCACAATTTATGTTGTTGAAAAAAAATATTTGCAATGAATAAGTCGTTGGTCTTGCAAAATTCTATCATGCAGTCTCTCATGTCATTTCTATCACCAACGCCATATTTTCTACCTACTGGTGATTCTTCGTTTCCAACTTCCAATCACCAGTAATAATAAACACATCTTGATTGCATATTTGATCAATTTCAGACTGCAGAAGTTGGTAAAATCTTCAATTTTTGTACTTCAGCATAGGTCTTGAAACATTCTTTGTGACAATCAATGCCAGGCCATTCCTCTTCAATTTGTCATTCCTGGCATAGTAGATCATATGGTTGTCTGACTCAAAATGGCCAAAACCAGTTCATTTCAGCTCACTAATGCCTAGACCATCAATCTTTATGTGTTCTATTTCATTTTTGACAACTTCCTGTTTTCCTAGAGTCATACTTTGTACATTCCACATTTTGAATATTAATGGATATTTGCAGCAGTTTCTCCCCATTTTGCCCCATCAGCAAATGGAAGTCCCGAAAGTTTTACTCCATCCACATCTTTAAGGCTGACTCTGCTTTGAGGAGGCAGCTCTTCCCCAGTCATATTTTGAGTGCTTTCTGACCTGAGGGGCTCATCTTCCAGCACTGTATTGGACAATGTTTCAGGGCTGTTCATAAAGTTTTCCAATATTATATCAGACAGTGTTTCACTGCTATTCATTAGGTTTTCACTGGCCAATATTTTGAGAAGTGGATGGCCCCTTCCTTCTTCTGAGTTTGTCTTGGCCTGGAAGCCCCGCTGAAACCTGTCCATCATGGGTGACCCTGGTATTTGAAATACCAGTGGCATAGTCTCCAGCCTCACAGCAACACACCAGGCATCACAGTATGGCAAACTGACAGACGAGTGGTGGCTCCAGCCCCTGGCAACCACTAATTTTACTTTCTGTCTTTATGGATTTGCCTAATATGGATATTTCATAAATCCATAGGTTTTTAATCATTCATTTTCCAAAGTAGATCATCAGGCCTTTCTTTCAAGGTGCTTCTGGATGGACTTGAACCTCCAATCTTTCCATTAACATCCAACCGTATTAACCATTTGTACTGTCCAGAGACTGATATGTAATGTCAATAATAACAAAAATAAAAACCAAAACCACTGCCTTTGAGTTGATTCTGACTCAGAGTGACCTTATGAAACAGAACAGAACTGCCCCATAGGGTTTCCAATGCTGTAAATCTTTACAGAAGCAGACTGCCTCATCTTTCTCCCATGGACTGGCTGGTGGTTTCAAATGGCCAACCTTTCTGTTAGCAGCTGAATACTTTAGTCATTGTGCTACCAGAGCTCCAACATGTAAGGTACCAGCCCTAAGTCATGAATTAGAACAACAAACATGTATTCAATAGCACTTTTGAGCTGTGCTCAAAATAGCCATTTGAGTATTTCATGCTTCCTTCCAGGACTCTGACTGATACATCTTTCTTTTACGAAGTGGGAAAAGGGTATATGTGAAAGAGGAAGCTGGAATGAAAGAACTCACAGAGTACACATGATCTGGAATTAGGATCTGGAAATAGATTCAAACTTGTCTGGGCCTGTGAACCCTTAAGGAGCCCTGGTGGCATAGTGGTTGAGCACTTGGTTGCTAACTGAAAGGTCGGTAGTTCAAACCTACCAGCCGCTCTTTGTGAGAAAGATGTTTCAGTCGGCTTCCATAAAGATGACAGCCTTGGAAACCCTATGGAGTAGTTCTACTTTGTCCCGCAGGGTCACAATGAGTCAGAAGCGACTTGATGGCTACCGAGTTGTGGTTTGGTCAATCTTTAGAAAGTCTGCATGTACCCCCAAGGGCCTGAGTACTCCAGGGAACAGGCTGGTGGGTACTTGACCATCCACTCCTTTCTTCCTCACTTCTTTAATTGCAAGAATAATGTTGAGAAGCAAAAACTCATTAAAGAGACCTGGTGAGAATTTACCATCAATGCTGAAGAATGCTGGGGCCCATAGCCTTGGTGGGGGCCCAATATCTTCCATCTTTGTCTCCTACCCGGCCACACCCTCCAATGCCCTCACCTGCAGGAAGCCAATGTCCACCATGAAACAGATGTTGGGGGGGAGTACTGATCTTGGGGGGCGGTGAGGTCTCCAGAGTTGCCTGCTTGAGTTCAGCCCTTCTCACCTTTGAAGGGCAGCCTGTCTTGTTTCTTTATCTGCCAGACTCTCTGCTGTGCTGATTTAGAAATTCCAGACACCCTATTGAGAGTTCTTTATGGAGGCAGCAGGCAACTGATCTACAATCACATGTAAAAAGATAGGGGTCCCCAGGCAACCACAGCAGCTGCAGTTTACACTTGAAATTGGAGTTAAAATGTGTGTTGGATCCACCTGCTGGCAGGTGGAGGTTGGGGAGGGACAAATTGGGAAGTGAGCTTTCTCCTCCCAGCCCTAAATTGGGCTAGAAGCCCCTAGGGTCAAATATTCAATGTTCTTGGTGTCCCTGTAGTCTCTGAAAGCTGGCGCTCCTGGCAGATGGCCGTGGAGTATTCACATTAGCTGTCAGTGGGGCTTTGCCCTCAAGGTATTCCAGACTCAAGCCTTTCTTTCTTTTAAGTGACCATCTCAGTCCTCGAGTTGTGTTCACAGAATCTCTCGAATCATGATCAATTACTGCATCATACTCTGGTTTCTTGAGGCACTGCTGGTGGTCATGAGTTTTGTGATAAAACCAAACCAAACTCACTGCTGTCGAGTCAGATCCAACTCATAACAACCCCTCCTTGGGTTTCCGAGGCAGTATCACTATGGAAGTAGATTGCCCAACCTGCCTCCCAAGGAGTGGCTGGTGGATTTGAACTGCCAGCCTTCTGGTTAGCAGTCACGTGCCTTAGGCACTACACCAGAGCTCAGATTATTGTTCAGCAAATACTGACACACTCCTCTTCCCACTCCATTGATGTGGTCTGGTCATGTGACTTCCTTGGACCAATTGAATGCCAGTGAAAGTGACAAGAGCAAGGGCTTTGCAGGTGCTTGTGTAGTTTGCCTCTCTCGTTTCTGTGATCCACCCTGAGAAGACGGTTCCCCAGGAGGTGCTGTCCCTTCAGCCCCAGGATGAACACAGGTGGAGCAGACCTGAGACCACCCACAGGTGCCGCCAAGCCCAGCAGAGCCCGGCCTAAATCAACCAAGCCCCGGTTGACCTGTGTGTGAGCCTGTGAGTGTGGAATATGTGATTGGTTAGCCACTGTTGCCTAAGTCACAGTATCCAAATCACACTGTGGAGCTCTCCAGTTGGGCTGTCAACAACTGACAATTTCCTAAGTTTCTAAATTCTTCTCTGCTGAGCCCAAAGGCACTAGTTACAAAAAAATTTTCCTCTTAAAACCAGAGTATGTTCATTCATGCATGTGTTTATTAACTTGTTTTTTTATTCAAGAAATCACTTTGATCACCTTAGAGACTGAGCACTGTTGTAATGGTTCCTGTCTTCCCAGTACAATGATTTTGGAAGAAGAGGCAGCCAGTAGGCAAGTAAACAGATACACAAATGAACAAATGCAGGCGTTGGGACAAGGGGCCACATGCCACTGTGCCTACCCCTAAAGCAAAAACCCACTGCTGCCAAGTCAGTTCTGACTTATAACACCCATATACAACATAGTAGAACTGCCCAGAGGGTTTGCAAGGCTGTGAATCTTTATGGAAGCAGACTGCCACGTCTTCCTCCTGTGGGACAGCTAGTGTTCAAAGAGCTAAACTTTCGGTTAGCAGTCAAGTGCTTAACCACTCACTCATCACCATCGAATCCATTTTCGACTCATAGTGACCCCCTCCTTGGGTTTCCAAGGCAGTATCGTTACGGAATTAGATTGCCCAGTCTTCCTTCCGAGAAGTGGCTGGTGGGTCCACAGGAGCTCCTTGTTGTGCCAACAGAAGAAACTAAGTATATGAGCTTGGGGTTGTGTTTAGAGTTTTAAAAAGTTAAGTGCTCGGCTGCTACCAAAAAGATTGGAGGCTCAAAGCAACTGAGAAGTGCCTTGAAAGAAAGGCCTGGTTATCTGCTTCTGGAGGACCAGCCACTGAAAACCCTGTGGAGTGCGGTTCTACTCTGACACACCAGGGTCTCTGTGAGTTGAAATCGATTCAAGGGCAACTGGTTTACACACATTGGTTTTGCTTGTCCAGAAATTTACTCCAGAAACTCTAGGAACAAATGAGAAGGCTTCCAGACAGTGTGGACATCTCTTGCTTTCTAATGCCTAACTTTGGTTGGAGTGACCAACTCGTCCTAGTCTGCCTGGGACTTTCCTAGATTTAGCACTGACCCGCCACATCCAGGAATCCTCTCAGTGTTGCACCCCAGGAGGCTGGTCACCTTTCAGACACACATCTGCAACGTGAGAATGGGTTGAGGTTCCAGAAGAACCTTATGGAATACTGCAGTCCCTTCAACCAAGGCCTACAGGGGAGACAGGGAAGGAGCCCTAGTGGCGCAATGGTTAAAGTGATCGACTGCTAACCAAAAGGTTGGTGGTTTGAACTCACCAGCCACCTAGAGGGAGAAAGATATGGCCGTCTCCTTCTGTAAAGATTTACAACCTTGGAAACCCTATGGAAAGCCTACCTCGTCCTACAGGGTTGCTATGAGTTGGAGTCCACTGGACATGGCAGTGTGTTTATTGGAGAGAAGCAGACAGATAGATTCATGTACTTCAAGTCACACCCTTGAATGAATAGAAAGAGTGGTTTGGTTCGATTCTCTTTGAAAGCCTGATTTAGCTCACCTTCAACAGTTTAAGAAGTTTCATACGTTTGAGTCTAGTTTAATGTGTTTTTCCTATTTTTTTTTTCCTCCCTTCCTTTTTCCCTTCCTTCTTTTCACCTTCCCTCCATCCTCCCCCCACCCCAATCCCTTTTATTCTCCTGAGGAGGGGAGGCTTTGGTGTGGTCACCCGCTCAGTGAAGGACAGGCAGTCCGTCAGGGACATGCTCCGTGCAGCGAGGGTGGCTCCCCAGACTCCGTGCTCGCTGGGGGGCACCAGCCCTTGATTTTGGTGCTCACTCCCCCTGAAGCCTCGGGATTGGATTTTCTCCCGTCTGGAGAGGCCCATATATCTTCGTCCATCTGGGCCGTCGCCTGGTCTTCACGAGAAATCCGAGGTTATGGATGGGCACGATCTCAGAGTGCTTTGCAGGGAAGGTAGGTGTAAATCCAGCCTGTCTCCCAGCCCATTTCCCCTGCTCTGCTTGGCAGTGTGTTCCAGGCCGGGGAGGGGGTGAGTGGACAGGCTCAGAGGATCCCTTGCACTAAGACAGAGGCTGTGGGGAAGGAGGGGTGCAGGGGAAGTGAGGCTCACTTTCTTCCCTAGGAGGCAGGTACTTTCACTTGCTGGGTTCATCCATTCAGTCTCTTTGTGGTCAGCCTTGTCTCTGATTTTGGATAAAGACACTGAGGCTCAGAGAGGGGCAACAATTCACCCAAAGTCACCCAGCTGGCACAGGGCTGGAGCAGGATTCACACACAAGCATTTTTACCCTCTTCCATCTATCCACTCACTTAGTTGAGCTTCTTTTAAGGGACAGGCACTAGTGATACAGCAGTGAACAAACTCAACAAGGCCCCCCGCCCACACGGTTGTGATGAAGAAGACAGATAAGGAACAATATTTCTCTCTTGGAAGGTGATTGAAGCTGTGGGAAAGAGTAAAGCTGAGTAAAAGGTATCCTTTGAGGGTGTCGTCCTCTTCTATAAGGTGGTTGGGGAAGGCCTCTCTGAGGAGGTGACAACTAAGCACAGATCCAGAGAAAGTGAAGCTTACAATTGAGGAAAGAGTGCAGAGGCCACAGCAAGTACAAAGGCCCTGAGGCTGGCCCATGGCTGATGTGTTGGAGGAATAGCATGTGTACTTCCTGGAATTGCACGCTCGGGTAGGCTATAAGTGAGGGGTGGTGGGAGCAGTCCACCCCATGGGCAGGCAATAAGGGGTGCATTGTCCATCACACATAGTTTACAGAATATGAAAATTGACTGAAATTCTCTCCACCAGGACAGATGGCACCTACCTCTCATCACCCCACTCCATAGGGTGCTACTGCCCACATTGACTGAAGAGCTCCAGAGAACTGAGCCTGCTCCCCTCTTCTTTGTTGCATCCCCAGGAGTCAGCATCTTGGTCTGGAACTGGCTTCTGTTGCAGACATGAACAAACAAACAGACAGGGAAATGTCAATGTCCCCACGAGAGCCGTGAGCATGTGGCCACATGCAGATGAAGAGCTCGATGGGAGGACAGCTTGACAGCAATGTGGCTGGACTCCCTGGCAGGGCCTTGACACCTACTGGGCTCCACAAGCACAGACGTGATGGACGTGGACAGGAGTAGGAGGAGGGCACTGAGCAACTGTCATTGTGCCAGGCTCCCTCCAGACAGGCTTTACCAGGCAAATCCATGTCATTGCTTGTCTGCCTCCTCCCCACTCCTTGGTGCTGAAGCCTCAGCTTCTGAGCATGGAAGCCTCTGTCCTAGAAAAAGATGGCTTCTTGTTACCGTTGTTCAGCTGATGTTGTTCTGGTAAGAGGAGCCACTCACCTGAGCAGTCTGTCAGGCATAGAAAAAAAGCAGGGCTATGATGTCCAGAGGCCAAGGTTAAGTCCTGGTTCCACCAATAACTGGCTGGAGGACTTTGATCAAGGTGTTCCCAATTCCAGACCTCATCAGTGAACTGAGGCTCTGGAGTGGGTGACCTAGAAGGCATTCCCGAGGTTGATTCACTGGAATCTGAGTATTTTCTTTTCCATAGAGATAACAGCCTGGGAAACCCTATGGGGTAGTTCTACTCTTTCCTATGCAATATATGAGACTGCTATCAGTCCAAACTGACTTGACGACAATGGATACTCTATGACAAAACGAATCCTGGTGGTGCCATGGTCAAAAGATCGACTGGTAACTGAAAGGTCAGACGTTCGAGCTCTGTAAGGAGAAAGACCTGGCCACCTGCTTTCATAAAGATTACAGTCCTGAAACCCTATGGGGCAGTTTTACTCTGCTATATAGGGTCACTATGAGTTGGGATCGACTCGCGAGCATGCAACAACAATGACACTCTATGCAAAAGAAGCCCTGGTGGTAGAAATGGTTATACTTGGCTTCTGACTAAAAGTCTGGAGGTTTGAACCCACCCAGTGGCTCCACAAAGATCTGTCGATCTGCTTAAAGATTGTGAGCACAATCTTTTCTCCTGCTGGGTCTTTTCTCCTGCAGAGCCACCGGTGGGCTCGAACTTCTGACCTTTTGGTTAGCAGTTGAGCATTTAACCATCACACCTCCAGGGCTCCTTACAATCTGTGCAAAGCATTATAGGAAATTCAAAGCTGTGAGGGATGGGTCCTCGCTGGGGAACTGGGAGTCACATGCAAGCAAAGACATGCATGTATGCACAGCTGAGTGCTGCAGACGGTGTAGTCACCAGTTGCTGCTCTTCCCACCCCACAGAGGAGTGGGACAAGGCAGCAAAAGCAATGATAGCGTTTTGCTTTGTAAACAGTCAGTTGATGTAATTCATTTGCCAACTCATTAACTCCTCACAACAACACAGAAGGTACTGTTACTGTGCGCATTTCGAAGGTGGGAACAAGGACTCACCTACTCAAACTTCTCACACTGTTCTCAAGAGCAGATTCCCAGCATTCCTGGTTCCCCTAGTTTCTCAGATGATCCCTTTCACGCAGAGGAGCTGTAACTCTAAAGGCTAAAATTTTTTTTTTTAAACCAAACCTACCAGAACTTATTATACAGCCAATAAATTTTGAGCCCCAAGAGCTGTCCCTGTGAAGTGTCTTTACGTATTCCAATAACGGAGCTTCTGTAAATAAGACGACAACTTCCTCTGGGAGGCTCAGAGCTGGTGAGTAAACCACAGGGAAATCTGTCCCTCTCCCTCACAGTCACAGAAGCCTAGCTGGTGCAGGCAATTAGAATCATGGTTACTAACCTACCGAAAGAAGAAGTCCACTCTGCACTGCAGGCCTTGGTGAAAAACAAGCCTCTAGGAGTTGACAGAATATCCATTGAGTTTCAACAAACTAATGCAACATCGGAAGCGCTCACTCATCTATGCCAGGAAATTTGGAAGAAAGCTACCTGGCCAATCAACTGGAAGGCATCGATATTTGTGCCATTTCCAAAGAAAGGTGAGCCAGAGGGAATTGAACAAAATCACTAGTATCACACACACAGCACACAACTGTCAGAAATTCAAACCAGACTCAGAAGAGGATGTGGAACTAGGGATATCATTGCTGATGTCAGATGGATCTTGGTAGCTATTGTACGTAGGGTCTCTATGTGTTGGAATTGACTTCACAGCACCTAACAGCAACAACTAACCTAAAAGTTGGAATCCACCCAGTGCTTCCACAGAAGAAAGGCCTGGTGAACCTCTTTTGTAAAGATTACAGTGGAGAAAATCCTATGGTGGCAGTTCTACTCAGTAACACAGGGGATTGCAGTGAGTCGGGAGTCACTAACAATGACACCAGTTCACAGTCACATTTTGTCTTGGTCTCCTGTGGAACCTTCAGCTGGAGCAAATCTTCATCAACCTTCAACCTAAACCACATTCAGGCGTTTTCAGATCCCAAACCTACCCTCTAAGCCAGCTTCACAGGCACATGACCTAGGAGGTCCCAGAAGACCCTGTTCTCAGAAAGGCCCACACTTGGTTTAATGTTCTGCTGTCCATCTTGAAATTCTTAAGCCTTTTTGAGTAAAATTTTTGTTTTTCACTGTTGTTGTTGTTGTTAGGTGCTGTTGAGTTGTCTCTGACTCATAGTGACCCCACATACAGCAGAACGAAACAGTGCCCGGTCCTATCCCAGCTCCACAATCTTTGCTATACTTGAGCCCATCGTTGCAGCCACTGTGTCAATCCATCTTGTTGAGGGCCTTCCCCTTTATTATTTACCAAGCATGACATCCTTCTCCAGGGAATGGTCTCTTCTTACAACATGACCAAAGTAGGTGAGACAATGTCTGGCCATTCTTGCTTCCAAGGAACATCCCAGCTACACTTCTTTCAGGACAGATTTGTTAGTTTCTTTTAGCAGTCCATGGTAGTTTCAGCATTCTTCACCAACACTGCAACTCAAAAGCATCAAGTCTTCTTTGGTCTTCCTTATTCATTGTCCAGCTACTACATGCTTATGTTGTTGTTGTTGTTGTTGTTAAGTGCC